>NC_033801.1:94187124-94205127 GCF_001876935.1 Asparagus officinalis | reverse complement strand
CAAAATTTTCCACCAGAACATATATATATCCTATATTATATAATATATATAATATATATATATTATATACTATATATATATATATATATATATATATATATATGATATATATATATATAGATTTTCATACATATATCTATGTTTATCATTCTTTTCTCTCCTTCATCTTTTCTTTTTCACGGCAAGCGCCGCTTAAAGAAAAACCCAGCTCCCTCCTCTTCATTCTTTTTTCCTCTTCTCTTATCCCTATCCTCGCTCAACCCCAATTCCACTCGCCCCCGAGCCATCGTCGGTGAGATCCTTACCTCTGCTTCAGCGCAACCGAGCCTACGAACGGCCTCTGTCCCTTCTTCACTCAAGTCCTGACTGCCCTAAGTCGCCCGTCTAGCAGCCCTAAGCCGGCCTCCTCCTCCCCTTTAGATACGCACGACTAGCCCCATCCAATGTCTTCTGCCGCCCAGAACGCGCCACCGACCTCAAACCCGCCTGTCGACAGCCTCGTCTCCCCTCTGGCCTTCCACTGTCGACCACCCCAAATACACCAGCGTGCTCCGACGTCTCTCTCCCCACGACTCATCACACCCCACGCTCCCGACCTCTGTGCACCATAGTCTACCTTACGCTCGAGCCGTCCTAACGACAAACTGCCAAGGCCGTCTCCGAGCAGACCTAATGACAACTGCTAAGACCGCCCGCTTCGCCTCACGCCCCTCAGTCTACCCGCTGAACCACGCTCTGCAGTCCCCATCTCAGCGCGCACTGACGCCATCTCCCCGACAATCCGTTCTCCTAGCTCTGCGATTTGACGGTTTTCGCGCGCAGTTTGCGGTTCAAAGTCTGTTTCGCTCGCGAATGCAGTATTGAGTCGCCGCTCAATCTTCACCGTTGTCGCCCTCAATTCGCCGTGTCGCACTAGAGTTGCTGACCGTGGTCGACGGCCGTTAGACGCCGTGTCACTAATAAGAAAAATAATGAAAGAAATTTGATTTGTATTCTATCGATCTCGATTACAATTGAATTTTCTAATTACAAAAGAGAGGAGAATTGATCTAGATTCTCCCCTTTGTTTAATTCTGGGTTCTTCACGGTGGCGATGGAGTGCCTCTCTCGAATGCTCGCATCGAGTTTGCTCTCCGTTGACGATCCAAACGTCTTGATTCACTGGAACGTGGTCTTCTCCTCACGATTTAACGTCGTGGAAAACTTGCGTGGCAAGTTTTAGAACTCTAGACAAGTTGATAACTCTGAACGAGTTTGAAACTCTATGAAAGAGTTGATTTGAACCGAAAGTCGGTTATAGTCAAGAACGAGCTCCTTGTTAATGTTCTCCAAAGCTCCAGCCGAAGGATGAAGGATCTTCTTTCCTGCCAAGCCCAAGGATGAAAAAGAAGGCTGAATCCAAGAGCCAAATCTCCAGCCCAAAAAATTCCACCACAACTCAATTGAGTTTCTCACTATTTATAGGGGATTAAGGGGTATAACCGTCCCTTTAATTCGCTTCTAAGTGGGGCTGAATGGGGTATAGCCGTCCCCTTAAACAGCTCTCCAAATCGTAGAGAAAACAGTTTAGAAACCGTTCAGTTCATGCTTTGAACGAGTCAAATGCTAAAAAATAGCGTTCAGGGCCCGAACTCTGTGTTTTTAGACTAAAAACGCAGAGTTGGGCCTATTTTGGTGGCTGAACGTACAGGTCGCGCTGCGTTGTAAATCTAAAATGCAGAGTTGGGACGCAGAGATGAACTCTGCATTTTAGACCTGAGACGCAGAGTTCGGACGCAGAGATGAACTCTGCGTTTTAGACCTGAGATGCAGAGTTGGGACGCAGATATGAACTCTGTATTTTAGACCTGAGACACAGAGTTGGGACGCAGAGATGAACTTTGCATTTTGGACTTGAGACGCAAAGTTGGGCTCTGCATGAACTCTACGTTTTGGACCTGAGACACAGAGTTGTGCTCTGCATGAACTCTGCGTTTTGGACCTGAGACGCAGAGTTCGACTCTGCATGAACTCTGCGTTTTGAGTCCATGATCTTTGCGTTTTGACTCTGGAATGCAGCCACGACCTCTGCGTTTTGAATCTCAAATGCGGTCACGACCTCTGCGTTTTGAGTTTAGAACGCGGGTATGACCTCTACGTTTCGAATCTCAAATGCGGTCATGACCTCTGCATTTTGAGTTTAGAACGCGGCCATGACCTCTGCGTTTTGAATATTGGATGTAGAGGTAAGCCTCAGGCGGGCTCGGTGAGCTTCAGGTAGTTCAATGTTCAGGCAAAGTGCAGTCTCACAGACGGACTTCGAAACATAACTTGCTGCGAAGAACAGGTCATAACTTTCAAACCGTAAGTCGGAATGGAACGAATTATATATGAAAATCGGCAATCTCGATGAGACGGAGCTGACCAAACTGACCCCATAGGGTTCGGTTTGCTTCTTCCATTTCACCAAATTCCTTCTGGTTTGAGAGATATCTGCGTTTTAATATGAAGAGACCGTCAATTTGTAGTCTCTTTTGCTAGAGCGTTGCAAAGATCGTCACATTGTAACCTTCGTCTTGGCTCCTTGAAAATATGAGAGTCATCAGATCATAACTCCCGATATTGAATGTGAAGGCTGTTGAATTAGAGCTTTTATTGGTTGTTGTGAAGGTCGTCAGATTGTAACCTTCTGGAAGTCGTCGAATTGTAACTTCTATCATCGGTGTTTGATGGGGATCAGCTATCTGTTATGATTTTTAGACAACCTACAGAACCCCCTCCAAAGTTTTTAAAAGTTCGCGGTTGACTAGGATGAATTTTCAGAATACTTTGGATCTTAACTTTGATCTTGGAGCCGTTGATTCCTTATCGTAAAGGAGTCGTTCTCTGCACTCGCTTCAAAGGCATCTTGGTTGAAGGGATTTGCCACGCAGGACCTGTGTCAAGGTATGCGTCATAATCCTACTTCTGGAATGCGGGGGTGGACCCCTTTGTTTTGAACTTGAGGCGTGGGTCTCACCCTTGCATTTTGAATTTGGAACACGGGTGTGACCTCGGCGTTTTGACTTGAGACTCGGAAGTGGCTTTCATGCATTTTTGACTAAGTCTTTGAGACTTGTCTTTCGCTTATCTGTTTCAGGTCTCGGCTCACATCTATTAAGCTGATGGGCCTACAAATATGCATAGGATTTTTGGCAAACGCTCAGCCATCAATGGATTTGATAAGCCTTTACCGACTACCGTTTGAGTCGGGCTAGCATGTGAATTATTTAAATCCGTTTCACGTATATCGTTGTGCTAAGAGAATGAACCCTCTTAGACTTGATGCTATGATTTTGAATACATAGACTTTGTCATTTTTACGGGAAAAGACTAACCGGTAATGTGTGTTAGGCGTAGGCTTATCTCTAATTAGGGATCGAGATAAAGTCCCCCATGCGTTTAAGGCATGGATTTTGGCGTTACTAATAAAGACCTGCCACGATGTTGAATACATGAGCTTTTGTCCTTCTTATGGTCAAAGACTAACCGGCAACGCATATTAGGCGTTGACTTATCCCTACTTAGGATTCATGATAAAATTCCCCATACATGCAAGGTATGGATTCAGAGATTATTAATTTAATGATAATCACTGGCTATGATATTGAATACGTAGACTTTGTCACTATTTCTTCCTGTGTTACTTGAAACACTGAAAGAAAGTTGGAAGTGCCAGATGTGTAGTATTAACTGAGCCTGAATTTTCACTTAGAGTAAAATTCAGAAATTTTCTTTATTATCACTAGGATAATTCCAGAAAATCTTTAATCCGCTGGGGATTTTATAATGAAAACTTGTTACTCTTATTGAAAAAGGATTAACAAGTTCATTGGGGGGTTTGACTGTTAGAGGTGTGATGTTAACCTAACAGTATTTTATGGACCTATCGTTCTTTTGAAAAGAGTCGGTAAGTTGATTTGGTCGTCAGATGTGTAATATTAACTTGACGGGTATGTGGACCTATCGCTCTATTGAGGAGAGTCGATAAGTTGATTTTGTCAGAGGTGTGATATTAATGTGACAAGAAGAATATTGTGATCGGGGCAATTTTGAGTACCTATCGCTCTATTAGAGAGAGTCGATAAGTGGATTTTGTCAGAGTTTTGGTGTTAACATGACGGGAATTTATGTTACAATTAGAGCAACTTTGTAGACTTATCATTCTATTAGAGAGGATTGATAAGTTGATTTTGTCAGAGGTTTAGTATTAACATGACATGATTTGTGTTGCGATTGAAGCAACTTTGTGGACTTATCATCCTATTAAAGAGGATTGATAAGTGAATTTGTTAGAGGTTTAGTGTTAACGTGACATGATTTGTGTTGCGATTGGAGCAACTTTGTGGACTTATCATCCTATTGAATAGGATTGATAAGTTGATTGGTTGTCAGAGGTGTGATATTAACATGACAGGAATTTGTACTTGTGACTTGCACAAGATTTTAGGAATTAGAGTCTCGCTGGGAAAACTTGCTAGGTGAGTTTATCACCAGAAGCGATGAATTTTGATACTTGTGATTTGAACAAGATTTTGAATACTTAGTGTCTTGTTGGGGAAGATTGCAATTTGAGCAATTTTGAGGACCTATCATCCTATTAACAAGGATTGATAAATTGATTGCCAGAGGTATATTATTAACGTGATAAATTATGAGTGATGCAAGTTGCATTCATACTCTGTGGGGGTGATGATCGTCAGAAGTGTAATGTTAACTCGACGATGTAAAAGATTCGTTACTCTTAATCCTATGGATTCTAAGTAACCAACCCTCAGTCTTGATTAAGACTTAGCAGGGGTAGAAAAAGAGGGGTAGACATGGCATATCGCCTTGTGGGCTACTATCCATCAAGTCGGAATAGAGGTACGTCACATGACAGGCTTCTATCTGAAGAGTTTGGCTATCAGAGGTAACTGTTAACGTGATAGTTTTATGGTCCTGCCATCCTATTGAAGAATATTAGCAAGTTGATGGACTATCAGAGGTAACTGTTAACGTGATAGTTTTATGGACTTGTCATCCTATTGAAGAATATTGACAAGTTGATAGACTATCAGAGGTAACTATTAACGTGATAGTTTTGGTAGACCCACCATCCTACTTGAAGAGGATTGGTGGGGGAATTTGGGGGAAATGGACTATCAGAGGTGTATTGTTAACTTAATAGTTTTGACGGATTTTGTGGTTAACAGAGGTGACAACTCAGAAAATTTATTATTCATAATCCAATGAACTACAAATAAACCAACCCCCAGTCTTGAACAAGTGCAGGGGAAAAAGGGTAGACATGGCATATCGCCTAGTGGGCCACTATCTAACGAGTTTGACTATCAGAGGTAACTGTTAACGTGATAGTTGTTAGACCCGTCATCCTACTAAAGAGAATTGGCTTCAGTGGCCGTAGTATCTTCCCCTTCTGACTGAGAAGATTGGGCTTGGTCCGATTGCTCAGGTTGATCTTGCCTACTTCTCTCTTCAGCTTTGATCCTGACAATAATCTTTTGAGCTTGTTCACCTTGAGAGATTAGTTATCTCCAGGAACGGCACTCTGCAACTCTTATTCGGGCTAGGAGGTCGGTTTGCAAGTTGTGTCGACAGGTCTCCACCAGTGTAGACTGTGTCATACCTGTCAGACATCGTAGAGCCATGTTTCGAAACCTTTTGACAAAGGGTTTGACAGACTCCCTCTTCTTCTGCTTAGTGGCGAGAAGGGTATGGATGGAGACTTCTGTATCCTCTTCAAAGAATCTTGATAGGAAAAGTCTCTCTAGATCTGTCCACTTTTGGATACATCCGGAAGGCAGTTTCCTAAACCATTCAAAGGCATCTTCTTTGAGGGTGTCAATGAACAATCGAGCCAGTATGGCATCGTTTGATATCACATTCCCAGTCTGTGACTTGCAATGATAGATATGTTGGTTCGGTGATCCCGTGCCGTTAAAAGTTTGTAGCGTCGGGACTTCGAATTTTGGAGGATAAGGGGCTGCATCCCATTCGGCAGGATAGGGCCTGGTAACTCCCTCATCTTGGAGCTCGCTTCTGTTTGCAATGGCTTTGAGGTGGGCTTTCAATTCTTCCATTTTGGCAGACTGGAGATTCTGCTCGTTCTCCGTCTCTCTTCCTTCATCAGAGGAAGATTTCAGGTTGTAGGCTTCTTGATCAGAAGCAGCACCATCAACCACTTTTTCCTTCCCTTTGCTTGTGTAAAGTCGGGATGAAGACGTTTTTCCTCTCCGGGAGGATTCTTGCCTAGGTGGCGAATCTGTCTTCTGAGATTTGGCCTTGTCTGCGATGATTTGATTTATCAGGGCCAAGAGTTCATTGATGACCTCCTGCTGAGATTTGATCATGGCCTCCTTCTCATCAAGTCTCTTCGTGAGATCTTCATGGTTTCCCATCATATAAGCGGAGCTCTCATGTTCAACAAAGGAACTTGACGATTAAGACTCCGCAATGGCTGAGTGTTCATCCTCGGAATTGGTTCCTCTGGCTAAACTCCGATAGTTGACCGGGGGAATGTCCTGTTTGAGTCCGAGTGCGTTGGTAAATTCCTTCAAATTCGTTAGCGATTTCTCTGACGGTCGGTGAACGACTTATTTCACAGTCATCAGAACTAGGACCTGAGGCTTTCCCTCTGCCGATCACATTGATAGTGACCCCAGGATATTCGGTCTCTGGAGACTTCTTCTTGTACGAACGTCGTCGTTGGTTAGGCAAGGCAACATTCGTTAATTGGTCGAACACCAACGTTTTGGCCGCATATGAGCAGCATTGACATCCCGAGAGAACCGTAGGAATCAATTGTTCACATTAAAATGAACGAATGACTTGCTGCATCGGTCTTTCTCTCGATATGAACTCTCTCAAGTCTATTGTAAAGACTCGACAATTACTCACTGATCGTGAGGTTTGAATTGGAACCCCCAGTCTATGATTGGACAGGACTGGCTCTTGGTGATCGTGAGGTTTGAATTGGAACCCCCAGTCTATGATTGGACAGGACTGGCTCTTGGTGAACATGGATCTTGAATCCACGTTTTATGATTGGACAGGACTGGCTCTTGGTGAACATGGATCTTGAATCCACGTTGATCTTTTTGAACACGACGAATCACATCGTGTTCTGAAAAAGAAACACGAGGGTCGTGTTCTGTTTTACTAATGCTAGACCGACGTCTGCGTTTTGTTGATGAAACGCGCCTTTGCCGGTTGCGTTTTTGTCGGTTAACGCAGTTCGTAAGTCTGTGTTTTGGATCTTAAACACACTCCTGAGAGTTGCGTTTTGGTTCTGGGATGCACTCCTGAGAGTTGCGTTCTGCCAGATCAACGCAATTTTGAGGTCTGCGTTTTGACGTTGGAACGCGCCTCTGAGGGTTGCGTTTTATTTGGGAAACACACCCCTGAGGGCTGCGTTTAGCTTGGCTCATACAGAGCTCGTGTTGAGGCTCACAAATGCAGAGCTCACGTTGATTGGAGGATCGGCTTTTTTGGAGTTGTGCCAAAGCTAAGTTTCTCCTTCAGAGAGGGGACTGTATGAACAGTGCAACCCCCAAAGAAGATAGTCCTTCGATAAGTCGGCCATAACTGGAGCTTTAGTTTCCTTAGAAACTTTGTGGATCTTACGCATAGCCTTGGGGTTAAGGGACTCGGAGGAGAGGGCCTCCTCAAACTTGGCTTGATCGAACTCGATGATCAGAGTTTTAACGGTCGTTCCAATGAGCATGACGTCGGATTGTGTTACCACATCTTCGTCAGAAAAGCTACTCCCCAGCGGAGTCGCCATCTTTTGTTTGGTGGAAAATTTGTAATAAGAAAAATAATGAAAGAAATTTGATTTGTATTCTCTCGATCTCGATTATAATTGAATTTCCTGATTACAAAAGAGAGGAGAATTGATCTGGATTCTCCCCTTTGTTTAATTCTGGGTTCTTCACGGTGACGATGGAGTGCCTCTCTCGAATGCCCACGTCGAGTTTGCTCTCCGTTGACGATCCGAATATCTTGATTCACCGGAACGTGGTCTTCTCCTCACGATTTGACGTTGTGGAGAACTTATGTGGCAAGTTTTAGAACTCTGGACGAGTTGATAACTCTGAACGAGTTTGAAACTCTATGAAAGAGTTGATTTGAATTAAAATTCGGTTATAGTCAAGAACGAGCTCCTTGTTGCTGTTCTCCAAAGCTCCAGCCGAAGGATGAAGGATCTTCTTTGCTGCCAAGTCCAAGGATGAAAAAGAAGGCTGAATCCAAGAGCCAAATCTCTAGCCCAAAAAATTCCACCACAACTCAATTGAGTTTCCCACTATTTATAGGGGATTAAGGGGTATAACCGTCCCCTTAATTCACTTCTAAGTGGGGCTGAATGGGGTGTAACTACCCCCTTAAACAGCTCCCCAAATCGTGGAGAAAATGGTTTAGAAACCGTTCAGTTCATGCTTTGAACGAGTCAAACGCTAAAAAATAGCGTTCAGGGCCCGAACTCTGCGTTTTTAGACTAAAAACGCCGAGTTGGGCCTATTTTGGTGGTTGAACGCACAGGTCGCGTTGCGTTATAAATCTGAAACGCAGAGTTGGGACGTAGAGATGAACTCTGCGTTTTAGACCTGAGATGCAGAGTTGGGACGTAGAGATAAACTCTGCGTTTTAGACCTGAGACGCAGAGTTAGGACGCAGAGATGAACTCTGTGTTTTAGACCTGAGACGCAGAGTTGGGACGTAAAGATGAACTCTGCGTTTTTGATCTGAGACGCTGAGTTGGGCTCTGCATGAACTTTACGTTTTGGACCTGAGACGCAGAGTTGGGCTCTGCATGAACTCTGCATTTTGGACCTGAGACGCAGAGTTGGGCTCTGTATGAACTTTGCTTTTTGAGTCCACGAACTCTACGTTTTGACTCTGGAATGTAGCCATGACCTCTGCATTTTGAATCTCAAATACGGTCACGACCTCTGCGTTTTGAGTTTAGAACGCGGGCATGACCTCTGCGTTTCGAATCTCAAATGCGGTCACGACCTCTACGTTTTGAGTTTAGAACGCGGGCATGACCTCTGCGTTTTAAATATTGGATGCAGAGGTGAGCCTCAGGCAGGCTTGGCGAGCTTCAGGCAGTCCAATGTTCAGGCAAAGTGCAGTCTCACAGACGGACTTCAGAACATAACTTGCTGCGAAGAAAAGGTCATAACTTTCAAACCGTAAGTCGGAATGGGACGAATTATATATGAAAATCGGCTATCTCGACGAGACGGAGCCGACCAAACAAACCCCATTGGGTTCGGTTTGCTTCCTCCATTTCGCCAAATTCCTTCCGGTTTGAGAGATATCTGTGTTTTAATATGAAGATACCGTTAATTTGTAGTCTCTTTTGCTAGAGTGTTGCAAAGATCGTCACCTTGTAACCTTTGTCTTGGCTCCTTGAAAATATGAGAGTCATCAGATCGTAACTCCCGATATTGATTGTGAAGGCTGTTGAATTAGAGCTTTTATTGGTTGTTGTGAAGATCATCAGATTGTAACCTTCTAGAAGTCGTCAAATTGTAACTTCTATCATCGGTGTTTGATGGGGATCAGCTATTTGTTGTGATTTTTAGACAGCCTACAATATAATATATTAGGGTTAGGGTTTAAATGAGAAATAATTCATAAAAAATATAATTATTACATTTAAAAAAAATAATTATATGAAAATTATCTACAAAATAAAACGTATCAGTTATACTATCACAATAGATAATACGCAACAGTAGAAATAATACAACTAATTGTACAGATAATACGTAATTATTAAATCAATAATTAATAAAAATATAATTGCTCACACTTTAAATCAAATACTTATGGGATAATAATCTACAAAATAAAACGTACCAGTTATATTAATACAACAGTTAATACACAATATTAGTAATAATACAATAAATCGTACACATAATACGTAATTAATAATACACAATATTAATAATACAATATTATACGAAATAATATTAATAATACAACGTATTATTTAAAATGATACGTAATAGTATCGATAACAAAATGGGTTAATTCTAGAAATTTTTACTGTACTAAATAAATTTATAAATATTTAAATCATTTAAATAAATATAAAACTTAGACTTTAAATCATAGAAAATTGTAGAAATTCGAAAAAAATATAAATACTCTTTTAAAAATCATAATTAAATATTTTAAAATACTAGAAAATTATTTTAACTAGTATCAAAATTCATGGTCCTTGCATACACTATCTTCATAGGCTGCAAAGTGCCTTGGCTCCATATGCTGTACCAAACTCCGTATGAAGTCATGATAGGTACTGAAGCTGGCAGTGGGCTGCAACGTAATAGTTGGCTTTGTCCTTTTTCTACATAACAAAAACACAAGACATAAACATTTTTTAAAATAATCAGTAAACATAACAACTATGCTGTAAACTTTGTAGAGAAACCAACAACCTTAACAATAAGCCCATAATCTTAACAACCAAAGCCTAACCTCAACAACCAAACAACAACCTCAACAATAAAAGCATGGATCTTGCATGTTAACAGTAACCTCAACAGCTAATAGACACCAGTAATTTTGGACCTTCCCACCAGACTAGGAGAATTATCAATAAAACCATAACCTTAATAACATAACTTGTGGTAAAATTTACCTTTTGGGTGCTGCCATGTGCTTCTCTTTTTCTCCTCTCTGTAGTCGAAGGAGCGCTCTAGTGGCATCGTTGGACGCGTCGGTGGTGCCGGTACTGGCCTCTAGACCTTCGCGGGGGCCTACACTTAAATTTTGAGGCGGATTTCTGGGTTGAGAATGGTTGGTTGTGATGTCCTCTAGAACATTAGTAATCACAACTTCAGCATCAGATTCAGTACGCACTACAGTTGTCTGGGCTCTTTCTGAGATTTCGAACTGCTGGGCATCATCGTTTTCGCTGTGGTCAGCATGGAGGCTTGCTTTGGGAGTTGAATCACCGTCCATTTTAATCCCTTTGCTTTGATTCGGTTTGCGTTGGAGTCGGTTGATTTAGGGCTAGGGTTTTGAAATGAGTTTCTGGAGTCAGTTTGCTTACAGAAGAGAGATGACAGCGTACGGACGTGGAGGTAACTCATAACGGGGAATTTTAAACAGAATGGTATTTTGGCATTTCGTGAGGGGTTTAAACGGAGTTCCGCCTGGGGATTCGTTTTGGGGGCTGGAAGAAAATCGCGGAGCACTTTAGGGGGGGGGGGGGGAGCACGTTTTCTTATGTTTTTGGGGCTAGAAGCATTTTTCCCTAAAATTTATCACGAGATTAGGAGCTATGTTGCCTTCTTTGTAGATGTGAGAAACTTTAGTTGATTGTAGAGAAGTCAGCATAGCACGCACGTCTTGTTCAAGATCAAGCAGTATTAAGCTTCGCCTATCTTGTGACCGTCTGAATAATAACTTTAGCACATATTCAATAATCAAAGTAAACATCTCTTTGCAACACAATTAATGTTATAAACCGAGACAAAGACATTGCTAACCCTGGATCGGGTCAGCACTTATTTTGTGTATATATGAATGGGAGCCAAGAGCCCTTGGACCCTTGACTTTGCCATCTCTTAGAGGGAGGGGGATTAATATAGAAGAACTAGAGAAAAAAAGAAAAATCCTCAAATTCATTTAACATACTTCTATAGTCTCTCTAGATCAAGAAGGAGGACGAGGAGGAGAAGATCAATTAGCAATAAATAAGAGAAGGGGTGAGATGGGGAGCCCTCCATGTGGTAATAAAGTAGGAGTGAAGAAAGGACCTTGGACTCCTGAAGAGGATATAATCTTGGTTTCCTACATCCGAGAACATGGTCCTGGCAATTGGAGGGTTATTCCTACCAACACTGGTGAGTGCATCAATTATCTATCTATATTGTTTCTGTCTCTAAGAAATATCTATCTATATTGTTTCTGTCTCTAAGAAAAGCTATAATTTTATCTCGGAATAGTTGTGTTTCTCTAGCTTTAACACAAAGTTTATATTTGCGCAAAGACAAGTAACTAGTTTACCACTAATTAAGGGTTTGGATCCCACAATAGTGATCTTCATAGTTTAGATCTGAAAGCTATACCTTCTTTTGTAATTTTGTTGTCTTTTCCCACTTGCTAGAAAGTTATTTTCAGCATTGCAATTTTTAATTCCTTTGTGTTTAAATTTTAAATTAGGTATTTGTAAGCTTCCCTTTGTAAGTACATCATGCATAGTGACCTAGAGCTCAAGATGCAACAAGGGTCTCCAGGTTCCGTTCTTAGGTGAATTGATCTGCTTTTTACAATCGAATCACTGAATTTAGGATAGTATTTATTCTACTGCTAGATCCAAATCTTTTTTTTCCTGAATGTCAAAAAATAAAAATTCTAACATTTTTTTCTTCAATTTGTCTTGATCAGGACTGATGAGATGCAGCAAGAGCTGCAGGCTGAGATGGACAAACTACCTGAAGCCAGGGATCAAGCGTGGCAACTTCACAGCGCAAGAGGAGAAGCTCATCATCCATCTCCAAGCTCTACTTGGCAATAGGTAATTAATCAAATACTAAAAATAATCACTTCTCCTCCACTAAATTCCCCTTTGCATCCTCTCTTATAATTATTCCTAAAATCACTAATTAATTTCACATATTTGAAGATGGGCAGCTATTGCTTCATACCTCCCAGAGAGAACTGACAATGACATCAAGAACTATTGGAACACCCATCTCAAGAAAAAGCTCAAGAAACATGAGAGTACCAGACATGACAATAATTCAAGCAATCACCAACAGAAAAACTCCAAAGGGCTATGGGAGAGTAGACTGCAAACTGACATTCAAAAGGCTAAGCAAGCTCTACATGCAGCATTGTCCTTACACAAGCCTGAACCCACGATTGAACTCAAACCAACCACCGATTCCTTGTTAAACTCAGTCTCAACGTCATCGATGACTACTTATGCGTCGAGCACTGTGAATATTTCCAGGTTGCTACAGAACTGGAAGAGAAATTCACCAGCAGTCAAAAATGAGGCTAACAGTACTAACTCTTGCTCCACTCAGCACTCCACCAGCAATCCGGTGGACTTGGTGGCCTTTTTTGATTCTGCGACGCCGGAGATGTCGGAAGAGATCAAGGGGAGCACAGAGCAGGGGAAGATGCAACTGGAGTTGTTTGAGACTTGGCTGTTTGATGAGGAGGAGGACTTGATTAATGTTAACTGGGAGTTAGATCAGTTCTAATAGAGTTTAAGATCAAGTGGTCTACTTAAAAACAAAATTAAGAAATTGTAAATTACAAAGTTTATTTTTTAGATAGTAGTATCATCATTTAAAGGTTATTTTGTTATGTGGGAATATATAATGAAGTATTTGTATGAAAATTTCTATATTTCATTTTAGTTTTAAGGAGGCTATATGTGTAACTTGGTGAGTTATCACATATATGTTTCAAGTCTACTTAACCTCCAACGGTAATCTATGTATCCAAAGATACCTGCCGATTTTGTATTTTTCTGAATTTTGTTTATCATTGAGCATTTCTTTTTCGTGCTGAAATTTGAGTAAGAATTCTAGCACAACTTTGAGCATGGTGCGAGACTGCTAATTAAATTCATCAATCAACACCATAATTTTAGAGTTTTTGTATAGTGATACGGTCTTTAACATGATATCAGATTAACCTAGGTTTTGTCAGGCGTATTTTTTGACAATTGAAAAAAATGGCGGACCCCGTAAAATTTAATGGCACAGAAAGTGTAAAGCGGCCAGCGAAAGGTTGGCACAGTAAACAAAATATTATAAAAATTATAAATAATATTTTCTCAGCTGTTATAAGAAGGCCCAAAATTCTTTAGGAAAAAACCATCCCAATAACAATTCCAATCTCCACAAATAGGAGAGTGGGAGAAAAATAAAGATAGAGTTTCTCCTTGTAAAGAGAGAGATTGTAAACTCCTAAAATTCCTCATAGTGAATTCTTCTATCATTACCCGTGGTTTTTACGACAAATTCATTCAAGGGGTTTTCGAAGTAAACATGTGTTCATTTCACTACTTTCGCTCTACTTTTCACTGGGACCCTGCTCTATTGGGCTAGCGTTTGTCCCAACAAGTGGTATCAGAGCCTATTTTAGGGTGCGTGTATCTGCTTATCGTATGCTCTGAGGCTGCCACTAAAAGTGAATCCTCCATATCAGAAAATAAGTTAGATTATCTGTTACCCTTTGAAGGCACTAGGTACTATGCATGAGTACAATCACTATTCATAAGTACAATTACTATTCACAAATACGATTATTGTTCACATGAAATAGTAGAAGTTACCATTCGTCGTAGAAGCAATAGTGGCGAAGTTCAAGATTAAGAAATTCAGCGGGAGTAATTTTTCACTGTAAAAGTTAAAGACAAAGGCTATCTTGAGAAAAGATAATTTTCTAGCGGCCATCGGTGCAAGGCCGGACGACATCATAGAAATAAGAAGTAGAATGAGATGGACGAAAATGATATTGCCAATCTCTATCATAGATAATAAGAAGACAACAAATAAGATCTGTGATACTCTAGCAAAGCTATATAAGGCAAAATCCCTGCACAATAAAATCTTTTTAAAAAGAAGACTTTACACTCTAAGAATGGCGGAATCTACATTGATGACTGACCACATCAACACCTTAAATACACTGTTATACAAAATCACAATGTTAGGGCATACAATCGGTGTAGTGAATGAATGTGCAGAGGTTAATCTAACAAATAACGTCCTTACGGACTATCTAGTCTTCGACGATATTGCAGCAGCCATTCTCGAGGAAGAAAATTGGCGCAAGAACAAAGAAAACAGTCAGGCAAGTTCGCAACAAGCAGATGTCTTATCAGTGATGAGAGAAAGATCAATGGAACATGGCTCCAGTGAGAATCATACCCAGGGTAGATCAAAATCAAGAAGTAAGAAGAATATCAAATGTTATACCTGTGGTAAAAGGAGGCACATGAAATCAGAGTGTTGGCACAATAAGAAGAGTGGTGATAAAAAGTCTTCAGAGCTATCAACACCTTATGGATTCTTAGTTAGCACATAAAATGATGGTGAAATTTTATACAGTGAAACAACCACTATTGATGAAGGTAGAAAGAAGTTTGCTGATATCTGGCTTCCAGACTCAGCAGCTTCCTAACGCATGACCTCTCCGAGAGAATAGTTCCACAAATACGAACCTATCTTAAGAGGATCTGTATTTATGAGCAATGATCATGCCTTAGAATTTTTTTGGCATTGGTACTATTAAAATTAAAATGTTTGATGGCACAATATGCACCATTCAAGATGTACGACTGTGACGCCCCTATTTTCATACATGGCTGCAATCCAAGATGAACCTAGAGATGTCAAACCTGCCATGCACCCACACTATATAACAACAAGTTTTACCAATCATAACAATATCTTCTAGTCGAATTAAAATAAAGTGCATGTATAAAACAGACAAAAGAAAGGAAACAACTACAATAGACATAATATAGAAAGAAGTATCTCATAAATAAATCATGTCTCAATGAACAACCTGGAATACATCTGATATCAAAAATGAATAAATATGTCTCGACAAGAAATAACTGAAAATCGTACTAAGACATACCGCCTTTATACTATAAAATAAACTCTACGGTCTGAACAAAAATATAAAACTACGATTGAGCCTTTAATAAATCTCATGTGACGACGATTATGCAAGAACTTCGTCATCCTACGATTCTTCGGTACTTCGAATTACCTGAAAGAATATTAAAAAAAAAGGAATAATAACAAGAGCGTCAGAGCGCTATAGCAAGATCACCTCCATCCGCCCCTAGGAGAAAAGCTGCTAGATAGAGTGGAGGCTCTATCTATTAAGCATAGTCTACCTAGATCATTTTCTCCTGTATCTAATGGAATTAATATTTAGACACCTACAATACGAGACGTAATACGTCAAGCGAAATAATCCAAACAAGAAAACCCTCATGTATATACCATATGTCCCGAATTGTAAACATCTAAACATTAATACCGAACTAAAGATAAACAATCTAAATAAAATCAATAATTAGAAATCCACAACACGAGACTGGTACGTCGAGCATCTAAATAAAATCAATAATTAGAAATCCACAACACGAGACTGGTACGTCGAGCGAAATAATCCAAACATGGAAACCCTCATGTATATATCATATGTCTCAAATTATGAATCACTAATTATTGATCCTAACTAAGAAAATAAAGAAAAGTAGTAAAAGAAAGTAAAGACATCAACATATCGTATTCATAATATCTTCCACTATCACTGGGAAGATAGAATGAATACTGGCACAATCCCGTGTACTTTCAAATGCAAAGTACTCTGGGTCATATATTTCAGTAGTGAGTCAAAAACATAACCGGCATCCGCCAATGACTTGGGCTATCATTTAACTATCTCAATGCAACTCCGTGTAAGATTTTGATTCATCGCATCATCATGTGGGACAGACTACCTGGTCGGTAGTGTACATGGCTCATTAGTCTCATCGCATCTCTGTACGTAACACGAGTGAGGGACGGACTACCAAGTAGGCATCCTAGGAATACGACTCACAAGCCTCATCGCATCCTAGTGCGGGATGGACTGCTAGATAAAGCATCCTAAACCCGACTTAATAGTCTGTACAAATAGAATATCGACGCACTACCCCCGTAGTACCGAATTGAGCTCATCAACGATATCTAGAAGGTGTGTGTATAATATGTACTAAACTCTTTCTCAAAGTAATCGGGTCAAAACCCATCATAATTTCTGTCAGCATACCCATGTGTGTGCTACTACACTATTCGTGAATTTACGTATAAAGAAGTGCGGCTAGAAACCCGCAAACATATCTCAAACAGATGCAAAACAAAAATTCAGGCAACAGTCTTAGTAGTTGACTACTAAGCTTAGTAGTTGACTACACTGAGTCCATCCAGACTCTGTAATAACATATATCAGTATTAGTAGTCAACTATTAAGAACATTAGTCGACTACTCTGCAAACACACAGTTTCTGTTATACTCAACTGGGCACGAGTAGCCGACTACTAAGCTTAGTAGTCGACTACTCTGTCAAGACACACATTCTTTCGTGCACAAACAGTGCTTACGTCAATTGTACATATCATAACGTTAAAACGAGATTTTATACTTGGCATATGCAACTAAAATTATCTGAATCATCAAATTAAATTATTATATTTTCCAAATTAGGGTTTAACATCCTATTTAAAAAATTTCTTTAATTATCTCATATGTTAACAAAGTGATTATCAACATATGATAAAAACTACTCATGAACAGAGGAAAAATTTATTTAAACATGTTTATCTTACATAGGTATCATAAACCTAGGGTTTAAGAATGATTAATTAATAAGAAAACTCAAAGAAACATTCACGTAATATATCAATTATTTCAAATCAACATATCTGTAGTTTTCTGCAGAACATATCATTAGTAAATTAAGTATATCTTTCTTTATAAAAACTCTTTCTTAGAATGGTTTTTCGTTTTAGAAAATAGGTTCACATAGCTTTCATTTGACACTAGTTTTGTTCAGTTTGGAGTTTATATGGTATCTTAAATATCCAGTTAAATCTTATACACATGCAACAGTTTTCTGCAGTCTATGATGAATAATAAACTAAACCTCTTTATAATTCAATTAGACAACAAATTAGGGTTAACATACGAGTTAAACATAATTATCAAGTTTAAAAAAATTTAATCACCCCTAATGGTCATGATCATATTACTATCATAAACAATTAGGAAAAACTAATGATCTAGAATTGGGTTAAGATTTATCATTAAAAATATTATCTTTATCATATTAGGTTAAGTCTTAAGCATGAAAATATTGATTAAACACTTTTATAATCATTAAACATTATGGGGATGAGTTTGGATGAAGATGATATTACCTTATCACATGTACAAGCC
>NC_033801.1:94186760-94186918 GCF_001876935.1 Asparagus officinalis | reverse complement strand
GCCTCTGAATGTGATGTGAAACGACTTCTCGTTGCCAAATGTCATAGATCTAGTCTTTTCCTTGCTTATCGCCTCACAAGACGCTCTCAAAATCTCAACTTTAGGGCTAGGGTTTGAGAGAGAGAAAGAGGGGCTACTAGGGTTTGAAACTCTTATAA
>NC_033801.1:94168751-94186077 GCF_001876935.1 Asparagus officinalis | reverse complement strand
GATATCAGAATGAGGTGATTTAAGATTTGTTGGAAAGTTGTTGAAGAGACATACAACTTTGATTTGTTGAGTTTTTCTAGATTCAAAGTGCATTGGTGTGTAAAATATATAAATGCTTAACTAGTCATTTTTCCAGATTTCTCTTCGTGCATGTTTTGTGCATTTGCACTCATGTATTCACAAATATACATTGATATATTCTCAAATCAATTCCTATCATACTCAAACATTAAAATATGTTATATTTTCACTATATAATATATTTATTATTATTATTCACATAATATTCAAAATTTTAGGGTTTTACATTCTTTCCCCCTTAAAAAGAATTTCGTCCTCGAAATTCCGCGATCGTATCCTAGAGATTAATAATATCAAAAAAGCATGTTGAGGGGATAATCTAGACAATAAAACCCTCATATACGCATCTCGTATCACTAATCTCTAGATATGAAATATAAAAATATTTACACTTAACAATCTAGAATACCAATATTCTCACTCAACCCCTAACTAGACGGAACTAGTACGTCGAGCAAAAAATCTAAACAAAAAACCCCCCATATATATACCATGTGTTCCGAATGATTAGGAGTTAAAGTTTCAATACCTCCATTCTAGCATTAAGTATGAATATAACCATATAAACAATCCATAAATATCAATCAAAATCAATCAACCTACCTGCTCAAACAGGTGCGAGTAGTCGCGATACATAACATATTTGCGCCCCTGAAAATTATCATCGATATCTATACTTAATGGTCTAAAATACAAATACTCCCAGTTAACTCCTAACTAAACGGAATAAGTACGTCGAGCGATAAATCCAAACAAGAAACCCCCCATATATATACCGTGTGTTCCGAATACTTAGAAGCTAAATTCTAGTATCATCATTCTAACGTTAAGTATAAACATGGCCATATAGATAACCATAAATCATAAACAAATCATATTGAATTTTTAATTTACCTGTTCAAACATGTGTGGGTAGTCGTAACGCATATCCTCCTCGCGCTTCCATGAAGTCTCATCAGTTCCTCTTCGGTTCCACTGAACTTTAACTGAGGGTATCACCTTATTTCTAAGCTTCTTGTCCTCCTTAGCAAGAATGCATACCGAAATCTCAATCATAGTTAAATCATCGTGAATATCGAACTCTGGTGCGTCCAACACTCGATTCTCCTCCTCGTTGCGTGGATGCTTCTTAAGCATAGAAACATGGAAAACATCGTGTATGTTCGACATCGAAAATAGACCAATGTACCTCGGGGCAAGCTTTCCACGTCTACCAAAATATTGTATACCCTTCATTGGTGATACTTTTAACAAAATATAATCCCCAACCTGGAATTCTAATGGTTGTCGTCTCCGGTCTACATAACTTTTCCTGACGACTTTGTGCTGCAAGAATACGCTCTCGAATGACTGCTACATTCTCTGTAGTCTTTCTAACAAGCTACAGTCCAAGCAATAGACTATCTTATGGTTTTGTCCAATAAATAGGTGATCTACAAGGCCTCCCATACAATGCTTCATGCGGTGCTATGCCAATAGTCCATTGATAGCTATTATTATAGGCAAACTCAATCAATAGGATGTGGTCCTCCGAACTACCCTAAAAATCAATAACGCACACCGTCAATATGTCCTGCAATATCTGGTTCACTCTATCCGTTTGTCCATCCGTCTGCGGGTGAAATATACTAGAGTAAGATAACTAGCTACCGAAAGAGTTCTGGAAGTTTCTCCAAAAATGTGCTAAAGTTCGTCAACCGATCTACTATTACCCAAACTGAATCGTTCCCCTTCTTCGATCTCGGCAATCCTACAATAAAATCCATAGAAATATCTACTCATTTCCTCTCCGGAATGGGTAAAGGTTGTAGGATTCTTGCTGACCTCTGATGTTCTGCCTTCACTTGCTAGCAGGTGAAACACTTACCACATACTCCTCAATCTCACCACGTATGCCGCTCTACCAAAAGTGTCTCTTCGGGTTCTTGTACATTTTCATTGTGCTTGGATACACTATGTACCTAGTACGATGCGCCTCATTGAATAAGTTCCTCCTTCAGTTGTGGATTTCCCGACATCACTAGTCGGCCTTTTATTCAAAGTCCTCCATCTGCTCCAACGCTCCAATCAGTCTTGGGCTCTTTAGAAATCTTTCCCTTTTGGGTTTAAATCCAAGTGTCCTCTAGCTGAGCTCTAACCACTCTATCACCCCAAGATGGTTGCATGGACAAAGCTCCAAAAAATACGTTGTTTCCACCTATCTCTAGTCTAAAATTGAACTGGTTAAGTGTGTGGAGATCTTGATACAACGAACACCTCAAAGACGAAATCCAATGACGATACTTCCTGCTCAAAGCGTCTGTTATGACGTTCGTCTTCTCCGGACAGTACTGAATCGCGAACTCGTAATCCTTAATAAATCTAACCCATCTCCGCTATCTCTGATTTAGCTCTTTCTGAGAGAAGAGATACTTCAAACTCTGATGATCTGTGAATAGCTCGAACTACACTCCATATAGGTAATGTCTTCATGTCTTTAGTGCAAAAACTACCGCAGCTCCTCTCTGCCGATGACGTGGCCCAAAAATCTAATCTCAGATAGCCAAAACTCGTACTTGCTGAATTTAGCATATAGCCGATACACTCGTAAAATCTATAATGCTAGTCGAAGATGCTCCTTGTGCTCTGCTTCCGATCTCAAATATATAAGGATGTCGTCGATAAATACTATCACGAACTAGTCCAAATATGGATAAAAAACCCGGTTCATCAAGTTCATGAATACCGCGAGTGTATTGGCCAGCCCAAACGGCATGACAAGAAACTCGAAGGACCTATAACGAGTCAGAAATGCGGTCTTAGGAATATCTATCTTCCGAACCCGCAACTGATAACAGCCAGAACGAAGATCAATCTTTGAGAAGTACTACGCTCCCTACAGCTGGTCGAACAAGTCATCAATCCTCGATAGTGGATACCTATTCTGGATAGTGACCTTGTTCAACTTCCGATAATCTATACAAAGATGCATACTGCCGTCCTTCTTCTTCACGAAAAGGATCGGCGCTCCCCACAGAGAATAACTCCGACGAATAAAACCCTGTGACAATAACTCGTCCAGGTGATTCTGTAGCTCCCTCATCTCAGTAGGTTCCATACAATAGGGAGCTCGAGATATCGGTGCTGTGCCTGGTTGTAACTCGATACAAAACTCAACCTCTTATATAGGAGGTAACCCCGGTATGTCTTGAAAGACATCCTGAAAATCTGAGACGACTCTAGTCTTACACAACTCAGCACTCTGATCTCTCAGCATCACCTCCTCAATATATACCAGAAATGACTTCGCAAACTGGTTGTCCTGTGAGGTCGCTACAATCAACTCAGATCCATCGGACGCTCGTAAACTGACTGTTTTTGCAAAACAATCGATGCTAACATGGTAGGATGATAACCAATGCATACCAAGAATGACGTTGAACTCCGACATACACAAAACGATCAGATCAATGATAAACTCACACTAATCTAGACTAATGATACATCTCCTACAGATATTCTCCAATAGGGATACCTCCCCTAAAGGAGTAGATACAGATAACGAAACGTCTAAGAGATGTGTAACTAGCTGAAGCCTTTCTATGAAGGTATGAAAGATAAAGGAGTGCGAGGCTCCTGAAATGAAAAAGATCCAAGCTGAAAAAGAATTCACTAAGAAAGTACATTTTACTATAGTTCCGCTCGTACCGTGATCACATGGTACGATTACATAGACTCTGCCTGTGGCTGGCGACTGCTGAACTGCTGGCGGTGGAAATACGAGACTATTTATCCCTCAGGAATCTTCTGAATGGCACGAATCTAGCCTACTAGCCCTTTAATTCTTGAAACGGTTAGCGTTGTCTCAATCATCTGCTACTGGTCGTAACTGTGACCCTGCGACTGCTGACCCTGATCACGGTTCTGCTGCTGACCGTGTCCTAGTCTCTGCTGCTAGCGTTAAAAATTCTTGCTCCGATATTATGGTCTTCTAAGTCATGCAAAAGATTTCTTATCCTTACCCTTGTCTCCGGACAGTCCTGCTTCCATAATTAACTATTTGTATGTCTCCCTGCTCCAATCGGGCTACTTCTAGCTGCTTATCGAAGTAGTAGGTGAAATCCTCCTATGAAATTGACATTCACTACTTCGGTGTAAACTGAAGTCCGTGCTATCCTCTGATGATATCCTTTATGCTGAATATATCTAACTTCTGCTTTGGTACTGAGTCGACGTTAAGAAATTTTTACATATTCCTTCCATTTATAGGCTACACATGAATCTGGTGTGCCCTGAAACTATGGTGCTCTCAGTGTCTGATATTTTTCTTATTTTTACAGAGCTAATCCTCCTGCTCTGTGGCTCTATCAACAGTTGGTTGTGGTGATGGCAAAATCATCGGTATTATCTCTCTAATAGGTATAGCTGGTACAACTGGTGGTGGAACTTCAGAAAATAAAATCTGGCTCATTACTCGCTCCTCAAGTGTGCTAGTCTCTGCTTCTGTAATCGGCGTTACCAAATCGATCAAATACTATGGAGCCTGCTGCGGCTCGGGCTCTGCTTGCACAGCTCTCCGGGTATATGTTATATAACATATCACAATAAGTATTCACGCAAATACTTTTCAATCAAAGTAAGATAGTCATAAAAAAAATTCGTAATTTTCGAACATATAACGTCCTCACTCTTTCTAGGAATTCCTAGTGGACTCTATACATGAATCCTAAGAAACTCTATTATAGCTCCACTACTCGACACAGGATGATCCTAAGCATACTAGAACTACAGCTCTGATACCAACTGTGACTCTCCTCTTTTCATACATGGCTACAGTCCAAGATAAACCCAGAGATGTCAAACCTACCATGCACCCACACTGTGTAACAACAAGTTTTACCAATCACAGCAATATCCTCTAGTAGAATCAAAGTAAAGTGCATGTACAAAACAGGCAAAAAAAGGAAATAACTATAATAGATATAATATAGAAAGAAATATCTCATAAATAAATAATGTCTCAATGAATAACCTGGAATACATCTGCTATCCAAAATGAATAAATATGTCTCGACAAGAAACAACTGAAAATCATACTAAGGCACACTGCCTTTACACTATGAAATAAACTCTAAGGTCTGAACAAAAATATAAAACTACGGTGGAGCCTCTAATAAATCTCATGTGACGGCGACTATGCAAGAACTCTGTTATCCTGCGACTCTCCGGTACTCCGAATTACCTGAAAGAATAATAGAAGAAAAAGAGCAACAATAAAAGCGTCAGAGCGCTATAGCAAGATCACCTCCATCCGCCCCCAGGGGAAGCGCTGCTAGATGGAGTAGAGGCTCTATCAATTAAGCATAGTCTACCTAGATCATTTTCCCCCCGTATCTAATGGAATTAATATTTAGATACCTACAATACGAGACGTAGTACGTCGAGCAAAATAATCCAAATAAGTAAACCCTCATGTATATACCATATGTCCCGAATTGTAAACATCTAAACATTAATATCGAACTAAAGTCAAACAATCTAAATAAAATCAACAATGAAATCCAGAACACGAGACTGGTACATCGAGTGAAATAATCGAAACAAGAAAACCCTCATGTATATACCATATGTCTCAAATTATGAATTGCTAATTATTGATCCCAACTAAGAAAATAAAGAAAATCAGTAAAAGAAAGTAAAGACATCAACATATCGTATTCATAATATCTTCCACTATCATTGGGAAGATAGAATGAATACCGGCACAAATCCCGTGTACGTTCAAATGCAAAGTACTCTGGGTCATATATTTCAGCAGTGAATGAAAAATATAACCAGCATCCGCCAACGACTTAGGCTATCATTTAACTATCTCAATGCAACTCCGTACAAGATTTTGATTCATCGCATCATCATGCGGGACGGACTACCTGATCGATAGTGTACACAGGTCATTAGTCTCATCGCATCTCTATACGTAACACGAGTGTGGGACGGACTACCAAGTATGCATCCTAGGAATATGGTTCACAAGCCTCATCATACCCTAGTGCGGGCCGGACTTCTAGATAAAGCATCCTAAACACGACTTAATGGCATGTACAAATGAAATATCGACATAGTACCCCTGTAGTACTAAACTGAGCTTATCAACGATATCTAGAAGGTATGTGTATAATATGTATTAAACTCTTTCTTAAAGTAATCGGGTCTAAACCCATCATAATTCCTATCAGCATACCCATGTGTGTGTTATTACACTATTCGAGAATTTACGTATAAAGAAGTGCAATTCAAAACCTGCAAACATATCTCAAATAGATGCAAAACAAAAATTCACGCAACAGCCATAGTAGTCGACTACTAGGCTTAGTAGTCGACTAAACTGAGTCCATCCAGACTCTGTAATAACATATATCAGTATCAGTAGTCAAATATTAAGAACATTAGTCGACTATTCTGCAAATACACAGTTTCTGTTATACTCAACTGGGTACGATTAGCCGACTACTTAGTAGTCAACTACTCTGTCAAGACACACATTCTTTCGTGCACAAACAGTTCTTAGTCAATTGTACATATCTGTGACGCCCCAGGGTTCACACAAGGCTGCAGTCCCAGGTAAAACCCAGATTGTCAAACCTGCCAAGCACCAAACACTATACTACGACATGTTTCACCATCACAATCGTTATCTCTCTAGTGGAAATAATAAATAGATGAAGGTACAGACAAGTAAATAATCAAAATAGAGAAACACTAAAAATATACACAGAAGAAGCATAAGATATATTAATAATGAGCCCAACTGGAATGAAAAAGATATATCTCTGAGTCTGAACCGAATCTCAAATACAATGAGTCAAATAACCATAGTCTCACAATAGCTCTCAACTCTTTGAAATAAAATACAAATCTAGAGTCTGAAAATAATCAACTACATGTGGAGTTTTATAATAACTACAAAATATAGTAAATAGCTAAACGGACAACTAAGATGTCACATCAACCTGCGACTCTCCGTGCGCTGGACTTGCTACCTGTAAAGAGGGGGAAAAACGAGCATCAAAGTGCTAGTGAGATCATCACTACCTCTCCCCAGGGGAAGGGGTAGGAGTATATAAGAAAATAGAGTCAGTACATACATATATCAAATCATTCATATAGCTCTTTATGAATGAAAAAAATAGTCAAGGAAACATACTCCATTCTCCAACAAAAAGAATAAATATCTCATCTCGAAGTACATTTGAGTAGCCTACTCTAATATAAGAGGACGCCAATCAAACCAAAACGAAATATAACTGCCGTCCATAACGGGTGTGCCAAAATTTCAAAATAAATAGCCTACTCACGGGTAATCTATCATGGAAGTAAAACTTATAACTGATCAAATATCTATGTGTGCATCATCTTGTGCTATAGCGATACTCTTGTAATGCTCTTACTCAATCGCTCTGTGATAATAGGTTTTATTATCTCCCTATTCTGGATACGTGTAATAACGATACTTTTGTAATACTCTTACTCAATCGTTCTGCGGCAAATAGGTTTCATCTCCCTATTTCCGGACACGTATAAAACAACATTATTCATATGTGTTTATCAACTTAACTCATGTATAAAGTGTGTCAATCTAACACAATCTAGTATATATGCACAAATCTCGATGTGCATGTCCACATCTGAAGTTCACCATTATTCCAGGTGTTTATCAAGTCTTAATATTATAATTAATCATCACAAAGTTGAGAGAAACACTCGACAAACAAAAATCCAACTCAACTAAACATGGACAGCCAAAATAACGCGGCGGTCGACCATGACGGTCGACCGCGATGGGCTCCAGAGACTACCCAGGTCTCTGTCCTACACGCGGTCGACCGTGGTCATCGACCGTGGATCCTGATTTTAGTTTTCCAAACTGGTTGTATGTATCGTGATCATGTAGTGTTTCCTCAATATAAACATATCTAAAACTTCATAAAATTTGTATGCAAATATGCCACAACAGATATGAACATCTAGAACAACTCAACAATTATAAACATAATTTTATGCATTAGATTTGTATTCAAAACCCTAAAACATGCATAAAACCTCAAAACAACGAATCAAACCTCTTTCTTTAGATTAACCACGTTTTAAAATCATTATCAGATCTAAATCACCTTTGTAAAAATGTTCTCAAACTTTTTAGCATGAAAATACCTAATCTTTATACATATAATACAAAAGAGTTGTCTTTTATACATAATCTATTCGTTTAGGCTCTACAAAACATGTTTAAATCTCTTTAAAAATATTTTTAAAATTGGGAGGGGGATTAGTAGAGATGATACTCGCCTGGGGTGATGCAACATCGAAAGAGATCTCCACTCCAAAAGTCAAAAATCAACAAAAAAAACCCAACTAGAAAGCCTCTAATCTTCTTCAAGAAATCAAACTAGGGTTTGGGGGTTTGGTGGCTGTTAGGGTTCTTAGGAAAACTAAGAAAAACGTGAAAAAACCATATATATATCTGGGGAAAACGGATATAGGTTTAGAAATCCGAAACCAACTCAAAACAGGAGAAAAACAAACTGCAGGTTTTGCGGTCGACCGTGGCGGTCGACTGGACTGCGGTCGACCGCGACGATCGACCGGACTGGAATTTTCTAGCTCCGCATATGTTTGGCTATTTGTGCAAGTTTCGACTCTCTTCTCTCACATGTATGAACCCGTTCATACTCAAAACACATGGTATTATACTCATATACCATTTAATGATATTTATCATACTAAATATCCACATATCATAATTTATCACACATTAATTATATTATTCATAAATTATCGGGGTTTTACATTCACCCCTCCTTAAGAGGATTTCGTCCTCGAAATTCTGCAGTTGCATCTCAAAGCTCAAAAACTAGGAAAACACATTAAGAAGGTGTAATTCATATTAAGAATTCCTTCTGCACACATCACATAGTTTAGCACAAAGATATTTAAAGTTAACAACCTAGAATGCAAACATTCTTACCTAAATCCTTAACTAAACGAAATTGGTACGTCGAGCGAAATAATCCAAACAAGGAAACCCTCATGTATATACCATATACTTCAATTGATTAAGGATCAGGTAAAAATATCCCCATTCTAGTGTTAAAGATAAATATAAATATGATTAAACAATCATAGATAATGACAACTATAAAGTCATACAAGCATATTAACATCATACTGTCCAAACAGGTAC
The DNA here is from genome assembly GCF_001876935.1 of Asparagus officinalis. NCBI lineage: Eukaryota > Viridiplantae > Streptophyta > Magnoliopsida > Asparagales > Asparagaceae > Asparagus > Asparagus officinalis. The sequence continues at coordinate 94,176,776 of NC_033801.1, read as the reverse complement.
GGGTAGTCACGACGAACATCCTCCTCACGCTACAAAGAAATCTCTTCGGTTCCTTACCGGTTCCACTAAACTTTCACTAATGGAATGACTTTATTTCTAAGCTTTTTATTCTCTCTAGCAAGTATGCATACTGGTACCTCTACAGTATTCAAATCATCCTGAATCTCAATCTCTGGTGAGTCAATCACTCTCTGCTGCTCATCATCCCGCAGATGCTTCTTAAGCATCGAGACATGAAAGACATCGTGTACAATCGACATCGATGCTGGAAGATCTAATCTATAAGAAACAGCTCCAATGCGCTCGATGATCCTGAAAGGACCAACATATCTCGGGGTAAGCTTCCCCCATCTACCGAATCGCTGAACGCCCTTCATCGGTGATACTTTCAACATGACTGAGTCTCCGACCTGGAATTCTAAAGGTCGTCTCCGCTGATCTGCATAGCTCTTCTGCCGACTCTGCGCCGCAAGAATGTGCTCTCGAATCAATGCCACATTCTCTGTGGTCTGTCTAACTAACTCTGGACCAATCAACAGACTATCCTCTGGCTCTGCCCAACATATAGGCGATCTGCAAGGTTTCCCGTATAAAGCTTCATACGGTGCCATTCTGATGGTAGCTTGATAACTATTATTATATACAAATTCAATCAGTAGGATGTGATCCTCCCAGCTACCCTGAAAATCTATAGTGCACGCTCTCAGCATGTCCTCTAAGATCTGATTCACCCTCTCGGTCTGACCATCTGTCTGGGGGTGAAAAACGCTGCTAAATGACAACTGACTGCCAAAAGCATCCTGAAAACTCCTCCAAAAATAAGATGTGAAGACTGAGCCCTGATCTGATACAATCGTCTCCGAAACTCTATGCAATCTAATAATATCCCGAATAAAGATCCTCGCATACGTATCTGCCGTATAAGTCATCCTCACAGGTAAGAAATATGCGTACTTAGTCAATCTGTCCACTATAACCCAAATAGAATCATTTCCTTTCTTTGACTTGGGCAACCCTACTATGAAATCCATGGAAATATCTACCCACTTTTACTCGGGAATGGGTAAAGGCTGTAGGGTTCCTACAGGTCTCTGATGTTCTGCCTTAACTTGTTGGTAGGTATAACACTTAGCCATATAATCTTCAATCTCTCTGTGCATACCACTCCACCAAAAATACCTCTTCAGATCCTTGTACATTTTCGTCATGCTTGGGTGCACTGTATATCTGCTGCGATGGGCCTCATCAAAAAGTTTTCTCTTCAGCTGTAGATTGTTCGGTATAATGATCCTGCCCTTCATCCTCAGGCCTCCATCTACTCCAATAGTCCAATCATCCTTGGGTTCTTTGGAGATCTCCCCATTGCGGGTTTGAATCCAAGAATCCTCTAACTGAGCTCCGACTACTCTATCTCTCCAAGATGGCTGTACAGATAACGTTCCTATGAACACACGGCTCCCGCCAATCTCTAGCCTGAAATCAAAATGGCTGAGGGTATAAAGATCCTGATATAGTGAACACCTCAAAGCTGCTAGTCCGCGACAACGCTTCCTGCTCAACGCGTCTGCTACCACGTTTGCCTTTCCCGAATGATACTGTATAGCAAACTCATAATCCTTAATAAACTCTACCCATCGATGTTGCCTCTGGTTGAGTTCTTTCTGTGAGAAGAGGTACTTCAAACTCTAGTGATCTGTGAATAACTCAAATTGTACTCCGTACAAATAATGTCTCCACGCCTTCAGTGCAAAGACCAGTGCTGCTAGCTCCAAATCGTGCGTGGGATAATTCTGTTCATGAGTCCTCAGCTACCTCGAAATATAAGCTACGACTCTCTGGGTCTGCATCAATACACCGCCAAGACCCGATGCGCAATTCCATCCAACCTCTAACTTATTGTTTGCCTAGAATAGATACAAACCACAAATACTAGACAAACAACATTAGATGTAAATTGTTTGTAAATCATCATCAAAACAAAAGGACCCAACATTTTCAGCACGTTTTGTCCTCACTCACGCGCTCCTTGGAAAACTTCCCAGGGGATCACCCATCCTAGAATTTCTCCAGGCCAAGCACGCTTAACTTTGGAGTTTCTAAGAGTTGGGTTCCCAAAAATTAGAGGCATCTTGGTGGTATGAGTATTCCAATCAAATCTATCAATACTAATCACATCACCCTCTCAAGGGCTGGGGTATTACAAACTCCCCCACTTAAACTCACAACGTCCTCGTTGCGTCAAATCATATCATCCAAGACCGTACCATCCGTTTGAGATTCTAAAGGTGGCTCCTACGGCCTCAAGAGGTGGCTCCCACCCTCTCGATGTAGCACTTTACGCCGCATAGCACTTAGCTCTCACAATTCCGGTTGGCTTTGCTCTGATACCAACTGTGACGCCCTAAGGTTCACACAATGCTACAGTCCCAGGTGAAACCCGGATTATCAAACCTGCCAAGCACTAAACACCATGCTACGATATGTTTCACCATCACAATCATTATCTCTCTAATAGAAACAATAAATAGATAAAGGTACAGACAGGTAAATAATCGAAATAGAGCAACACTAAAAATATACACAGAAAAAGCATAAGATATATTAATAATGAGCCCAACTGGAATGAAAAAGATATATCTCTGAGTCTGAACCGAATCTCAAATACAATGAGTCAAATAACCATAGTCTCACAATAGCTCTCAACTCTATGAAATAAACTACAAATCTAGAGTCTGGAAATAATCAACTACATGTGGAGTTTTGTAATAACTATAAAATATAATAAATAGCTAAACGGACAACTAAGATGTCCCATCAACCTACGACTCTCCGTACGCCGGACTCGCTGCCTGAAAAGAGGGGAAACAACGAGCGTCAAAGCGCTAGTGAGATCATTACTACCTCTCCCCAGAGGAAGGGCTATGAGTATATAAGAAAATAGAGTCAGTACATATATATATCAAATCATTCATATAGCTCTCTATGAATGAAAAAAACAAATAGTCAAGGAAACATACTCCATTCTCCAACATAAAGAATAAATATCTCATCTCGAAGTACATCCGAGTAGCCTGCTCTAATATAAGAGGATGCCAACCAAACCAAAACGAAATATAACTGCCGTCCATAACGGGTGTGCCAAAATTTTAAAATAAATACCCTACTCACGGGTTAACTGCCGTCCATAACGGGTGTGCCAAAATTTTAAAATAAATACCCTACTCACGGGTAATCTATCATGGAAGTAAAACTTATAACCGATCAAATATCTATGTGTGCATCATCTTGTGCTATAGTGATACTCTTGTAATGCTCTTACTCAATCGCTCTGCGGCAATAGGTTTTATTATCTCCCTATTCCGGATATGAGTAATAACGATACTTTTGTAATACTCTTACTCAATCGTTCTGTGGTAAATAGGTTTCATCTCCCTATTTCCGGATACGTATAGAACAACATTATTCATATGTATTTATCAACTTAACTCGTGTCGAAAGTGTGTCAATCTAACACAATCTAGCATATATGCACAAATCTCGGTGTGCGTGTCCACATATGAAGTTCACCATTATTCTAGGTGTTTATCAAGTCTAAATATTATAATTAATCATCACAAAGTCGAGAGAAACACTCGACAAACCAAAATCCAACTCAACTAAACATTGCATAGCCAAAACAACCCGGCGTCCGTCGATCGGCGATCGAGCACGACGGGGCCTCCCCGAGACTACCTCAAGTCTCTGTCCTGCATGCGATTGACTGTGGCGGTTCGACCGTGGATCCTGATTTCAGTTTTTCAACTGGTTGTATGTATGCGTGGATCATATCATTGTTTCCATCGATAATAATACATGTTCTAAACTCATAAAATTTGTATGCAACATGCCACAGGCAGAATATAGAACATCTGGATAACAACTCAACAATTATAAACATAATTTATGCAATTAGATTGTTTGTATTCAAACTAAAACATTGCATAAAAGCTCAAACAACGAATCAAACACTTTCTTGTAGATTAAACCACGTTTTAAAATCATCATTAGATCTAAATACCTTTGAAAACGTTCTCAAACTTTAGCCGATGAAGAGACCTAATCTTTATGACATATATACAAAGAGTTGTGTTTTATACATAATCAATTCATTTAGGCCTATAAAACATGTTTTTAAATCCTCTTTAAAAAATTTTAAAACTTGGGGAGCCCATGACTTCCTCCGGATTAGTAGAGATGATACTTGCCTGGGCTTAATACGGAACATTTTGATGGCAACCGTCGAAAGTAGATCTCCAACTCCAAAAGCCAAAATCACCAAAAAAAGGCTAATAAAAGCCTCAATCTTCTCCAAGAAATCAAACTAAGTTGGGGGTTTGGTTGGCTGTTGGGGTCTTAGGAAAACTGAGAAAATATGAAAAACTCATATATATACCGGGGAAAACGGATATGGGTTTAGAAATCTGAAACTAACTCAAAACGGGGAGAAAAACACACTGCCGGTTTCGCAGGTCGACCGTGACGGTCGACCGCCTGCGGTCGACCGCATGGGGCCGGTCGACTGATTGGAATTTTCAGGCTGCCGCATATGTTTGGCTATTTGTGGCATCGTTCGACTCTCTCTCTCACATGGTGTGATCGTTCATTCCTCAAAACTCATGGTTTTATACTCATATATTTTATGATATTATCATACAATTCGCCACATATCATAATTTATCACATATTTAATTATATTATTCATAATTTATCGGAGTCTTTAGCAATATCATGGAATTATAACGACAGTTTTATACTAGCATATGCTAACATGAATTATCTGAATCATCAACTTCAATTCTTATATCTTCCAAATTAGGTTTAACATCATAATTAATACATTTTTTAATTATCTCATGATGTAACCAGTGATATTACACAAGATAAAGAAACTTACTTCATGACATCGGTAATTCATTAAACATGTTTATTTACTTAAGGTATCATAAACCTAGGTTTAAAGAATGATTAATTAACCATGAAACCAAGAAACATTCACGTAATATATCAATATTTCAAAATCAGCATATCTGCTGTGTTCTACCCAACATATCATTAATAATTGAGTATATCTTTTCCTCTATAAAACTCTTTCTTAGAATGGTTTTTCCGTTTTGAAAAATAAGGTGATTACATAGCTTTCCATTTGACACTAGGTTTATTCAGTTTAGAGTTTATATGTTATCTTAAATTTCTAGTTAATCTTATGTACATGTGCAACAATTTTCTACACGTCTATGAGAACACAAAACTAACTCTTTATATTCAATTAAAGAAAAAAGAAAAACAAAATAAATAAATTAGGTTAAACACACGAGTTAAACATATTTCAAGTTAAAAAAAGAAATATTTAATCACCTAATGTCATGATCATATTAGCTATTATAAAACAATTAGGAAAAGCTACATGATCTAGCTAGGGGGGGGGGGGGGGGGAGTTACAGATTTATCATCAAAATCTCATCTTTATCACTACTAGGTTATGCCATTAACATAAAAAGCATTGATTAAAACTTTTATATCATTAAACACTATTGAGAATGAGTTTGGATGCGATGATCTTGCATATCACGTGTTCAAGCATCTGAAATGATATGAAAGACTCTTCGTTGCAAACGTCGAGATCATCACCTTTGTTCTCAAACTTTCCTTACAAGACGCTTCCAAAATGCTCAACTTTAGGGGCTGGGCTTTGAGAGAGAGGAAGAGGGCAGCTAGGGTTTTAAATCTGATGCAAAAGATGATAATTATTCGTGAAACACATGTATATATATATATAACTATTTATATCATATTTATATATATATATATATATATATATATATATATATATCATATATATTCATATATATATTATATAATATATATATATATATATAATTATATTGCAAATCCGTTTGTCCGCCGAACCAGAAAACTAGTCTGACTTGGAGAAATATCTCAGTATTTTTGTTTAACTTTCTCATCTGACCTCAGATATAAGGTGATTTAAGATTTGTTGAAAGTTGGTTTGAGATACCTACAACTTTGTTTTTTCGTTTTTCCAATTCAAACTATATTTAGTGTGTAAATATATGATAATCTTTAACTGGTCATCTTTTTTCTACGATTTCTCTTCGTGCATTGTTTTGTGGCTTTGCACTCCATATATTCACAAGATATACATTGAATGATCTCAATCCATTCTTATCATACTCAAACATCAATTAGGTTATATTTCCACCATATAAACTATGTTATTATTATTTTTTACAGTAATATTCAATTTTTGGGGTTTTTACAACGACATGTGAAAGCTTGAAGAAAATCTATTGTCTTTAGGATTATTGGCTGGCCTGATGCAAGACCCATATAGATAATGGGATCAAAAAATTGTTAGAGTGACGCCTTATTATGAGTAAAAAAGAGAAAAGATAAGATGCAAATCTATTACATGTTGATGGGAACGCTTACAGGAAGCCGATTTATGGCGTGCCATCAATTAGGCATGTAAGAAGACACAGCATGATGTGCACCGGTAAAGTAGGCCACATGTTAGAACGAGGCTTAAAGATTCTCTCTGATCAGAAGCTGCTTCGGCGACTCAAATGGTAGCTCTTCCCTCTACGAGCGTTGTGTTACAGTAAGCAGATCGGCTGAAGTTTACAATCGGAGTTCTGGAAGCAAGGTTATTCTAGCACTAGTTTCTTCTAGAGTCTAGCTAGCATCTAATTACATCCATGGGATGGGAAAAGTCTTTGTATATTTTTATTGATGATTACTCCAAAAGATGTTGGTGTATCCTAATCAGAAGGCAGATGTGTTTCAGTCTATTAAAGCTTACAAAGCGGCGAGTCGAGCCTTGATCAGAAAGAATAAGATCAAGTGTTTGAGGTAAGTAATGGAGGAGAATATACAGACGGTGAATTTTTTCATTCTACAAGCAAGAAGTATTAAAAGACAATTCAGTACTGCATACACCTCAACAAACACTGGGTAGAGAAGCGATGAAAGCAATAACTTATTGTAAGAACCAGAGCATGGTTGACAACTACAAATCTGATAAAGTCTTTTGGACGGAAAGTGAAAAACTGGCTTGTTATTGTGGTGAACCATCTCCATCATTATAATTAAGTTAAATGACGCTAATGGAGGATGTAGATCGGCTAAGCCAACTAAATTATTCTAATCTCCATATATTTTAAAATTTCAGTGTATGTAATGTACATACCAAATAGATTCCAAAGCTAGATTTAAAATTTAGAAAATGCATATTCTGAGATTGCTGCGAGTAAAGGGGTATCGCGCTTGTGGATCCCACTATTTGTAAGGTTTAGTCAGCAGAGATGTTTATCTTGTAGAGAACCAACTATATAAGTAAAAAAAAAGAAGCTGTTTCAAGAGACTCAAGGACTATAGGCGATCTCAGGTATACAAATGAACTCAATTCTTCTGAATCTAGTCGAGTCCGAGCTCCAGAATTTTGAAGGTCAACTCGTGAGAGAAAGACCACTAACTTAGCACTCAGAGTATATTACGGAGAGTAATGTTCATATTATCTTCTACAATGGATGGAGAGCCTCAACGTTCCATGAAGGCTTAAACAGACATCAGAACATTGCTTTGTGGATGATAGGCAATGGCAGAAGAAATTGAGCGCCCCATATAGAATATAGACTTGGTACTTGTGTCACTACTTAAGGAAAGAGGCTATTGAAATAAATGGGTCTACAATCAAGCGAATGGGAGTGATGCTAGTAGAGCGATGTCGTGTCTAAATTGGTAAAAAATGATATTGTCAGAAAGAAGGTATTGGACTTAATTGAAATATTTTTTGCCTGTATTCGATTACAATAGTCCCGAATAGTCCTATGCTATGAGCAGCTATGTATGACTTACATCTACAGGCAGCTAAGATGTGAAGACCATTTCTTCATGGAGATCTTGAAGAATAAATTTATATCTCCAACAGAAGGTTGAAGAAAAAAGAGAACTGATTTGCAGATTGAA
>NC_033801.1:94067589-94167751 GCF_001876935.1 Asparagus officinalis | reverse complement strand
GCTGAAGATCCTACGACGAGGCCATACTCGCAGATCTAAGCTTGGTCTTAGATCTCGAGATCGCGAGCGATTATTCGCCTTGGTGGTTAATCCCTCCCGGCTATTATTCCCCCTTCATGGAATAATATCCGCATAATCGTGTAGAGTCCGATCGATCTAGATGGGCGCGGTGGTCCCCCCACGGCAACAACCCCGGCGCAGGCAAAGACCCAGCACAAGCGAGCGTCCGGCAAAACAGGAGCTCGCGATTTGTTCAGCAAAGAGGAAAGTTGTAATTTTTACTTTTTTTTCTTCTTCTTGTCTTGTGATTTCGTTGTAACCGGATCTATAAAGAGACCCGGATCTTTGTAATCCAAGATGCAATTATCTCATTAATGAAGAAAGCTACACCGTTTCCACGGCGGAACACAGCCGCGCTGTATTAGATCAAGGAGAGTAAAATAAAAACATTTCTCCTCAACCTAATACGCTAAGCGTCTGGAAATAATACAATGCAAAGGCACAGGTCACCGATCACAATCAGCAAGAATATAATGAACAACACAAAATAAAATAATACATATCATAATGAATAACATCCTAGACATAATATTCGGGTCAAACGTGCCCTTATACATATCTGAACAAATGAGTACTGGAGAAATGTAAAATACAATGATCAAGCAGAAAAGAAATGCTACAAAAGTAAACTGAGATCATCGAACAACAAGAGGGAATAACTAAACTTTGGCTTCTTCTGCTCGGTCTGCAAGGCACTCCTGCTGAGAATCCTCTGGCTCCTGACGATCTCCCAACTGAACCTGTTCTTCATCTAAGTCTGACTTACACCAGAGAAAACAGGTGTACGTCAGGTGCATGGCGCACGGCAAGACCCGACCCCACAAAGAAAAATAGAACGAACGGAAATCCAATGCAAAAAACGATACGATAACAGAAACAACAAAAGAACGTACAACTGAAATCCACAAATCAATATGAAAACACTACTAAATCGTGATAACATAAAGCACCCAAAATCGATCAAGTAACGAATCATGCAGCTAGCAATCAGTCTAATCATCCAAGTAACAGGGGCATACAATAGATGGAATTAATACCTAAAAGTCTACAACTCGAAACGTAGTACGTCGAGCGAAATAATCCAAACAAGGAAACCCTCATGTATATACCATATGTCTCGAATTGTAAATAATTAAATATTAATCCCGATCTATGTATAAAAAGAAACACAACTGGACTACCTCTCACAAGAATTTATACTTAGCCAAGAAAGAGGTCATGTAACTAGCCATTCTATACAGGTCACTGGTTTACATCTCTCACAGAGTCAAAGTTCACATTATCGGATATCTGGTTAACAACCACATCTCACTAGTACCTCAGACCCGCCTCAGTGCGAAACGATTCACTGGTGCGTGCCTGAAAATAATCAATAATCACAATATCACTGTTCCTCAGACCCACCCCAGTGCGAAATGATTCACTGGTGCGAGCCTGGAATAAACAATACACATCCGATCACTGCTCCTCAGACCCACCCCAGTGCGAAACGATTCACTGGTGCGAGCCTAAAAATAAACAATAATCTCAATATCACCGTTCCTCAGACCCACCCCAGTGCGAAACGATTCACTGGTGCGAGTCTGGAATAACAATACACATCCGATCACTGCTCCTCAGACTCACCCCAGTGCGAAACGATTCACTGGTGCGAGCCTGGAAATAAACAACAACATATCCGATAACATGAACCCAGACCTTCCCATCCCAAGTCCAAGTCAACAACTCATATCTCACGGGTCACTATGGTCAAGCAATACTCGCGATTCTTAACTATAACAATGTATAAATGTAATGAATACTATGTAACAGTGTCATGAATCATGAACAGGAAACGTGAACAACTACAAAAACGTGCAAGACGGAACTACAACTATCAAATAATTATGCATGAAATCTCGTAATTAATATCATTCATCAACAAACTCACGCAGGCAATTACATATCACAGTCTAATCCATGAAATTAATTACTAACGGATATAAATAATGGAATATCAAATCAAGGGAAGCGTGATCTTGCCTCGGGTTCGTCGAACGAATCGACGTTGATGGCGCGGGCCGGATCTGACACGGTGGGGGCTGACCGCGGGGAGTTCGACGGGGCAGGGCCTGGGCGGCGGTTTCGAGTGGGGTGAGGCTGAGGTCGGAGCGGTGGTGATGAGGGTTGGGTGTTTTCCTTTTTTTTTCTTTTGGATTCTCTGGAATTGAGAGAGAACGAGAGAGAAGAAGAAATAAGAGGAGAGAGAGGGTGATTGGAGAGAGAAAGAGGATGGATTTGAGGGATATTATTGGAGAGAGAAAAAGTAAGAGAGAGGGTACGGTGAATGACAAAATATTAGGGATTTTGAAAAGAGATTGGAGAGAGAAAGGAGGGGATTTGATTTGATTACGGGAGAATTATTTGAGAGAGTTAATGGTATGATTTGAACTTGATTTTGGGGTGATTAGGGAGTGGTTATGGAAAGAATTCAAATGGAAGAAAATTAAGGGAGGGAAAATTCCAAAATAATATTCTGAATAATAATAATGAATAACAATAATAAGAATAGTGAATAACAATAATAATAAATAACAACAACAAATAATGACAATAATAATAATACAATAGTAAATATCCAAATATTAATTTAAAAATCTTTACCTTAACAACTAAATTTATAATTAACAATACCATTAAAATAAATATGAAATTGGATTTTAAAATCATAGAAAATTCTAGATAATCAAGAAAAATACAGATACTCTTTTAAAAATAATAATTAAATATTTTAAAATATCAGAAAAAATATTTAAACAAGTATCAAAAATCACGGTCCTTACAAAAATAGTAAATCACATTGAAACTCATGTTTAAACAAATTTCCAGATCTGGATCTTAATTTACAAATTCGTTTGTGAGATTTTTTTTATAACTGAAAAATATAGATCTTGCAGCTTAGAATGTAAAGCATCTATTTTTATGCACAAAATATGTTTTAGGCTCAAAAATCCGAAATAAAAAATCGTAGAAACTATACAAACAGTAGGTGAGGGCTGGGCGAGATGTTACTTGCCTCTGATATGCTGACCAACTCCTGAATCCGAGAGAGAAAGATCTCCTAGGTTGCACCTCGTCAAATCCCACTGAAATCCTCCGAAAAATCCCTCAAAAATCGCCAAAAATGAACTAGGGTTTTGAGGGGAGAGAGAGGCTAGGGTTTCTCTGATAACTGATAGGTTTTCGGGTTGGTTTCAGGTAGGAAAGATTTTATATAAGCGGTCAAACCCGAAACAAAACCAACCTAACCGCAAATAAAAGAAAAGTTGGAAATCAGCCCGTCAGTCGACTCATAGGTCGACTCATCAGTCGACTCATTAGTCAACTCATGAGTCGACTCATAAGTCGACTGAGCAGACACTATATCCAGATTCGTGCATGTTTTGTTATTCAGCCAATACTCATACATATCTAATAACTTGTTACCAAGTATGTCCATGACCTTAAGTCATTTACCACAAATAGAATTATTTATCACTAATAATTCACATATACTTCTAACAAAATACGGGGTTCTACATTCTTCCCCCCTTATAAGAATTTCGTCCTCGAAATTCAGAAATCATACTCAAACAAATAATATTACTCTAGACAAGTATATTATGATATTTATTTTTAACAATCCAGGATGACTATATTCCCACTCAACCCTTAATCAAATGGAACTAGTACGTCGAGCGAAAAATCCAAACAAGGAACCCCCCATATATATACCATATGTTCCAAAGGATTAAGAATTGAGCGGAAATATCCTCATTCTAGCGTTAAATCTAAATATAGTCACACAAATACTCATGCACATAAATCAATCCACTTCCTCAATAAATGCAGGAAGTATTGCTAGACAGCATCTTCACGCTCTCAAAAAAAATCATCTTCGATGTCTACACTTAACCATCTAAAATATAAATACCCCCACTTAACCCCTAACTAAATGGAACAAGTACATCGAGCGAAAAATCCAAACAAAGAACCCCTCATATATATACCATATGTTCCGAGTACTTAGGAGATAAGTGGTAATACCCCCATTTTAGCGTTAAGTATAAACATCGCCATAATTGAATCTATAAACCATATATAAATCATACCAAAGTTTTAATTTACCTGCTCAAACATGTGTGGATAGTCGCGACGTATGTCATCTTCTCATTCCCAAGAAATCTCTTCAACGCCTCTTCGGTTCCACTGAATTTTTACCAAAGGAAAACAACTTGTTTCTAAATCTCTTGTCTTCTCTAGCAAGTATACAAACTAGGATTTCAATCGTAGTCAAATCATCCCGAAGCTAAATCCTCAGAACGATCTAATACATCTCAGCTCAAGCTTTCCCCGCCTTCCGAATCGCTAAATGTTTTCACAGACGATACTTTCAGCAATACTAACTCTTCAAATTTTGAAAAAAAAATCCAAAGGTCTTCATCTCTTATCTGCATAGCTCTGTTGCCGACTCTGAGCGGCTAGAATCTGTTCTCTAATCAATATTACTTTCTCAGTAATCTGTCTCATAAGCTCTGGCCCAAGCATTAAACTATCCTCCGGCTCTACCCAACATATAGGCGATCTACAAGACTTCATGTACGATGCTTCATACGGGGTCATACCAATTGTCGCCTAATGACTGTTATTATATGCGAACTCTATTAGCGAAAGAAAAAAAAATGATCCTCCCAACTATCTTGAAAGTCAATGACACTAACCCGTAACGTGTCCTCAAATATCTGATTTACTCTCTCCGTCTGATCATTCATCTGTGGGTGGAATACACTATTGTAAGATAAATCTGTTGCCAAACGAATCCTGGAAACCCTTCCAAAAATGTGGAATGAACGCTGAACTTCAATCTGATACCATTGTATCTGGAACTCCATGAAGTCGAATAATCTCCTGAATCAATATCCTCGCATACGTCTCAACTGTATAGTTAGTCTCCACTGGAAATAAAATGTGCTGACTTCATTAGTCTATCCACTATCACCCAAACAGAATCATTCTCTTCCTTCGACTTCGACAACCCTACGATAAAGTCCATAGAAATGTCCGCCCACTTCTACTCCGAAATCGGTAAAGGCTGAAGTGTTCCTGCCATTCTCTGATGTTCCGCCTTCACTTACTGATAGGTGAGACACTTAGCTACATACTCTCAAATCTTTCTACGCATATCACTCCACCAAAAGTGTCTCTTTAGGTCCTTGTACATCTTAGTGGTCCTTGAATGTACCGTGTACCGAGTACGATGTACTTCATCTAATAACTCCCTCTTAAGCTCTACACTAGCTGGCATAAATAGTCTATCCTTCTTCCGTAGACCTCCATCTGCTCCAATGGCCTAATTAGCCTTAGGTTATTTGGTAACCTCCTTCTTTTAGATTTGAATCCAAGAGTCTTCCGACTGAGCTAATGACAACTCCGTTACTCCAAGATGGCTGTACTAACACAGCTCCCAAAAATGCAATGGTTACACAAACCTCAGGTCAAAAATCAAATTGGCTAAGAGTGAGAAGATCTCTATACAATAAACACCTCAAAGCCGAAACTCAATGTCGATGCATCCTATTCAAAGCATCCGCTACGACATTCGCCTTCCCCGGATGATACTGAATCGCGAACTCGTAATCCTTGATAAACTCAATCCATCTCCTCTGTCTCTGGTTGAGTTCCTTCTGAGAGAAAAGATACTTCAGACTCTGGTGGTCTGTGAACAACTCAAACTACACACCATATAAGTAGTGCCTCCATGACTTCAATGCAAATACTACTACTGCTAACTCCAAATCATGAGTGGGATAGTTCTGCTCATGTATCCTCAACTGCCGTGAGATATATGCTACTACCCTCTAAGCCTGTATTAATACACCTCCTAAGCCTGCCAACGATGCATCTGTGTAGATGACGAACGTCCTGTCGCTACTCGGAATAGTCAAAACTGGTGCTGAAATCAACTTAGTCTTCAAAATATCAAAGGCCTTCTGGCACTCCACACTCCAAATGAACTGTACACTCTTCTTCGTAAGGCGTGTAAGTGGTGTCGAAATCTTTAAGAAATCCTGGATGAACTTCCTGTAATAACCGGGTAAGTCCAAGAAGCTACGAATCTCTGTCATCATCTTCAGCGGTTCTGAATCAAGAACTGCTGTAACCTCAGCCGGATCCACTGCTATGCCCTCTTTACTGATGACATGGCTAAGAAATCTGACTTCTGAAAGCTAAAATTCACACTAGCTGAACTTAGCATATAGTTGATGCTCCTGCAGAGTCCTCAAAGCTAAACGTAGGTGCTCCTCGTGGTCTGCCTCCGATCTCGAATAAATAAGGATGTCATAGATAAAAACAATCACGAACTGATCTAAGAAGGGACAGAAAACCCGGTTCATCAAGTCCATGAATACCGCGGGTGCATTGGTCAGTCCGAATGGCATGACCATGAACTCAAAAGATCCATATCGAGTAAGAAAGGCGGTCTTGGGAATATCCATCTCTCGAACCCGCAACTGATGATAACCAGAACGAAGATCAATCTTCGAGAAGAACTGCGCTCCCTACAGCAGGTCGAACAAGTCATTAATCCTAGGCAATGAGTACCTATTTCGGATAGTGATCTTGTTCAACTCCCTATAATCAATGCATAATCTTATACTACCGTCCTTCTTTTTCACGAAGAGGACTGGTGCGCCCCACGGAGAATGACTCTGACGAATAATACCCTGAGCTAATAACTCGTCCAACTGGGTCTGAAGCTCTCTCATCTCAGCTGGTGCCATGCGATAGGGTGCGCGGGATATCGGGGTTGTGCCCGGCTACATCTCAATATAAATCTTAACTTCTCACACAGGAGGTAACCCAGGTATGTTCTAAAAGATATCCTGATACCCTGAGATAACTCTAGTCTCTAATAAATCAATACTCTGATCCCGTCGCATCACCTCCTCGATGTACGTCAGAAATGACTCCGCAAAACGGTTACCCTGAGAGGTTGCTACAATCAACCGGACCCATCGGACGCTCACAAATTGACTGTCTTCGCAAAGCAATCAATACTAACACGGTAGGAAGCCAACCAATCCATACCAAGGATGACATCGAACTCGGACACATGCAACACTATCAAATCTATGACAAACTCCGATTCATCTAGACTAATAATACACATCCTACAAACGCTCTCCTGAAGCGATACCTCACCTAAAGGGATGGAAAACCGATAATGGAATGTCTAAAGGCTGAGCTACGATTTGGAGTCTAGTCATAAATGCATACGAAATTAAAGAACACGAAGCTCCCGAATCGAAAAGAATACGGGCGGGAAAAGGATTCATGAGGAACGTACCCTCCACAACTGCTCTACTTGCTCCATGATCATGCGGAACTACTGCATATACTCTGCCGGTGACTAAAGACTGCTCTGTCGCTGGTGCTGGAGAATATGGGACAATCTGCCCCTGGGGAACCTCCTGAACTGCTAGAACCTGCCCCTCAGTCTTCTATTGTTGCTGATTCGGACCATTTCCCTTCTATGCTCTTGTTGGTGCACTGCGGCACTCTAATGCCTTATGTCCGACCTTGCGACAATTATAACAAGTTCCTCGGAACTTGCGCTGCTGACGTGCTCTCTGATCCTATTGAGATCCCTTCTTATGAGGGCCTTGCTGCTGCTGCTGAGGTCCAGACAAGGGTCTCTTGTTCTTACCCTTGTCTCCAGTGTGCCCTCTCTTAGCACTCCCTTCCTTGTCCTTCTAAAACTTAACCGTCCCATTTTCCTGAGAAATGGTGGTTTCAACTACTGGTGGTGGTGGTGTAATATGATTCGCCACAAGCTCCTCGATTGTTGCTATCCTAGCGACTAGGGGAGCCATAAGGTCTATCAGGTACTGGGGAGCCTGCTGCGGCTCAGGCAGTGTTATTCACACAAATACTTTAAACAAAAATAGTTATCATAAAAAAAATTCTCAAATTTTTGAGATATACGCCTATATCGTCCTCACTCATACTAGGAAATTCTTATCGGACTCTATACATAAATCCTAAGAAACTCTATCCTAGCTCCACGACTCGACACAGGATGATCCTAAGGATACTATAACTAGAGCTCTGATACCAACTGTGACGCCCCTGGGTTCACACAAGGCTACAGTCCAAGGTGAAACCAAGAATGTCAAACTTGCCATGTACCACACCGTGCAATAACATGTTTCACCATCACAATTAATATCTCTCTAGTAGAGTCAAATAACAGGTGTAGGTACAAAAGCAAGTAAAAGATAATACAAGAGTCAACTGATGAAATAATAGAGATCAAATTAATAATTCATCATCTAACATACTAAATTACAAGTCAATGTTTGAAGTGAATAGACTGGAATTTCTCAACAAGTCTCAAACACAAATGTTTGAATAGAAGGAAATAAGGCACACAGCCTTTACAACTTCTAGAATAAACTCTCAAAATGTCTAAACAAAGTCTACTGTGGAGCTCAAAAGTAAAATATAACCATAATAGAATAGCTGAAGCTAAAGTGTCTCGCCATCAACCTGCGACTCTCCGGGCTCCGGGCTCGTTACCTGAAAGGGGGAGGGACAACGAGCGTCAAAGCGCTAGCGAGCAACATCACAACCAACCCCAAGGAAAAAGGCTCGTTGTATACAAAAAATACAGATAATCACAAATCCTATTTAGGTAATTACAACATGAGTATAAGTACGTCGAGCAAAATAATCCAAACAAGGAAACCCTCATGTATATACCATGTAGCTCAGATTGTAAGTACCTAGGTATAAGAGGATTTTGGTATTTAGGAAGTTACAACACGAGCATAGGTACGTCGAGCGAAATAATCCAAACAAGAAAACCCTCATGTATATACCTTGTATCTCAGATTGTAAATCCCTAAATACCAAACCCAAGATCTAATGAAAGAACAAATAAATTAAAAGAATACAAAACCCATCTCTACTTCCAAACATAGTGTCATGCCGAACTCATATGTGTGTCATGTGAGAAAAACGATTAAATGTTCAACACATAGACTATATAGATTAAATGTCCAACACATGGACTACATGAAGTAAACGTCCAACACATGGACTGAAAGTAACGAGTGTCCAACGCATGGACTGAATATAACCAATGTCCAACGCATGGA
Organism: Asparagus officinalis; assembly: GCF_001876935.1. NCBI lineage: Eukaryota > Viridiplantae > Streptophyta > Magnoliopsida > Asparagales > Asparagaceae > Asparagus > Asparagus officinalis. The sequence continues at coordinate 94,158,512 of NC_033801.1, read as the reverse complement.
CTAAATGTAACCAATGTCCAACGCGATTAAATGTTCAACACATAGACTATATAGATTAAATGTCCAACACATGGACTGCATGAAGTAAACATCCAACACATGGACTGAAAGTAACGAGTGTCCAATGCATGGACTGAATATAAACAATGTCCAACGCATGGACTGAATATAACCGATGTCCAACGCATGGACTGAAAAATGTATGTCCAACACGAGGACTAAATATAAATTATGCAAAGTGTAAGTGTCGATGATACATGTATACACAAAAGATACACATAGACTCATGTCACACGTGCCTCAGTGAGCGGATCGGTACTTGTGTCAAAAGTCAACTCACATGTACAAATAAAGGACTAACATTAATTTCTAATACCCGTCATTCGAGGCGACTCCTTGTCCATATTTAAGCACGCAACAACAATAAACAAACATAAACAATTTTAGTTAAACTGAAATAACTCAAACAGATTCAAAACTGAAGAAATACAAAAGAAGAAAACTCCTCATTAGTCGACTCATTGGTCGACTCATCAGTCGACTCATAAGTCGACCAGACATAACACAAAACTGAACCCCATCAGTCGACTCATTGGTCGACTCATCAGTCGACTCATAAATCGACATCGACGTCGACTCATTGGTCGACTGAGCAGAAAATCTCTAGTTTTGCGATTTATTAAACCAAAAATTCTTACTCAGAATTGACTGCATGTCTGCCAAATACGTTATCAATAAAGATGTTCAAAACTTAGCATCTAAACAAATATTTGCTAGATGGCAAGCTATCCTTACCATGTTTGATTTTGACATAGAATTTATTAAGGGAGATAATAATAATTTACCTGATTTCCTCTCCAGGGAATTTCTACAAGGATATGGCACTGTCAAAATATCATTACCAAAGGGTTCTCTCACATGAAAAAGAGAGATCTTCTTCTACTCCCTTAACACAAGAAGATAAGGGAACATTTTCTCAATTTTATCAGAAAACATTGGATAAACTTGTCATCCTCGAAACGTCTGATCAGACTCTTTTACCGATTGAAATGGCAGCAAAATTCCTTCCCAAGGAATATTACTATATTCCGTCCATGTTTGGTAAAACTACCCTCTACTATGAGAAAATTCTTAAAGAAACAGAAAGTGCATTCGCTCATCATAGATACCGAGGTAAAGAATATAGTTACTCTCGGCTAAGAATATATCGTATTATTCCATTAAATGAATGGAACTCATATGGAAATCCCAACGTTCCGCGAAAGTTTAAAGAAAAAACTCTAATTGGTCCCCAACAATACAATTACTGGGACTATCAAGCTGCTTGGGAACATGTTCTGTACATTCAAAATCATCTGGGAAAGCATTCATGGTGGATACGATTTATGAATCAAATGTGTCTACCAAATTGGTTTATTGAAACCTTCTGGGCTAAATTTGGAGCCATCAAAGAAATTATGCCAAAAGAAATCCTTAAAAAACAAGGAAAAAATATATCTCCACTAGATATGCTTCAAATATCTATGGAATTTGGTCTGCCCTGGATTATGCAATGGGATTGGGATTGTGTTAACGGTACACCATCTTATTTTGCAAGAAGTATTTCTGTAAAATGGTATGATAAATGGAATATTGCAAACTATCTTAATGAAAGAAAAGGCTCTTTGCTCCCAGACTATAGTCCAGAATATGGAATAAAATCAAATCCTAGAAGATCTGATATGAAGGCCATACAAGAAAGTCTTTATGACAAATTTGCGCTACAATATCCAAATGCGAGTGAAGAAAAACTAAAGTCATTAACTTATGATGAGATGCTAATGATACTAGCACCAATGGATACTACGTCCTCTACTTCAGAACCTGCTGAGACATCAGAGCCTGTTAAAATAAAAGATGAACCCGTGCTTGAAGATACTCCCATGGATAGTGAAGATGGTTTTGACAACAATGGCGACGATTGTTACGGTATTGATCTATGATATACCATTAATTTATGGTAAAATTCGCCATTAACATATGGTAAAATTCATATACCATTAACTTATGGTAACTACTGATTAATATCAACGGCTTAAACACTAAGTCGATCACATATTGTCTTTTCCAAAAGTTTAAAATATCTAACTTTTATAAATTCCTTACACAGCTAAATAAAGTAGACTGCGGGCCTACATACCTATAACCAATCAACTTTGGATGCTTAAAGAAGAAGAAATTTGGTTAAAAAGGCTACATGAAAAGTAACTATTCTGCCTTGGATACTAAAAGATGCTGCATTTCTGTCAAAAAGACTAGCCTTCCCTACGTCCTTTAGGTGTTGACAAAATTGAAGACGGTGGGGACCTCCAAGCTTTAAAGAAGCTTTAAAGAATGAAAAAGAATCTTTTGCATAGTTCCAGAGAAAGTCTATAAAAGGAGAAGGAGTTGAGGCATTCGGGGAGGCGTTTTGGAGAGTTGAAGTCCTATCCTCTCTAGTGGAATCCCCCCAGTTTCCTCTTTTTAGTTTTAAGTTTGAGTTTGAGTTTGAGTTTGAGTGAGGTTTGCTTTTAATCTTTCTTTTGAGTGTTTTGTAAGATAAGTGTGCTCTACTACTAGCTCCAGCAGGATCTCCCAGCTTTCGGTTTGTAAGTGTTTAAGTTTGATTTCCTTCTAGTTTGTAAATCTCTTATGTAAATACTATCTAGTTTGCTTCTGTTACTGTTCATTACTGTTCACGCTTTTACTGTTCATTTTTACTATTCATTTTTATATTTTCTTCTTTTAATATTGATATACATGTGAACGAAGAAGAAGATATAGCTATAAACAATAGATATATCCTCTCCTCCGTCTACACAGTATTCCCCACGAGCTAGCTCTATCGTATCAAGGCTAAACAAGTCCTGGTCACGGTTGGTATCAGAGCCAAGTTAGCCGGTGGAGGAGTCGGCCTGCGGTGGTGAACCCATAGACCCCGTCAGCCGGTGTATATCCACGTGAGAAACAACTCACTCTTTAATACTTTTGCACAATCTACAATAAAACAATTGTAGAAATTTGTAGTAAAAAACTACTACAGATACTGCATGCTTGATTGCTTTTTAGCTTTAATTCTAAGCATTTTATTATTCAGCCTTATCGCTTTAATCATAAGTACTACTTTGGTTTTACTGCTTTCTTTGAATTGAATTTTAATTCTCTATATTTTTCTAGTATGATCTAGAACCTCTAGCATTTTCTAGTCCTCTTTCTTTGTTCTCTTTTTACTTGCCTTCGTCGCAACTTACACAGCTTTGTTCTGTGTTCATCCGGTGTTGTTGACTGGTGGGGACATTGCGAACTTTTTAGAGTCCTTCTTATGCTTAATTTTTAGCTTGATCTTTTGCTATCTGCTTAAAGTCTTTATATCCTTAACTAGTTGTCGCAGTTCACACGGTTTTTGCTCGTTAAAGCTTTGTTTGCGTCTAGGGCCTTTCTGTCCGTGTTCATCCCTTGCTGTTGACAGGTTGGGTTTTAAAAGTCTTTCTTTAGATGCCTAAGTTTCTAAGCTATCCTTGTGTCAAAACCATGACGGTTAAAAATTCATATCTCAAGTCTAAAAATATAAATGTTATTGAAGATTTCACTAATAAATCATCTTTTGAAATCGATAAAGATTTCCTAAGGAAAGATTTTAATTCTTTAAAAAACAAAGAAAAAAAGGAATGGTTTTTTCAAACATACGACAAAGACTTTAGATCATCCATTAGAACCTTGTATTATGATTTCATGCGAACCAACAAACAAAATATACCTTTTTTCTTATGGTTTGAAGCCATCTATTTAGAAGATCTAAAAAACTCTCTTAAACATCTTCCTATTGAAAATAACGCGTTTGTTTTAAAAACAATATCTAATACATGGAAAATAGATGAGAATAAAGAGATAGAATCTTTACATCCACTCTTTGAACCAATAAAGGTAGGAAATGAAGATATTAAAGCTGTCCCTATCACATCTTTAGAACCTTCTGGTTGGGTACCCGTGCAAACGGATATTACCCTTGTGTCCGAACAAAAAAATTTCTCCAATATTCACCTTCAGACAATAGGTAAACAAACGGATAGAATTGAAAATATGATTCTTGACATAAAGAAACCTCTTCCTCGTTCAATGGTTACGCCAACTTTTCCATCCCAGATTTTTACCAATTATAAACCTTTTGATGATCAAATCCAAGATTTTAATGAAGAATCAACCAAAAGATTAAAAGATATAGAAAAAGGAAAATCTCTTGCTATCAATGTCCTATCTGATCTTGAATCACAATTTGATGATATGACCCACTCTGATCATGATTTTGACAAACCCCTAACAATCCAGAGTATAACAAAACATCCATTTTCTTCCAATAATACAAAGAATTACTATAGGAGACCCACTCCTGCCGATATGCAATTTGAAGAAATTAATAGCCAAAAAATCAGTTTCGATGGTAACTCCCTTGTAGAATGGAATCTTGATGGATATACTAAATACCAGATAATACATCTTTTACAAGAAATGCTCATATATGCCAATGCTTGTAGACAACAAGGTAATCCCGAAAAAGATATTGCTAGTGGCCTATGTTCATCATTTTCTGGCCAACTACAAGGATGGTGGGATCGGTACCTTACTGATTCACAAAAACATAATATTTTAAATAGTTATAAAAAAACCCAATATGGTGAACCAATCCTTGATAAGACAGGACAAGTGATTAATGATGCTGTCTATACCCTGCTCCTTGCTATATATCATCACTTTATAGGTCTTGTCGATAGCCTTCAAGATAAAGTCAGAGAACAACTCATAAATTTTAGGTGTAAAACCCTTACGGACTTCAAATGGTACAAAGATGTGTTTTTTTCAAAAAATTATCAACTACATGACTGTAATAATCCCATTTGGAAAGAAAAGTTTGTTTCTGGCCTTCCACCTTTATTTGCCGAAAACGTTAGAACTTCTCTTAAAGAACAGTGTAAGGGCATCATTCTCTATGATCAAATCCCCTTCGGAGAATTAATCCAAAAGGTCAACACTATTGGTTTAAAACTTTGCAATGATATTAAAATTAAGAATCAATTAAAAAATCAAAACCTTTTAGGTAAAAGAGAATTAGGAGACTTTTGTTACCAATTTGGTTTTCAAATGGATAATCCTAGGATAAAAAATAGTCCTAAGAATTATCGTAAAACAAAATCTAATTATCAAAAAACAAAAAATTCTAATAAAACTGAAAGAATACCAAGAAAACCTCCTAGAAGAAATTTTAGGGAAAATAAAAATAATACTACAAAGACTCCTACATGTTATAAATGTAAACAAAAAGGACATTATGCCAATAAATGTTTTCAAAAGGAAACAAAAAGGAAGATTAACGAGTTAATATTAAACTCCAATGCCTTTACTGAAGATGAAATCGAAAAACTTATTAATACCCTAAATCTTATTGATGATGATTCTTCCTCTAACGAAGAGTGCAATAATCTTTGCACTTCTAAAAAGGAAAATAGTTCTAATAATTCATCCATAACATCTTATAATAGTCATTCTGAATTAAATACCCTTGATGAACATGAACATTTCATTCTTGAGACCATTAATGCCATTACTAATCCTCAAGAAAAAGGTATACAGTTAAAGAAATATATCGAGATGATAAAAAAGAAAAAGAGTGTCTCTTCTACTCTAACCTTCCCATCCAAAAAGGCATCCATTGGAGACCTCAAAAAAGAACAAAAAGAAGTCAAAATTCAACTTAAAAATCTTAAACAAGAAATTTTCACCTTAAAGTCTCAACCAAATAATACAAAATGCTCTAATAATATTAATACCGTAGAAAAATATATCAGGCAAAATGGAAATGTGACATTATCCTCAAAATTCAGTCCAGCTTCACTGTCAAAGATACTGCTTTAATTGACACTGGAGCAGACCTAAATTGTATTAGAGAAGGCATTGTTCCATCTCAGTACTTTGAAAAAACGACCCATAGTCTTTCTTCTGCGGGTGGACATAGTCTTAATATTGAATATAAGCTTTCTGATGTTCATGTTTGCAATCAAGGTTTATGTTTAAAAACATCCTTTATCTTGGTCAAAGACTTACAACAAAACATTATCCTTGGCACTCCTTTCATTAATCTTCTCAAACCCTTTTCCGTTGATGACAATGGTCTTCATTTTCATACTAATGGGTTTAAATATACTATCAAGGTTAATAATGCCCCTGAAGAAGCCTATCTTAATTATTTAGTCTCATCTTTATCTCATAAAGAAAAATTCCTTCAAGATATTTCTGATGAGATTAAATTAGAAAAAATTGAAAAACAAATTAATGAAGAAAAATTTACTGAGAGAATAAAACTTTTCCATGAAAAACTTGAAAAGGAAGTTTGTTCGGAGATCCCTCATGCTTTTTGGTTTAGAAAGAAACACGTTGTTAACCTCCCATATGAAAAAGATTTTTCTGAAAATAAAATCCCTACCAAAGCTCGCCCAATACAAATGAGTCAGAGGCTTTTAGAAATATGTAAGCAAGAGATTTCTGATCTACAAAAGAAAAACCTGATAAGACCCAGCTCTTCTCCTTGGAGTTGTGCAGCTTTTTATGTTGAGAATGCTGCGGAACTTGAAAGAGGAGTTCCTAGATTAGTTATCAATTACAAACCTCTTAACAAAGTCTTACAATGGATTCGTTATCCTATACCAAATAAGCAAGATCTTATGAAGAGATTACAAGGAACAAGATTATTTTCAAATTTTGACATGAAATCAGGATTTTGGCAAGTTCAAATTGCTGAAGAGGATCGCTATAAAACAGCTTTTACTGTCCCTTTCGGTCATTATGAATGGAATGTTATGCCTTTTGGTTTAAAAAATGCTCCCTCTGAATTCTCGAAAATAATGAACGAAATATTTAATCCCTACACTTCTTTCACCATTGTTTACATTGATGATGTTCTTGTTTTTTCTATAGATATCGACCAACATTGGAAACATCTACATATCTTCTTTAAAATCATTAAAGATAATGGTTTAGTTGTCTCCGCTAGAAAAATAAAACTTTTCCAAACCAAAATCCAATTTTTAGGATATTCTATTAACAAAGGTACTATTTCTCCTATTCATAGAGTCATTGCCTTTGCTGATAAATTTCCTGATGAGATAAAAGACACTAAGCAATTACAAAGATTTCTAGGATGTCTTAATTATGTTTCTGATTTCTAAAAAGATCTTGCCTACGATAGAAAAATTCTTAGTGATCGATTAAAAAAGGATTGTACAGAATGGACAGAAAGACATTCTGAAGCGGTCAAAAGGATAAAAACTAAAGTAAAAACACTGCCTTGTTTATCTCTTCCAGATCCTACAGCTTTTAAAATAGTTGAGACAGATGCATCTGATTTTGGCTACGGGGGGGTTCTTAAGCAAAGAGTTAACAATAAAGATGTTCTAGTAGCCTTTATTATTCAGTCTTATCGCTTTAATCATAAGCACTACTTTGGTTTTACTGCTTTCTTTGAATTGAATTTAAACCAAAAATTCTTACTCAGAATCGAATGTATGTCTGCCAAATACGTTATTAATAAAGATGTTCAAAACTTAGCATCTAAACAAATATTTGCTAGATGGCAAGCTATCCTTACTGTGTTTGATTTTGATATAGAATTTATTAAGGGTGATAATAATAATTTACCTGATTTCCTCTCTAGGGAATTCCTACAAGGATATGGCCCTGTCAAAATATCATTACCAAAACGCTCTCTCACATGAAAAAGAGAGATCTTCTTCTACTCCCTTAACACAAGACAATAAGGAAACTTTTTCTCAATTTGATCAGAAAACATTAGATAAACTTGTCATCCTCGAAACGTCTGATCAGACTCTTTTACCGATTGAAATGGCAGCAAAATTCCTTCCCAAGGAATATTACTATGTTCCGTCTATGTTTGGTAAAACTACCCTCTACTATGAGAAAATTCTTAAAGAAACAGAAAGTGCATTCGCTCATCATAGATACCGAGGTAAAGAATATAGTTACTCTCGGCTAAGAATATATCGTATTATTCCATTAAATGAATGGAACTCATATGGAAATCCCAACGTTCCGCGAAAGTTTAAAGAAAAAACTCTAATTGGTCCCCAACAATACAATTACTGGGACTATCAAGCTGCTTGGGAACATGTTCTGTACATTCAAAATCATCTGGGAAAGCATTCATGGTGGATACGATTTATGAATCAAATGTGTCTACCAAATTGGTTTATTGAAACCTTCTGGGCTAAATTTGGAGCCATCAAAGAAATTATGCCAAAAAAAGTCCTTAAAAAACAAGGAAAAAATATATCTCCACTAGATATGCTTCAAATATCTATGGAATTTGGTCTGCCCTGGATTATGCAATGGGATTGGGATTGTGTTAACGGTACACCATCTTATTTTGCGAGAAGTATTTCTGTAAAATGGTATGATAAATGGAATATTACGAACTATCTTAATGAAAGAAAAGGCTCTCTGCTTCCAGACTATAGCCCAGAATATGGAATAAAATCAAATCCTAGAAGATCTGATATGAAGGCTATACAAGAAAGTCTTTATGACAAATTTGCGCTACAATATCCAAATGCGCTTATTAATAAAGATGTTCTAAAACTTAGCAATCTAAAAACAAATATTTTGCTAGTATGGCAAGCTATCGCTTACTGTTGTTTGATTTTTGATCATAGACATTTTATTAGGGTGATATAATACATTTACCTGATTTCCTCTCTAGGGATATTCCTCAAGGTATATGGCCCTGTCAACAATATCATTACCAAAACGCCTCTTCTCACATGAAAAAGAGCAGCATCTTCTTCTTACTTCCCTTAACACAAGACAATAAGGAAACTATTTTTCTTTCAATTTGATCAGAAAACATTAGATAACATTGTCATCCTCGAAACGTCTGATCAGACTCTTTCTGATTTAGAAAATGGCAGCAAAAATACTTCCAACGTATATTTACTATGTTCCGTGTCTATGTTCTTTCGGTAAACTACCGCTCTACTATGAGAAAATTCTTAAAGACAACAGTAAGTGCATTTTGCCTATCCATGAGATACCGATGGTAAGAATATAGTTACTCTCGGCCTAAGAATAATATCGTATTATTCCTTTAAATGAATGGAATTCATATGTGGAAATCCCAACGTTCCCGCCGAAAGTTTAAAGTAAAAAAATCCTAATTGCGTCCCATCCCACAATACAATTATTGGGACTATCAGCTGCTTGGGAACATGTTTCTGTCTACATTTCAAAAACCACTCTGGGAAAGCATTCATGGTGGATACGATTTATGAATCAGAACTGGTCTACCAATATTCGGTTTTATTGAAACTATCTTGGGCTAATTTGGATGCACAACAATCTATGCAAGAGCCCCAATCAAAGAAATTATGCCAAAAAAAAGTCCTTAAAAATACAACGAAAAAAATCATATCTCCACTAGATATGCTTCAATATCTATGGAATTTGGTCTTGCCCTGGATTATGCAATGTCGATTGTCGGATTGTGTTAACGCGTTACACCATCTTATTTTGCCAAGATAAGATTTCTTGTTAAAATGCGTATGATAAAGGAATATTGCAAACTATCATTAATTGAAGAAAAGCGCTCTTTGCTACCCAGGCACTATAGTCCAGAATATGGAATAACAATCAAATCCTGAGATCTGATATGGAAGGCCTATACAAGAAAGTCTTTATGATATAATTTGCCGCTACAATATCCAATGCGAGTTGAGAGAAAAACTAAAGTCATTAACTATATGATGAGATGCGTAATGATACTAGCACCAAATGGATATACGTCTCTCTACTTCAAGGAACCTACTGAGACATCAGAGCCTGTTAAATAAAGAGATGAACCCGCCGCTTGGAAGATACTCCATGGCATAGGAAGAGGTTTGACAACAATTGGCCGGACGATTGTTACCGGTATTGATCTATGATATAACATTAATTTATCCGTCGGTAAAATTCGCCATTAACATATGCGGCTAAAATTCATTATACCATTAACTTAGTGTAACTACTGATTAATATCAACGGCATCTTAAACACTTAAATCTGATCACATATTGGTCTTTTCCCAAAAGTTTAAAATATCGTTAACTTTTATAAATTCCTTACACAGCTAAATAAAGTAGACTGCGGGCCTACATACCTATCAACCAATCAAACTTTGGATGCTTTAAAGAAGAAGAAACTTGTGGTTAAAAAGGCTACATGAAACAGTAACTATTCTGGGCTGGATACTAAAAGATTGCTTGGCATTTCTTGTCAAAAGACTAGCTTTCCCTACTCGTCCTTTAGGATGTTGACAAAAATTGAAGACGCGTGGCGGACCTCCAAGCTTTAAAGAAGCTTTAAGAATGAAAAGAATCTTTTTGCATTAGTTCCACGAGAAAGTTCTATAAAGGAAAAGGGCAGTTTGATGGCATTCGGGGAGGCGTTTTGGAGAGCTTGAACTCCTATCCTCTTCTAGCTGTCGAATCCCTCCAGTTTCCTCTTTTTAGTTTTAAGTTTTTAGTTTGAGCTTTGAGTTTGAGTGAGCGTTTTGCTTTTTAATCTTTCTTTTGGAGTGTTTTGTTTTTGTAGATATAAGGTGTGCCTCTACTCTATGCTCCAGCCAGGATCTCCCAGCCTTTCGGTTTGTAAGTATTTAAGTTTTGATTTCCTTCTAGTTGTAAAATCTCTTATGTAAATACTATCTAGTTTGCCTCTGTTACTGTCTTCACGCTTTTTACTATTCATTATTACTATTCATTTCTATATTTTCTTCTTTCATTTTTGACTATACATGTGAACGAAGAAGATATGATAGTAGCATCTATAAACAATAGATATATCCTCTCCTCCCGATCTACACAGTAATCCTATATCTTCTTCTTCGTCAACATGTATTATCAAAATTAAAAGTAATAAAATATAGAAATGAATAGTAAAAAATGAACTAGTAAAAGTCTCCGTATGAACAGTAATGACAGTAACAGAAGCAAATAGATAGAATTCTATTATAAGAGATTTACAAACTAGTAAGGAAATCAAACTTAAACACTTACAAAACCGATAAGCCTGCGGCAGATCTGGCTTGCGAGCTAGTAAGGTAGCAGCACAACTTATCTTACAAAAACACACAAAAGAAAGCATTAAAAGCAAACCCTCACTCAAACTCAACTCAAAACTCATAAACACCTCAGAATCAGAATGTTATGTCTGCCAAATACGTTTATTCAAATTAAAGAGTGGTTCAAAAACTTAGCATCTTCTAAACAAATATTTGCCTATGTGGCAAGCTATCCTTACATTGTTTCGATTATTTGATATAGAATTATTAAGGTGGTGATAATAATAATTACCTGATTTCCTCTCTAGGGGATTCCTTACAGGATATGCGCCCTTAGTCAAAATCATCATTTACCAAAACGCTCTCTCACCATGAAAAAGAGAGATCTTCTTCTACTGCCCTTTAACACAAGACAATAAGGAAACTTTTTTCTTTCTTCAATTTGTTGATCAGAAAAAACATTAATAAACTTGTCATCTCGAAACGTCTGATCAGCACTCTTTTACCGATTGAAAATGCGCCTTCGTAGCAAAATTTCCTTCCACAAGGGAAGTATTACTATGTTCCGTCTATCGTTTGGTAAAACTACCCTTACTATTGAGAAAATTTTCTTACACAAAACAGAAAGTGCATTTGCTCATCATAGATTACCTAGGTAAAGATATATAGTTACTCTCGGCTAAGAATATTGATCGTATTATTCCTTTTAAATGAATGCGAATTCATATGGAAATCAACGGGCGCGGCTTCGCGAAAGTTTAAAGAAAAAAACTCTAATTGGGTCCCCCACAAATACAATTATGGGACTATCCAAGCTGCTTGGGAACATGTTCTGCACAATTCAAAAACCAAAATTCTTTGGGAAAGCATCATGGGGTGGATACGATTTATGCAATCAAATGTGCTCTCCAAATTGGTTTATTGAAACCTTCTGTGGTAAATTGGAGCCATTCAAAGAATGTATTGCCAAAAAAAGTCCTTAAAAAACAAGAAAAAATAAATATCTCACTAGATATTGCTTCAATATCTATGGAATATTGGTCTGCCTGGATTATGCAATGGGATGGGATTGTGTTAACGGTACAACCATCTTAATTTGCAAGAAGATGTCTGTAAATATGGATGCATAATGGCAATATTGCAAACTCCCTTATCTTTAATGAAAGAAAATGGCCTGCTCCCAGACTATAGTCCAGAATATGAATAAAATTCAACATCCTAGAAAGGAATGATCTGATATGAAGGCCATACAAGAAAGTCTTTATGATAAATTTGCGCTAACAATATCCAAAATGCGAGCTGAATGAAAAACTAAAGTCATTAACTTTGATGAGATGCCCTAATGATACTAGCACCAATGGATACTACGGTCCTCTACATTCAGAACCTTACTGAGACATCAGAAGAACCTGTTAAAATAAAGATGAACCCGCCGCTGAAATACGTCCCATGGATAGTGAAGAGTTTTGACACAAATGGCGACGCATTGCTTACGCCGTATTGATCTATGACTATTACCATTAATTTAATGGTAAATTCGCCATAACATTATGGCTACCTAAAATTCATTATACCATTACTTATGGTTAACTACTGAATTAATATCAACGCTTAAACACTAAGGTCGATCCATATTGCTCTTTTCCAAAAAGTTTAAAATATCTAACTTTTATAAATTCCTTAGCAAGCTAAATAAAGTAGACTGGGACGGCTACATACCTATAACCAAATCAACTTTGGATGGCTTAAAGAAGAATGAAATTTGTGTTAAAAATGCTACATTTGAAAAGTAACTATTCTGCCTTAGGATTTACTAAAAGATGCTGATTTCTGTCAAAAAGACTAGCCTTTCCCTTACGTCTTTAGAGTGTTGGACAAAATTGAAGACGGTGGGACGCTCCAAGCTTTAAAGAAGCCCTTTAAAGATATGAAAAAGAATCTTTTGCATAGTTCCAGAGAAAGTCTATTAAAAGCCGAAAAGGAGTGCAGCGATTCGGGAGGCGTGTTTGGCAGCAGTTGAAGGTCCTATTCCTCTCTAGTGGAATCCTCCAGTTTCCTCTTTTTAGTTTTAAGTTTTAGTTTGCAGTTTGAGTTTTGAGTGAGGTTGCTTTTAATCTTTCTTTGAGAGTGTTTTGTTTTGTAAGATAAGTGTGCCTCTACTCTGAGCTCCAGCAGGATCTCCAGCTTTCGGTTGTAAGTATTTAAGTTGATTTCCTTCTAGTTTGTAAATCTCTTATGTAAATACTATCTATTTGCTTTGTTACTGGTTCACGCTTTTACTATTCATTTTTGACTATTCATTTCTATATTATTCTTCTTTTATTTTTGATATACATGTGAACGAAGAAGATTGATATAGCTATAAAACAATAGATATAATCCTTTCTCCGTCTACACAGTAATCCTATAATCTTCTTCTTCGTTCACATGTATATCAAAATTAAAAGATTTAAAAATATAGAAATGAATAGTAAAAATGACAGTTTAAAAGCATGAACAGTAAGAAACAGTAACAGCAGCAAACTAGATAGTATTTATATAAGAGATTTGACAAAAAACTAGAAGGAATCAAACTTAAACACTTACAAACCGAAGCTGGGAGATTTCCTGCTGGCAGCTAGTAGTAAGAGCCACATTTTGTTACCAATTTGGTTTTCAAATGGACAATCCTAGGATAAAAAACAGTCCTAAGAACTATCGTAAAACAAAATCCAATTATCAAAAAACACAAAATACTAATAAAACTGAAAGAATACCAAGAAAACCTCCTAAAAGAAATTTTAGGAAAAATAATACTACAAAGACTCCTACATGTTATAAATGTAAACAAAAAGGACATTATGCTAATAAATGTTTTCGAAAGGATATGAAAAAGAAGATTAACGAATTAATATTAAACTCCGATGAATTTACTGAAGAAGAAATCGAAAAACTTATTAATTCTTTAAATCTTATTGATGATAATTCTTCCTCTGATGATGAGTGCAACAATCTTTGCATTTCTAAAAATAAAAATAGTTCTGAAGATTCATCTATAACATCTTATAGTTCTTCTGAATTAAATACCCTAGATGAACAGGAACATTTTGTTCTTGAGACCATTAATGCCATTACTAATCCTCAAGAAAAGGGAATACAGTTAAAAAAGTACCTTGAGATGATAAAAAAGAATAAGAGTGCCTCTTCTACTCTAACCTTTCCATCTAAAAGGGCATCTATTCAAGACCTTAAAAAGGAACAAAAAGAAGTCAAAATTCAGCTTAAAAATCTTAAACAAGAAATTTTAACCTTAAAATCTCAACCAAATAATACAAAATGCTCTAATAATATTGATTCTGTAGAAAAGTATATAAATCAAAAATGGAAATGTGATATTATTCTCAAAATTCAGTCCAGCTTCACTGTCAGAGATACTGCTTTAATTGACACTGGAGCAGACCTAAATTGTATTAGAGAAGGTATTGTTCCCTCTCAATACTTTGAAAAAACAACCCACAACCTTTCTTCTGCATGTGGACATAGTCTTAGTATTGAATATAAACTTTCTGATGTTCATGTTTGCAATCAAGGTTTATGTTTGAAAACATCCTTTATCTTGGTCAAAGACTTACAACAAAGTATTATCCTTGGCACTCCTTTCATTAATCTTCTCAAACCCTTTTCCGTTGATGACAATGGCCTTCATTTTCATAATAATGGGTTCAAATATACTATCAAGTTTAACAATGCCCCTGAAGAAGCTTATCTTAATCATTTAGTCTCATCTTTATCTTATAAAGAAAAATTCCTTCAAGACATTTCTGATGAGATTAAACTAGAAAAGATTGCAAAACAAATTAATGAAGAAAAATTTACTGAAAGGATAAAACTTTTCCAAGAAAAACTTGAAAAGGAAGTTTGTTCGGAGATCCCTCATGCTTTTTGGTTTAGAAAAAAACATGTTGTTAACCTCCCATATGAAAAGGATTTTTCTGAAAATAAAATCCCTACCAAAGCTCGTCCAATACAAATGAGTCAGAGGCTTTTAGAAATATGTAAGCAAGAGATTTCTGATCTTCAAAAGAAAAACTTGATCAGGCCCAGCTCTTCTTCTTGGAGTTGCGCAGCTTTTTATGTTGAGAATGCTGCAGAACTTGAAAGAGGAGTTCCTAGATTGGTTATCAATTACAAACCTCTTAACAAAGTCTTACAATGGATTCGATATCCTATACCAAATAAACAAGATCTAATGAAGAGGTTACAAGGAACAAGATTATTTTCAAAGTTTGACATGAAATCAGGATTTTGGCAAGTACAAATTGCTGAAGAGGATCGCTATAAAACAGCTTTTACTGTCCCTTTCGGTCATTATGAGTGGAATGTTATGCCTTTTGGCTTAAAAAATGCTCCCTCTGAATTCCAGAAAATAATGAACGAAATTTTTAATCCCTACACCTCTTTCACCATTGTTTACATTGATGATGTTTTTGTTTTTTCTAAAGATATCGACCAACATTGGAAACATCTACATATCTTCTTTAAAATCATTAAAGATAATGGTTTAGTTGTCTCCGCTAGAAAAATAAAACTCTTCCAAACCAAAATACAATTTTTAGGATATTCTATTAACAAAGGTACTATTTCTCCTATCCAAAGAGTCATTGCCTTTGCTGATAAATTTCCTGATGAGATAAAAGACACTAAGCAATTACAAAGATTTCTAGGATGTCTTAATTATGTTTCTGATTTCTATAAAGACCTTGCCTATGATAGAAAAATTCTTAGTGATAGATTAAAAAAGGATTGTACCGAATGGACGGAAAGACATTCTGAAGCGGTCAAAAGGATAAAAACTAAAGTAAAAATATTGCCTTGTTTATCTCTTCCAGATCCTACAGCTTTTAAAATAGTTGAAACAGATGCATCTGATTTTGGCTACGGGGGGATTCTTAAGCAAAGAGTTAACAATAAAGATGTTCTAGTAGCCTTTACTTCTGGTGCTTGGAATGACACTCGAAAAAATTATTCAACAATAAAAAAGGAAATGCTTGCTATTGTTCTTTCTATCAATAAATTTCAAAGCGATTTATTAAACCAAAAATTCTTACTCAGAATTGACTGCATGTCTGCCAAATACGTTATCAATAAAGATGTTCAAAACTTAGCATCTAAACAAATATTTGCTAGATGGCAAGCTATCCTTACTGTGTTTGATTTTGATATAGAGTTTATTAAGGGTGATAATAATAATTTACCTGATTTCCTCTCCAGGGAATTTCTACAAGGATATGGCACTGTCAAAATATCATTACCAAAGGGTTCTCTCACATGAAAAAGAGAGATCTTCTTCTACTCCCTTAACACAAGAAGATAAGGGAACATTTTCTCAATTTTATCAGAAAACATTGGATAAACTTGTCATCCTCGAAACGTCTGATCAGACTCTTTTACCGATTGAAATGGCAGCAAAATTCCTTCCCAAGGAATATTACTATATTCCGTCCATGTTTGGTAAAACTACCCTCTACTATGAGAAAATTCTTAAAGAAACAGAAAGTGCATTCGCTCATCATAGATACCGAGGTAAAGAATATAGTTACTCTCGGCTAAGAATATATCGTATTATTCCATTAAATGAATGGAACTCATATGGAAATCCCAACGTTCCGCGAAAGTTTAAAGAAAAAACTCTAATTGGTCCCCAACAATACAATTACTGGGACTATCAAGCTGCTTGGGAACATGTTCTGTACATTCAAAATCATCTGGGAAAGCATTCATGGTGGATACGATTTATGAATCAAATGTGTCTACCAAATTGGTTTATTGAAACCTTCTGGGCTAAATTTGGAGCCATCAAAGAAATTATGCCAAAAGAAGTCCTTAAAAAACAAGAAAAAAATATATCTCCACTAGATATGCTTCAAATATCTATGGAATTTGGTCTGCCCTGGATTATCAATGGGATTGGGATTGTGTTAACGGTACACCATCTTATTTTGCAAGAAGTATTTCTGTAAAATGGTATGATAAATGGAATATTGCAAACTATCTTAATGAAAGAAAAGGCTCTTTGCTCCCAGACTATAGTCCATAATATGGAATAAAATCAAATCCTAGAAGATCTGATATGAAGGCCATACAAGAAAGTCTTTATGACAAATTTGCGCTACAATATCCAAATGCGAGTGAAGAAAAACTAAAGTCATTAACTTATGATGAGATGCTAATGATACTAGCACCAATGGATACTACGTCCTCTACTTCAGAACCTACTGAGACATCAGAGCCTGTTAAAATAAAAGATGAACCCGCGCTTGAAGATACTCCCATGGATAGTGAAGAAGGTTTTGACAACAATGGCGACGATTGTTACGGTATTGATCTATGATATACCATTAATTTATGGTAAAATTCGCCATTAACATATGGTAAAATTCATATACCATTAACTTATGGTAACTACTGATTAATATCAACGGCTTAAACACTAAGTCGATCACATATTGTCTTTTCCAAAAGTTTAAAATATCTAACTTTTATAAATTCCTTACACAGCTAAATAAAGTAGACTGCGGGCCTACATACCTATAACCAATCAACTTTGGATGCTTAAAGAAGAAGAAATTTGGTCAAAAAGGCTACATGAAAAGTAACTATTCTTCCTTGGATACTAAAAGATGCTGCATTTCTGTCAAAAAGGCTAGCCTTCCCTACGTCCTTTAGGTGTTAACAAAATTGAAGACGGTGGAGACCTCCAAGCTTTAAAGAAGCTTTAAAGAATGAAAAAGAATCTTTTGCATAGTTCTAGAGAAAGTCTATAAAAGGAAAAAGAGTTGAGGCATTCGGGGAGGCGTTTTGGAGAGTTGAAGTCCTATCCTCTCTAGTGGAATCCCTCCAGTTTCCTCTTTTTAGTTTTAAGTTTTAGTTTGAGTTTGAGTTTGAGTTTGAGTGAGGTTTGCTTTTAATCTTTCTTTTGAGTGTTTTGTTTTGTAAGATAAGTGTGCTCTACTCCAAGACACTAAGCAATTACAAAGATTTCTAGGATGTCTTAATTATGTTTCTGATTTCTATAAAGACCTTGCCTATGATAGAAAAATTCTTAGTGATAGATTAAAAAAGGATTGTACGGAATGGACAGAAAGACATTCTGAAGCGGTCAAAAGGATAAAGGCTAAAGTAAAAACATTGCCTTGTTTATCTCTTCCAGATCCTACAGCTTTTAAAATAGTTGAAACAGATGCATCTGATTTTGGCTACGGGGGGATTCTTAAGCAAAGAGTTAACAATAAAGATGTTCTAGTAGCCTTTACTTCTGGTGCTTGGAATGACACTCGAAAAAATTATTCAACAATAAAAAAGGAAATGCTTGCTATTGTTCTTTCTATCAATAAATTTCAAAGCGATTTATTAAACCAAAAATTCTTACTCAGAATCGACTGTATGTCTGCCAAATACGTTATTAATAAAGATGTTCAAAACTTAGCATCTAAACAAATATTTTCTAGATGGCAAGCTATCCTTACTGTGTTTGATTTTGATATAGAATTTATTAAGGGTGATAATAATAATTTACCTGATTTCCTCTCCAGGGAATTCCAACAAGGATATGGCCCTGTCAAAATATCATTACCAAAAGGCTCTCTCACATGAAAAAGAGAGATCTTCTTCTACTCCCTTAACACAAGAAAATAAGGGAACTTTTTCTCAATTTCATCAGAAAACATTGGATAAACTTGTCATCCTCGAAATGTCTGATCAGACTCTTTTACCGATTGAAATGGCAGCAAAATTCCTTCCCAAGGAATATTACTATGTTCCGTCTATGTTTGGTAAAACTACCTTCTACTATGAGAAAATTCTTAAAGAAACAGAAAGTGCATTTGCTCATCATAGATACCAAGGTAAAGAATATAGTTACTCTCGGCTAAGAATATATCGTATTATTCCTTTAAATAAATGGAACTCATATGGAAATCCCAACGTTCCGCGAAAGTTTAAAGAAAAAACTCTAATTGGTCCCCAACTACAATTATTGGGACTATCAAGCTGCTTAGGAACATGTTATGTACATTCAAAACCATCTGGGAAAGCATTCATGGTGGATACGATTTATGAATCAAATGTGTCTACCAAATTGGTTTATTGAAACCTTCTGGGCTAAATTTGGAGCCATCAAAGAAATTATGCCAAAAGAAGTTCTTAAAAAACAAGGAAAAAATATATCTCCACTAGATATGCTTCAAATATCTATGGAATTTGGTGTGCCCTGGATTATGCAATGGGATTGGGATTGTGTTAACGGTACACCATCTTATTTTGCAAGAAGTATTTCTGTAAAATGGTATGATAAATGGAATATTGCAAACTACCTTAATGAAAGAAAAGGCTCTTTGCTCCCAGACTATAGTCCAGAATATGGAATAAAATCAAATCCAAGAAGATCTGATATGAAGGCCATACAAGAAAGTCTTTATGACAAATTTGCGCTACAATATCCAAATGCGAGTGAAGAAAAACTAAAGTCATTAACTTATGATGAGATGCTAATGATACTAGCACCAATGGATACTACGTCCTCTACTTCAGAACCTACTGAGACATCAGAGCCTGTTAAAATAAAAGATGAACCCGCGCTTGAAGATACTCCCATGGATAGTGAAGAAGGTTTTGACAACAATGGCGACGATTGTTACGGTATTGATCTATGATATACCATTAATTTATGGTAAAATTCGCCATTAACATATGGTAAAATTCATATACCATTAACTTATGGTAACTACTGATTAATATCAACGGCTTAAACACTAAGTCGATCACATATTGTCTTTTCCAAAAGTTTAAAATATCTAACTTTTATAAATTCCTTACACAGCTAAATAAAGTAGACTGCGGGCCTACATACCTATAACCAATCAACTTTGGATGCTTAAAGAAGAAGAAATTTGGTCAAAAAGGCTACATGAAAAGTAACTATTCTGCCTTGGATACTAAAAGATGCTGCATTTCTGTCAAAAAGGCTAGCCTTCCCTACGTCCTTTAGGTGTTGACAAAATTAAAGACGGTGGGGACCTCCAAGCTTTAAAGAAGCTTTAAAGAATGAAAAAGAATCTTTTGCATAGTTCCATAGAAAGTCTATAAAAGCAGAAGGAGTTGAGGCATTCGAGGGGGCGTTTTGGAGAGTTGAAGTACTATCCTCTCTAGTGGAATCCCTCCAGTTTCCTCTTTTTAGTTTTAAGTTTTAGTTTGAGTTTGAGTTTGAGTTTGAGTGATGTTTGCTTTTAATCTTTCTTTTGAGTGTTTTGTTTTGTAAGATAAGTGTGCTCTACTACTAGCTCCAGCAGGATCTCCCAGCTTTCGGTTTGTAAGTGTTTAAGTTTGATTTCCTTCTAGTTTGTAAATCTCTTATGTAAATACTATCTAGTTTGCTTCTGTTACTGTTCATTATTTGATTTCCTTCTAGTTTGTAAATCTCTTATGTAAATACTATCTAGTTTGCTTCTGTTACTGTTCATTATTGTTCACGCTTTTACTGTTCATTAACACCTCTGTTCTTGTTTGCTTACAAGACGGAATGTTCTCTGTTTTTACAGACTCTTTAATTGGTCTAATTGAATCAAGTCTGAGCAATGGTCCTATATTCTTCAATGCCTTTCCAAATTTTTCAGTCTCTTTATCAGACCCTGGTATCCTCAAAGTGTTAACTTTAAATCTTCAAACCTCTGGATTTAATATGGATATAAATTCTGAGAATATTGCTTTAACCTATAGGATCTGCTATAAAGCCATGAATACTCTCACACCTTTAGCTAAGGTTAATCCTGAAAAAGGAGCAACTACGTTATTTCTTACCCATGCCAAAAATAATCTAGTTGTACCACGAACTTTAAAATGGAATGAAATTTAACTTCCTTCAGTTTGGAAATTAAGTCAAGTCATTGAACCTTTACCCCCTGAAAATTCTAATCTTCAAAAAATTGTTGACCATCCAAATGGTGATGTCGAGGTTAACTTTTCTTCGTTCAGAAAAATTACTCTTGAAGCTAATGAAGAAAAACGTGACCAGGACTTGTTTAGCCTTGATACCAACTATTTCACTAATTGGTCTGATATTCTTTAATTGGTCTAATTGAATCAAGTCTGAGCAATGGTCCTATATTCTTCAATGCCTTTCCAAATTTTTCAGTCTCTTTATCAGACCCTGGTATCCTCAAAGTGTTAACTTTAAATCTTCAAACCTCTGGATTTAATATGGATATAAATTCTGAGAATATTGATTTAACCTATAGGATCTGCTATAAAGCCATGAATACTCTCACACCTTTAGCTAAGGTTAATCCTGAAAAAGGAGCAACTACGTTATTTCTTACCCATGCCAAAAATAATCTAGTTGTACCACGAGCTTTAAAATGGAATGAAATTCAACTTCCTTCAGTTTGGAAATTAAGTCAAGTCATTGAAGCTTTACCCCCTGAAAATTCTAATCTTCAAAAAATTGTTAAACATCCAAATGGTGATGTCGAGGTTAACTTGTCTTCGTTCAGAAAAATTACTCTTGAAGCTAACGAAGAAAAACGTGCCTCGGTTTCCTCTTGTTCGACCCATGGAAAAGATTTCCTTAAAAACAAAAAACCAATAGGAATTAAATATAACGTTTCCTCTTGTTCGACCCATGGAAAAGATTTCCTTAAAAACAAAAAACCAATAGGAATTAAATATAACATGGAGCCAACCGCCATCTATGATGATTCAGATTCATCAGGTCTAAGTATTAATGTTATTGAAAATTTTGATAATACACCCCTTTTTGAGATTAATAAAGAATATCTAAGAACTGAATTCAATTCTCCTAAAAACCAACATAAAAGAGAATGGTTTTTTAAAACTTATGAAAAGGACTATAGATCATCTATTCGAGCCCTATATTATGATTGTATGCGAACCATTAGAAAAAATATACCTTTTTTCTTATGGTATGAGTTCGTTTACATTAAAGATCAAAAGAATTCTCTTAAACATTTACCCACTGAAAACCAGGTCTACATGCTAAAAAGGATCTCAAACACATGGAAGACAGAAAAAGATAAAGAAATCGAATCCTTACATCCTCCTCTTGAACCAATAAAATTCAATAAAGGAAAAGAAGAAGTTAAAGCTACTCCTATAAAAACTCTCGAGCCAAATTCCAACACAGGTTGACAAGAACATATCTCTCTGGTTATTGAACAAAATAATTTTACTAACATTAACCTTCAAACAATAGGTAAACAAACTGATAGGATTGAAAATATGCTCCTTGACATGAAAAAGCCTATCATCAACCAGATATCTATGCCACCTTTTGCCCCTCAGGCTTTCACTGAGAATATCAAATTAGGAAATAATAAACCATTTAAACTAAGTGAGAAAATGAGTAATCTTACTGAAGAATTAACTAAGAGATTAAAAGACCTATCTTTAAATAGATCTCCTACTATCAATGTTTTGTCTGAATATGAAACTCGCTTAAATAATACAATTGAATATTCAACTGATTATAATGAAACCATACAAACCATTAGAAAGCAACCTTCTAGCTCCAAAAATTACTATAGAAGACCCACTCCTGCTGATATGCAATTTGAAGAAATAACTAATGATCATAAGGCAAATTTTGATGGGAATTCTCTTGTTGAGTGGAATCTTGATGGTTTTACCGAATACCAAACTATACATCTCTTACAAGAAATGCTTATTTATGCTAATGCTTGTAGACAGCATGGCAATTCTGAAAAGGACATTGCAAGTGGAATATGTTCCTCCTTTTCTGGTCAATTGCAAGGATGGTGGGATCACTATCTTACCCCAACAGATAAACATAACATTCTAAATAATTATAAACAAAACCAATTAGGAGAACCGATTCGCGATGCGAATGGCAATTTTATTAGTGATGCTGTTTACACCTTACTTCTTTCCATTTACCATCACTTCATTGGCTTAGCTAATAGCCTTCAAGATAAAGTTAGAGAACAACTCATGAACTTTAGGTGCAAGACCCTTACAGACTTTAGATGGTACAAGGATGTCTTCCTTTCCAAGGTCTACCAATTACATGATTGTAATAACCCTATTTGGAAAGAGAAATTTATTTCCTGTCTTCCTCCCTTATTTGCTGAAAGAATAAGAGAATCCATTAAAGAGCAAAGTAATGGAAGTATACCTTATGATCAAATTCCTTTTGGAGAACTAATTCAAAGGGTTAATACCATTGGCCTAAAACTTTGTAATGATGTTAAAATTAACAATCAATTAAGAAATCAAAACCTGTTAGGAAAAAGGGAATTGAGAGATTTTTGTCAACACCGGCTCGTAAAGACATCCTTTAAAACCAGAGAGATATGTTTGAGTTTGATACATATAACCGTGACCAGGACTTGTTTGTGCAAAATTGATACCAACCGTGACCAGGACTTGTTTAGCCTTGATACGATAGAGCTAGCTCGTGGGGAATACTGTGTAGACGGAGGAGATGATATATCTATTGTTTATAGCTATATCTTCTTCTTCGTTCACATGTATATCAAAAATAAAAGAAGAAAATATAAAGATGAATAGTAAAAAATGAACAGTAAAAGCGTGAACAGTAATGAACAGTAACAGAAGCAAACTAGATAGTATTTACATAAGAGATTTACAAACTAGAAGGAAATCAAACTTAAATACTTACAAACCGAAAGCTGGGAGATCCTGCTGGAGCTAGGAGTAGAGCACACTTATCTTACAAAACAAAACACTCAAAAGAAAGATTAAAAGCAAACCTCACTCAAACTCAAACTAAAACTTAAAACTAAAAAGTGGAAACTGGAGGGATTCCACTAGAGAGGATAGGACTTCAACTCTCCAAAACGCCTCCTCGAATGCCTCAACTCCTTCTCCTTTTATAGACTTTCTCTCGAACTATGCAAAAGATTCTTTTTCATTCTCTAAAGCTTCTTTAAAGCTTGGAGGTCCCCACCGTCTTCAATTTTGTCAACACCTAAAGGACGTAGGGAAGGCTAGCCTTTTTGACAGAAATGCAGCATCTTTTAGTATCCAAGGCAGAATAATTACTTTTCATGTAGCTTTTTTGACCAAATTTCTTCTTCTTTAAGCATCCAAAGTTGATTGGTTATAGGTATGTAGGCCCGCAGTCTACTTTATTTAGCTGTGTAAGGAATTTATAAAAGTTAGATATTTTAAACTTTTGGAAAAGACAATATGTGATCGACTTAGTGTTTAAGCCGTTGATATTAATCAGTAGTTACCATAAGTTAATGGTATATGAATTTTACCATATGTCAGAGATCATCCCATCTATGTGTTATCTCCTCGACCAAATCGCTGTCAATTGATGCGTTATTCGAAGAGACGGCTTCCTCTTGATATTGTTCTTCTCGATATTGTTTTGCACCCATAAAGACATCATAAGCTTCTTTAGTTTCTGGCCCAATGGGTGGATTGGTCATCCATTTATCGATGACTGCCTTTGTAGCTCTGTGATGTGAGGTTTCCCCCATGCAAATGTCAGTGCAGATGATTCTGAGCCCATCAGTCATAAAGTAGGAATAATCATTCATATCAGATCTTCTAGGATTTGATTTTATTCCATATTCTGGACTATAGTCTGGGAGCAAAGAGCCTTTTCTTTCATTAAGATAGTTTGCAATATTCCATTTATCATACCATTTTACAGAAATACTTCTTGCAAAATAAGATGGTGTACCGTTAACACAATCCCAATCCTATTGCATAATCCTTATTTTGTACCGTTAACACAATCCCAATCCCATTGCATAATCCAGGGCAGACCAAATTCTATAGATATTTGAAGCATATCTAGTGGAGATATATTTTTTCCTTGTTTTTTAAGGACTTCTTTTGGCATAATTTCTTTGATGGCTCCAAATTTAGCCCAGAAGGTTTCAATAAACCAATTTGGTAGACACATTTGATTCATAAATCGTATCCACCATGAATGCTTTCCCAGATGGTTTTGAATGTACAGAACATGTTCCCAAGCAGCTTGATAGTCCTAATAATTGTATTGTTGGGGACCAATTAGAGTTTTTTCTTTAAACTTTCGCGGAACGTTGGGATTTCCATATGAGTTCCATTCATTTAAAGGAATAATACGATATATTCTTAGCCGAGAGTAACTATATTCTTTACCTCGGTATCTATGATGAGCAAATGCACTTTCTGTTTCTTTAAGAATTTTCTCATAGTAGAGGGTAGTTTTACCAAACATAGACGGAACATAGTAATATTCCTTGGGAAGGAATTTTGCTGCCATTTCAATCGGTAAAAGAGTCTGATCAGACGTTTCGAGGATGACAAGTTTATCCAATGTTTTCTGATGAAATTGAGAAAAAGTTCCCTTATTGTCTTGTGTTAAGGGAGTAGAAGAAGATCTCTCTTTTTCATGTGAGAGAGCCTTTTGGTAATGATATTTTCACCCTTAATAAATTATATATCAAAATCAAACACAGTAAGGATAGCTTGCCATCTAGCAAATATTTGTTTAGATGCTAAGTTTTGAACATCTTTATTAATAACGTATTTGGCAGACATACAGTCGATTCTGAGTAAGAATTTTTGGTTTAATAAATCGCTTTGAAATTTATTGATAGAAAGAACAATAGCAAGCATTTCCTTTTTTATTGTTGAATAATTTTTTTCTAGTATCATTCCAAGCACCAGAAGTAAAGGCTACTACAGATACTGAAATTGAAATACTTTTATTCATAAATAAGCATTCTGATTGATCATACTATCTGGACATATTACTGAAGAAGCCATCTATTTAGAAGATCTAAAAAACTCTCTTAAACATCTTCCTATTGAAAATAACGCGTTTGTTTTAAAAACAATATCTAATACATGGAAAATAGATGAGAATAAAGAGATAGAATCTTTACATCCACCCTTTGAACCAAGACCCAGCTCTTCTCCTTGGAGTTGTACAGCTTTTTATGTTGAGAATGCTGCGGAACTTGAAAGAGGAGTTCCTAGATTAGTTATCAATTACAAACCTCTTAACAAAGTCTTACAATAGATTCGTTATCCTATACCAAATAAGCAAGATCTTATGAAGAGATTACAAGGAACAAGATTATTTTCAAAATTTGACATGTGCTCTACTACTAGCTCCAGCAGGATCTCCCAGCTTTCGGTTTGTAAGTGTTTAAGTTTGATTTCCTTCTAGTTTGTAAATCTCTTATGTAAATACTATCTAGTTTGCTTCTGTTACTGTTCATTACTGTTCACGCTTTTACTGTTCATTTTTATTATTCATTTCTATATTTTCTTCTTTTATTTTTGATATACATGTGAACGAAGAAGAAGATATAGCTATAAGAAAGTTCCACAGATTATTAACAAGCATATAATCAGGATATTTTTATCCTGGATTATAAAAGTATTTGGTCCTTTTTGAAAGAGATGCTGGAGCTAAGCAATGAGATTTTCCTTTAGCTTGTAATATTAAAGCTTGATGAGTCATCTTTTTCTTGCAAAAAGTTCGAAAATGTATGTTTGAAATCAATATTTCATTAAAATAGCGGAAGAATAATTCTAATTGTTTCCAATGTTCTTCAAAAATTTTTAAAAAGAGAATTATCACAGTGGGTAACAAGATGATAAATTCTCTACATTCATGAAGATATTGTTCTAAAAATTTTAAATATTTTTGTTGAAAGTGAGTAAAGCCTGGCGGCCTTCTCCTCCAAGTATAGAAAGAGAAAGGTAGGATGAGAACAGTTTTCCATCGATTTTCTTCTAAGATCTGCATTTGCCAAAAACCCATTTTGATATAAAACTTTGAGAATATTCTTCCATGTATAATATTTTCAATTTGATATTCTGGTACTTGATAATTAACCCAGACCAAATTATTTGAGCTCTTGTAATCAATAATTTGACTAGCAACTCCATGTTCAGAGTCAGGGTCCGAACAGCATGTGTCATAATCAACTTTTATTAAATTGTCTTTGATAAGTATTTCAATTTCTTCTCTGCAGGCGGCCAGAAGATCATCATTCAAACGTACTGGTATGTCAAAATATCTGTTGTCATAAGGAATACGAGAAAATTCTTTAATATATGAAAGACGAATATACCTTTTGTTATTAATATATATACATATACATATATATATATATATATATATATATATATAGACACACACACATATATATGTATATACATATATATATTGTAAAACCCCGTATTTTGTTAGAAGTATATGTGAATTATTAGTGATAAATAATTCTATTTGTGGTAAATAACTTGAGGTCATGGATATACTTGATAACAAGTTATTAGATATGTATGAGTGTGGTTTCATAGAGTTTTGTGCATTGGTTTTTGCTGAATAACAAAACATGCACGAATCTGGAAAAAAATGTCTGCTCAGTCGACTTATGAGTCGACTCATGAGTCGACTGATGAGTCGACCTATGAGTCGACTGATGAGTCGACCTATTAGTCGACTGACGGGCTGATTTTCAGTTTTTCTTTTCTTTTGCGGGTTTGGTTTGGTTTTGTTTCGGGTTTGACTGCTTACATAAAATCTCTCCTACCCGAAACCAACCCCAAAACTCATCAGATCCCAAAGAAAACCCTAGCCCCTCTCTCCCCTCAAACCCTAGTTCGTTTTTGGCGATTTTTGGGGGATTTTTCGGAGGATTTCAGCTGGTTTTGGCGAGGTGCAGCATAGGGGATCTTTCTCTCTCGGATTCAGGAGTTTGTCAGCATACCAGAGGCGAGTAACATTTCGCCCATTCCTACACCCACTGTTTGTATAGTTTTATTTGGTTTTATTTCGGATTTATTAAGCCTAAATCATTATTTTGCGTATAAAATTTAACCCTTTGGCATATGATGCAAGAAATCAGATGTTTCAGTTAATAAAAACTCACCAATGTTTTTATAATGTAGATCTAGATCTGGAGTTAGTTTTAAACATGGGTTTCTTGTGATTTTCTTTGTTTTCAATACGTTTTTAAACATGTATAATTATGATTAGGGTTTTAATGTAAATAATTACATACAAATCTTTCGTTTCTGTTGATATACATGTGTTAGAATCGGATATATATTGCTGGACATGATCAAAGAGAACTTTAGTTTATCAATTTTGCAGATAATCATCGTAAGTAGAAAACTAGGGATTTTCTACTCAGTCTACCAATGAGTCGACTCATGAGTCCACCTATGAGTCGACTGATGAGTCGACCAATGAGTCGACTGATGAGTCGACCAATGAGTCGACTGATTGGGAAAACTTCAGTTTTGTGTTTGTCTGGTCGACCAATGAGTCGACCAATCCTAGTCGACTCATGGGTCGACTAATGAGGAGATTTTTAGTTTTTCTTCAGTTCAGATCTGTTTGAGTTATTCAGTTTAACTGAAATTGTTTATGGTTGTTTATTATTGTTGCGTGCTTTAATATGAACGAGAAGTTTCCTCGAATGACGAGTATTAGAAATTTATTATAACATGTATCTTTACATGTGAGATGACATGCGGACACGAGTTTAGGATTGCGCACCGAGACACGTGAGAAATTAGGGTATATGCACCTGTTCATATAATTCATCTAGTCCATGTGTTAGGCAATTATGATGTGTCGTCCATGTGTTGGACATTTATCATATTCAGTCCATGTGTTGGACAGTTTTCATATACAGTCCATGTGTTGGACATCCACTACATCAGTTTAGACCTTGAGATTTTACACTGACACTTACATAGGTTGGACATGACACTTATGTGAGTTACGACATGACACCATATTTAAGTTCTGAGATGGATTTGTCTTCTTTTATTTTTATTCATGTATTAGATTTTGGGTTTGGTATTTAGGGATTTACAATTCGAGATACAAGGTATATACATGAGGGTTTCCTTGTCTGGATTATTTTGCTCGATGTACCTATGCTCGTGTTGTAATTTCCTAAATATTAAAATCCTCTTATACATAGGTATTTACAATATGAGCTACATGGTATATACATGAGGGTTTCCTTGTTTGGATTATTTCGCTCGACGTACTTATGCTCATGTTGTAATTACCTAAATAGGATCAGTGATTTTTGTAACGCCCCTCGGCTCACACAAGGCTGCAGTCCAAAGTGAAACCAAGAATGTCAAACCTACCATACACCACACCATGCAATAACATATTTCATCATCACAATTACTATCTCTCTAGTGGAGTCAATAACATGTGTAGGTACAAAAGCATGTAAAAGATAACACAAGAGTCAACTGATGAAATAATATAGAACAGATTAATACTTCATCATCTAACATACTGAAATACAAGTCAATATTTGAAATAAATAAACTAGAACTCCTCAACAAGTCTCAAATACATAAAGTCTGAAAAAAAGAGGAAATAAGGCACACAGCCTTTACAACTTCTAGAACTAACTCTCAAAATGTCTAACAAAAGCCTACAGTGAAGCTCAAAAGTAAAATATAACTATAATAGAATAGCTGAAGCTAGAGTGCCTCGCCATCAACCTGCGACTCTCCTGGCTCCTGGCTCATTACCTGAAAGGGGGAAGGACAATGAGCATCAAAGCGCTAGTGAGCAACATCACAACCAACCCCAAGGAGAAGGGCTCGTTGTGTACAGAAAATACAGTTGTAACATATATATATAAAATCACAAAATCCTATTTAGGTAATTACAACGTGAGCATAAGTACGTCGAGCGAAATAATCCAAACAAGGAAACCCTCATGTATATACCATGTAGCTCAAATTGTAAATACCTATGTATAAGAGGATTTTAGTAGTTAGGAAATTACAACACGAGCATAGGAAGAGGATTTTAGTAGTTAGGAAATTACAACACGAGCATAGGTACGTCGAGCGAAATAATCCAAACAAGTAAACCCTCATATATATAACTTGTATCTCAAATTATAAATCCCTAAATACCAAAACCCGAAATCTAGTAAAGGAACAAATAAATTAAAAGAATACAAAACCCATCTCTACTTCCAAACATAGTGTCATGTCGAACTCACATGAATGTCATGTCTGAAAACGATTAAGTGTTCAATACATAGACTATATAGATTAAATGTCCAACACATGGACTGCATGAAGTAAACGTCCAACACAAAGACTGAAAGTAACGAGTGTCCAACGCATGGACTGAATATAACCAATGTCCAACGCATGGACTAAATATAACCAATGTCCAACGCATGGACTAAATATAACCAATGTCCAACGCATGGACTGAATATAACCAATGTCCAACGCATGGACTGAATATAACCAATGTCCAATGCATGGACTGAATATAACCAATGTCCAACGCATGGACTGAATATAACCAATGTCCAACGCATGGACTAAATATAACCAATGTCCAACGAATGGACTGAATATAACCAATGTCCAATGCATGGACTGAATATAACCAATGTCCAATGCATGGACTGAACATCATAATTGCCTAACACATGGACAAGATGAATTTTATGAACAAGTGCATATACCCTAATTTCTCACGTGTCTCGGTGCGCAAACCTAAACTCGTGTCCACATGTCATCTCATATATAAAGATACAGGTTAAATAATAATTTCTAACACCCGTTATTTGAGGCGACTCCTCGTTCATATCAAAGCACGCAACAATAATAAACAAGCATAAACAGTTTTAGTTAAACTGAAACAACTCAAACAGATTCAAACTGAAGAAATATAAAAGAAGAAAATTCCTCATCAGTCGACTCATCAGTCGACTAATAAGTCGACCCATCAGTCGACTCATAAGTCGACCAGACAAAACACAAAACTGAAGTTTTCCCCCATTAGTCGACTCATTAGTCGACTCATCAGTCGACTCATAAGTCGACTCATGAGTCGACTCATTGGTCGACTGAGCAGAAAATCTCCAGTTTTCTGCTTTCGATGATTATCTGCAAAAACATTAACTAAAGTTCTCTTTAATCATGTCCAGCAATATATTTCCGATTCTAGCACATGAATATCAACAGTAACGAAAGATTTACATGTAAAATTTTATATTAAAACCCTAAACATATTTATTCATGTTTAAAAACGTATTGAAACCATTAAATCACAATAAAACCCATGTTTAAACAAATTCCAGATCTGGATCTAAATTTACAAATTCGTTTGTGAGCTTTTATAAACTGAAAACATTTGATTTTAGCATCATATGCAATAAAGGTCTATTTTTATACATAAATAGTGATTTAGGCTCAAAAATTCAAAATAAAACCAAAGAAAATTTATACAAACAGTGGGTGAGAGCTGGGGGAGATGTCACTCGCCTCTGATATGCTAGAACAACCCCTGAATCCGAGAGAGAAAGATCCCCTTCGCTGCACCTCGCCAAAACTCGCTGTAATCCTCCGAAAATTCCCTAAAAATTCACCAAAACGAGCTAAGGTTTGAGAGGATAGAGGGGGCTAGGGTTTTCTCTGGGGTCTGATGAGTTATGGGGTTGGTTTCGGGTAGGAGATTTTTTATGTAAGCGGTCAAACCCGAAACAAACCAAACCAAACCCGCAAAAGAAAAGAAAAACATGAAGACAGCCTGTTAGTCAACTCATTGGTCGACTCATCAGTCGACTCATTAGTCGACTCATGAGTCGACTCATAAGTCGACTGAGCAGATATAAATTTCCAGATTCGTGCATGTTTTGTTATTCAGCCAAAACCAATGCACGAAACTCTATGAAACCACACTCATACATGTCTAATAACTTATTACTAAGTATATCCATGACCTCAAGTCATTTACGACAAATAGAATTATTTATCACTAATAATTCACATATACTTCTAACAAAATACGGGGTTTTACATTCTTCCCCCCTTAAAAGAATTTCGTCCTCGAAATTCAGAAAGCATATTCAAACAAATAGTATTACTTTAGACAAGCATATAACGATATTTATATTTAACAATTCAGGATGACTATATTCCCACTCAACCCTTAATCGAATGGAACTAATACGTCGGGCGAAAATCCCAAACAAGGAACCCCCCATATATATACCATGTGTTCCAAAAGATTAAGAATTAAGCGGAAATATCCTCATTCTAGCGTTAAATCTAAATATAACCACACAAATAATCACACACATAAATCAATCTACTTCCTCAATAGGTGCAGGAAGTCGCGCAGCATAATATCTTCGCGCTCTCGAAAATCATCTTCGATGTCTACACTTAACCATCTAAAATGTAAATACCCCCACTTAACCCCTAACTAAATAGAACAAGTACATCGAGCAAAAAATCCAAACAAGGAACCCCTCATATATATACCATATGTTCCAAGTACTTAGGAGATAAGTGTTAATACCCTCATTTTAGTGTTAAGTATAAACATCGCCATACATGTAACCATAAGCCATAAATAAGTCATACATAAATTTAATTTACTTTATCAAACAGGTGTGGGTAGTCGCAATGTACATCCTCCTCGCGCTCCCAAGAAACCTCCTCAACCCTTTTCGGTTCCACTAAATTTTCACTAAAGGAATCACAACTTGATTCTAAATTTCTTGTCTTCTCTAGCAAGTATACAAACTGGGATTTCAATCATAGACAAAACATTCGTTGTTGCTCTTCATCATGTAGGTGCTTCTTAAGAATAGAAACATGGAGCATGAATTACTTATGTACACTAGACATCGATGCTGGAAGGTCTAGTCTATATGTAACAGCTCCAAAGTCTAAAATGATCCCACATATCTCAGCTCAAGTTTTCCCCGCCTTTCGAATCGCTGAACGTCTTTCACAGATGATACTTTCAGCATAACTATCTCTTCAAATTTTGAAACTCCAAAGGTCTTCACCTCTCATCTGTCTAGCTCTTTTGCCGACTCTGGGCCGCTAGAATCTGTTCTCTGATCAATGTTACTTTCTCAGTAATCTGTCTCATAAGCTTTGGCCCAAGCATTAAACTATCCTCTAGCTCTACTCTAATATATAGGCGATCTGCAAGGCCTCCCGTACGATGCTTCATACGGAGCCATACCAATTGTCACTTGATAACTGTTGTTACAAGCGAACTCTATTAGCGGAAAATGATCCTCCCAACTACCTTGAAAGTCAATGACACAAGCCCGCAACATGTCTTCTAACATCTGATTTACTCTCTTCGTTTGACCATTTGTCTCGATCAGATACCGTCGTATCTGGAATTCCATATAGTCGAATAATCTCCTGAATAAATACCCTCGCATACGTCTCAGCTATATAGTTAGCCTTCACTGGAAATAAAATGTGCTGACTTCACTAGTCTATCCACTATCACCCAAACAGAATCATTCTCTTCCTTTGACTTCGACAACCCTACGATAAAGTCCATAGAAATATCCGCCCACTTCTACTTTAAAATGGATAAAGGCTGAAGTGTTCCTGTCGTTCTCTGATGTTCCGCCTTTACTTGCTGGCAGGTAAGACACTTAGCTACATACTCTTAAAATCTTTCTACGTATATCACTCCACAAAAAGTGTCTCTTTAGGTCCTTGTACATCTTAGTAGTCCCTGGATGTACTGTGCACCTAGTACGATGTGCTTCATCTATTAACTCCCTCTTAAGCTCTGCACTAGCTGGTATAAATAGTCTATCCTTCTTCCGTAGACCTCCATCTGTCCCAATGGCCTAATTAGTCTTAGGCTATTTGGTAATCTCCTTCTTTCAGATTTGAATCCAAGAGTCCTCTAACTAAGCTATGACAACTCCATTACTCCAAGATGGCTGCACTGACACAGCTCTCAACAATGCACTGGTTCCATAAATCTCTGGTCAAAAAAATCAAATTGGCTAAGAGTGAGAAGATCTCTATGCAATGAGCATCTCGAAACTGAAACCCGATGTCGACGCTTACTGATTAAAACAGCTGCTACGACGTTCACCTTTCCCGGATGATACTGAATCGCAAACCCATAATCCTTGATAAACTTGATCCACCTCCTCTGTCTCTGGTTGAGTTCCTTCTGAGAGAAAAGATGCTTCAGACTCTGATGGTCTGTGAACAATTCAGACTACACTCCATTCAAGTAGTGACTCCACGCCTTCAGTGCGAATACTACCGCTGCTAACTCCAAATCGTGAGTGGAGTAGTTCTGCTCATACACTCTCAATTGTTGTGAGATATACGCTACTACCCTCTGATTCTGCATCAATATGCTTCCTAAATCTGCCAATGATGCATCTGTATAGACCACAAGTGTCCTGGATTATCTTCCTGTAATATCCGGGTAAACCCAAAAAGCTTCGAATCTCTGATACCGTCTTCAGCGGTTCCCAAACAAGAACTACTATAACTTTAGCCGGATCCACTGCTATGCCCTCTCTGCTGATGACGTGGCTGAGAAATCTAATTTCTGAAAACCAAAACTCACATTTACTGAACTTAGCATATAACTGATGCTTCTGTAGAGTCTGCAAAGCAAATCTAAAAATGTTGTTCGCGTTCTGCCTCCGATCTCGAATATATGATAAAGACGGATACAAATTGGTCCAAGAAGGGATGGAAAATCCGATTCATCAAATCTATGAATACCACGGGTGCATGAGCCAATCCAAACGGCATAACCAGAAACTCGGAAGATTCATATCGAATCAGCAAAAACGGCTTTGGGAAAAATAAATCCATCTCCCGAACTCACAACCACAATAACCCAAAACGAAGATAAATCTTCGAGAAAAGTTGCGCTTCGCGCAGCTGATCGAACAAGTCATAAATCCTATCAAATCAAGATAGTGACCTTGTTCAAATATCTATAATCAACACACAATCTCATACTACCGTCCTTCTTCTTCATGAAGAGGACCGGCGCTCCCCACGGAGAAAGACTCCGACGAATAAAACCCTGAGCTAACAACTCATCAAACTGGGTCTGAAGCTCCCTCATCTCAGCTGGTGCCATGCGATAGGGTGTGCGGGATATCAGTGCTGTGCCCAGCTGCAACTCAATGTAAATCTCAACCACTCACACAGGAGGTAACCCAGGCAGGTCCTAAAAGACATCCTGATACACTGAGACAACTCTAGTCTCCAATAAATCAATACTCTGATCTCATCGCATCACCTCCTCGATGTACGCTAGAAATGACTCCGCAAAACGGTTATCCTAAGAGGTTGCTACAATCAACTTGGACCCATCGGACACTCACAAATTGACTGCCTTCGTAAAACAGTCAATACTAACATGGTAGGAAACCAACCAATCCATACCAAGGATGACATTGAACTCAGACACATGCAACACTATCGAATCTATGACAAACTCCGACTCATCTAGACTAATAATACACCTCCTACAAACGCTCTCCAGAAACGATACCTCACCTAAAGGGATGGAAAACTGATAATGAAATGTCTAGAGGCTGAGCCACGATTTGGAGTCTAGTCATAAAAGCATACAAAATGAAAGAATACGAAGCTCTCGAATCGAAAAGAATACAGGCGGGAAAAGGATTTATGAGGAACGTACCCTCCACAACTGTTCTGCTAGCTCCATGATCATGCGGAACCACTACATACACTCTGCCGGAGGCTGAAAACTGCTCTGCCGCTGGTGTTGGAGAATATGGGACAATCTGCCCCTGGGGAACCTCCTGAACTGCTAGAACCTGCTCCTCAGTCTTCTGCTACTGCTGATTCGGACCATTTCCCTTCTGAGCTCTTGTTGGTGCACTGTGGCACTCTAATGCCTTGTGTCCGACCTTACAACAGTTATAGCAAATTCCCTGGAACTTGCGCTGCTGATGCGCTCTCTGATCATGCTGGGGTCCCTTCTTATGAGGGCCATGCTGCTGCTATTAAGGTCCAGATAAGGGTCTCTTGTTCTTACCCTTGTCTCCGGTGTGCCCTCTCTTAGCACTCCCTTCCTTTTCCTTTTGAAACTTACCCATCCCATTTTCTCGAGAAATG
Organism: Asparagus officinalis; assembly: GCF_001876935.1. Taxonomy (NCBI): domain Eukaryota; kingdom Viridiplantae; phylum Streptophyta; class Magnoliopsida; order Asparagales; family Asparagaceae; genus Asparagus; species Asparagus officinalis. The sequence goes on along the minus strand of NC_033801.1, from coordinate 94,122,442 downwards.
ACGGTTTCAGCTACTGGTGGTGGTGTAATATGATTCGCCACAAGCTCCTCGCTGCTGCTATCCTAGCGACTAGGGGAGCCATAAGATCTATCAGGTACTGGGGAGCCTGTTGCGGCTCAGGTGGTGCCTGATGTGGCTCCGGGGGGGTTGCTGAAAATTAGCCTGTCCAGATCTCCGAGTATGTGGCATATGATACGCTGACATCTGAGCATATAACAAAAAGAGTTCATGAGTCAAAATAGACATATATACATACATAACGTATCACCATACGATTTTCACAACATACAGTATTCACACAAATACTTTAAACAAAAATAGTTATCATAATAATTAAAAACGGGGGGAGCCATAAGATCTATCAGGTACTGGGGAGCCTGTTGCGGCTCAGGTGGTGCCTGATGTGGCTCGGTAGAGTTTGCTGAAAATTAGCCTGTCCAGATCTCCGAGTATGTGGCATATGATACGCTGACATCTGAGCATATAACAAAAAGAGTTCATGAGTCAAAATAGACATATATACATACATAACGTATCACCATACGATTTTCACAACATACAGTATTCACACAAATACTTTAAACAAAAATAGTTATCATAATAATTAAAAAAAAATTCTCAAATTTTGAGATATACGCATATATCGTCCTCACTCATACTAGGGAATCCTTACGGACTCTATTCATGAACTGAATGTAACCAATGTCCAACGTATGGATTGAATATAACCAATGTCCAACGCATGGACTGAACATCATAATTGCCCAACAAATGGACAAGATGAATTTTATGAACAGGTGCATATACCCTAATTTCTCACGTGTCTCGGTGCGCAAATCTAAACTCTTGTCCACAAGTCATCTCACATATAAAGATACAGGTTAAATAATAATTTCTAACACCCATTATTCGAGGCGACTCCTCGTTCATATCAAAGCACGCAACAATAATAAACAAGCATAAACAGTTTCAGTTAAACTGAAACAACTCAAATATATTCAAACTGAAGAAATATAAAAGAAGAAAATTCCTCATCAGTTGACTCATTGGTCGACTCATCAGTCAACTAATAAGTCAACCCATCAATCGACTCATAAGTCGACCGGACAAAACACAAAACTGAAGTTTTCCCCTATCAGTCGACTCATTGGTCGACTCATCAGTCGACTCATAAGTCGACTGAGCAGAAAATCTTTAGTTTTCTGCTTTCGATGATTATCTGCAAAAACGTTAACTAAAGTTCTCTTTAATCATGTCCAGCAATATATTTCTGATTCTAGCACATGAATATCAACAGTAACGAAAGATTTACATGTAAAATTTTATATTAAAACCCTAAACATATTTATTCATGTTTAAAAATGTATTGAAACCATTAAATCACAATAAAACCCATGTTTAAACAAATTCCAGATCTGGATCTAAATTTACAAATTTGTTTGTGAGCTTTTATAAACTGAAAACATTCGATTTTAGCATCATATGCTATAAAGGTCTATTTTTATACACAAAAAGTGATTTAGGCTCAAAAATTCAAAATAAAACCAAAGAAAATTTATACAAACAGTGGGTGAGAGCTGGGGGAGATGTTACTCACCTCTGATATGCTAGAACAACCCCTGAATCCGAGAGAGAAAGATCCCCTTCGCTGCACCTCGCCAAAACTCGCTGCAATCCTCCAAAAATTCCCTAAAAATTTACCAAAACGAGCTAGGGTTTGAGAGGATAGAGGGGGCTAGGGTTTTCTCTGGGGTCTGATGAGTTATGGGGTTGGTTTCGGGTAGGAGAGTTTTTATGTAAGCGGTCAAACCCGAAACAAACCAAACCAAACCCGTAAAAGAAAAGAAAAACATGAAGACAACCCGTTAGTCGACTCATTGGTCGACTCATCAGTCGACTCATTAGTCGACTCATAAATCGACTGAGCAGATATAAATTTCCAGATTCATGCATGTTTTGTTATTCAGCCAAAACCAATGCACGAAACTCTATGAAACCATACTCATACATGTCTAATAACTTGTTACCAAGTATATCCATGACCTCAAGTCATTTACCACAAATAGAATTATTCATCACTAACAATTCACATATACTTCTAACAAAATACGGGGTTTTACAATTTTATATATATATTATAACTGTATTTTCTGTATACAACGAGCCATTTTCCTTGGGGTTGGTTGTGTTGTTGCACGCTAGCGCTTTGACGCTCGTTGTCCCTCCCCCTATCAGGTAACGAGCCAGGAGTCCGGAGAGTCACAGGTTGTTGGCGAGGCACTTTAGCTTCAGCTATTCTATTATAGTTATATTTTTCTTTTGAGCTCCACAGTAGGCTTTTGTTTAGACATTATGAGAGTTTATTTCTAGAAGTGTGACTTATTTCCTTTTTTTTAGACTTTATGTATTTGAGACTTGTTGGAACTTCAGTTTATTCATTTCAGGCATTGAGTTCTATTTCAGTATGTTGGATGATGAAATATATACTTAATCACTATCATTTCATCAGTTATCTCTTGTATTTATCTTTTACTTGCTTTGTACCTACATCTGTTATTAACCCTACTAGAGAGAGAGTAATTGTGATGGTGAAATATGTTATTGCACGGTGTGGTGCATGGCAGGTTTGACATTCTTAGTTTCACCTTGGACTACAACCTTGCGTGAACCCAGGGGTGACACACACACACACACCCCCCACAATCGGCAGGTTTTGCACATTCTTCACGTTTCACCTGACTCGGCCAACCCCTAGCTGACCCCAAGGGGCTGCACACACCCACACCACACACACACCACACACACACCACACACACACACACACACAGCATATAATATATATACTATTCGTAATATATATATCACACTATATACCTACTATACCTACCTATTACTCACCATCACCTACTAATATACCTATATATATACCTACTACTACTACTCACCTACTAATATCCTACTATCATACTATATATACCTATACTCACTATATATACTATACTACATCATAACTCCACATACTATACATATACTATAATCATATATTACCCTATCTACCTCGATCATACCATACATGAATACTACTACTATACACCTCTCACACTCATACCCCTTACCTATACTACCCTACTACCCTACCTATACCTACTACTCCACTCACTCACTAACCTACTACTACATCATCCATATACTACTATCCCACCTCATCACCCTACTCATACTACCACTACCAATATATATATATACTCACCCCATATCCCACTACCCTACCCTACTCACCCTCACCTACTATATATATATATACATACCCCCCCCCCCCCCCCCCCCCCCCACCCCGCCCCCTATCATACTATAATCCCTACTACCTATACCCCCCTACTACTATCGCCCCCCGAGAAAGGATACCATTAATCATGATATAAATACATATACTAACTACTATACCTACCTATACTACTATATATATCCTATACCCCCTGACAAGCGATCACAACATCTACATCAAATAATTCACTCACCCTATATACCCCCCTATATAACTATACCTATACTACCTACTACTTACTACTCACACTACTACCATATACTTCCTACTACCCCACTCACCTATATACTCCCCTATACCACTACTACTATACCTATACCTATATACTACTATACCCCAACTATCATAATATACTATACTATTATATACTACCTATACTTACTATACGTATAATATATATATATGATACTATAATACTACATACTACCGACCTAACTCAACCCTACCACCCCACATATATACCTATGTTACCTAGTATATGTACTACCCTACAATATATAGTACCTACTACACACCTCACACCCCACCCTACCTACCCGTATACCCCCTACCTACCCTCCCCCTATATATATATACAACTACTACCCCCCCCACTACTACTCATACTAATACTATACCCATACCCACCCATATACTACCCCCAAAAAAAAAAAAAGAAAAAAAAAAAAAACAAAATTATATATACTATATATAGTACCCTATACCTATGCTATACCTATAACTACGTGTTCACTACTATACTAATATACCCTACTATATATATATATATATAATATATATATATAATATAATATAATATAATATATATATATATACTATACTATACTATATATAATATTATAACTGTACTTATACCTACTCTATACTATATACCGATATATATATATAATATATATGTATATAAATATATAATATATATATGTATATAATATATATATATATATATATATGTATATATGTATAGATATATAGATAAATATATATAATATATATACCTATGTAACTATAAACCTATATATATATACCCGATATGATACTATATATATGTACTACATATATATATACTATACCATATATATATACCCATCATAATACTATATCACCTATATAGTATACTATATACTCTATACCAATACCAGTATACCCTATATAACCTATACCTACCATATACATACTATACTATACACCCTCATACTATACCTCAACCCTACGTACTATATACCTATCATACCAATATAATATACCTTACTATATATACTATCCTTACTACTATTATATACCCTACAACCATATACTATACTATATACTTATACTATACCCTATATATACTATATATACTAACCTCTAACCCTACTAATAATAATCACTATACTACCCTATAATATCATATATAACCTATACTGTAATACTATATATATATAATATACACCTCATAAACATATAATACTAGAATAGATATACCTATGCTATATGCTATACTATAATACCGTATACTACTATACTATACACTAGTACTATACTATATATATAATATATATATGAATATATATATAGTAATAATACTACCTATATACCTATATATACTATATACTATAACTACTATAACTACTAATCATATGCAGCAATTAATGGGTATCCTTGTCATAGGAGGGGATTTCCTCCTTGACGCCTCTAAAATCACATGATTGAGCGACATTGTGGATGATCTGCGAAGGAATCTAGAAGCAGAAGCGCTTATCTCGGTAACGGCGAGATAATTGCTCTTCTTAGGATTATCGCAACGGGATAATCCTAAGGAAAGGATGTGGGTGATGCAGATCTGAAGAATTTCTCTCTCTTATGTTAAAGAACTCGATCAATCTTCGGTCCAGCAGGGCTTCGCCAATTCTCCAAAATTCCAGATCTGAAAAAATGAGGCTCTGAGGCTTGTATTTATAGGCACGGGGGGAATTCAGGCTGGAGACACCCTTGGGTGTCTCAACTTGGGCCGAGACACCCTTGGGTGTCTCGGCCGTGCCGAGACACCCCGGGGTGTCTCAACTCAGACTGAGACGCTCCGTTATGCACGTTTGTTCGTTTCCACCGTAACTTCTTCATCCGAACTCGGATTTGAGCGATTCAAAGTGCGTTGGAAAACCGACGAGGAGTTCTATAACTTCCAATGATTAGATCATCTATGGAATAAATGAGACACGAAGGGTATTTTGCCGTTTGTGAACGACACGAGGTTCCCGATCAGTTCGTGTCTTCGTCATTCTGAAATTCTGTTATTTTACGTAGTTCGTCGATTCACTTCAAGCATTCACCGACATCAATCAAGCTTCTGTAAACCAGATAGTGATGTTCATCGTCTTTTCTTAACGCTGAGCGGTTCGTGGAGACCTATAGGTAATTTTCAATGCCTACAGATACCCCCTCCAAAGCGTTCTAGACTCGTTTCTTTTATAGAAGAGGCTGGAATACTTTGGATATGATTGGTCCAGCCTTCGATTGGTGTAAAGGACCTGTGCTTTGACGAATAGCCGAAGTCCTTCCGACGCTGCGTTTATCGCCTGGCCGTCGTCGGAGTCTCGAGTCTACCACCGGTGAGTTGAGTTTGGCTCGCGTCATTAAGTTGACTTTGATTTGACTATCTCCGTCATGATATATTGACTCGCGTTGACTTTTTGATCGCAATGCGTTGACTAGTGTTGACCTAGGGTTACGCGTTGACCGGCGTTGACCTTAGGGTTTTGAACGTCGAATGTTAACTTTTTGATCGCAACGCGTTGACTGACGTTGACCTAGGGTTACACGTTGACCGGCATTGACCTTAGGGTTTTGAACGTCGAACGTTGACTTTTTGATCGCAACGCGTTGACTGGCGTTGACCTAGGGTTACACGATGACCGGTGTTGACCTTAGGGTTTTGAACGTCGTACATTGACTTTTTGATCATAACGCGTTGACTGGCATTGACCTAGGGTTACGCATTGACCGGTATTGACCTTAGGGTTTTGAACGTCGAACGTTGACTTTTTTATCGCAACGCGTTGACTGGTGTTGACCTAGGGTTACGCGTTGACCGGTGTTGACCTTAGGGTTTTGAACGTCGAACGTTGACTTTTTGATCGCAACGCGTTGACTGGCGTTGACCTAGGGTTACGCGTTGACCGGTGTTGACCTTAGGGTTTTGAACGTCGAATGTTGACTTTTTAATCGCAACGCGTTGACTGGCATTGACCTAGGGTTACGCGTTGACCGGCATTGACCTTAGGGTTTTGAACGTCAAACGTTGACCTTTTGATCACAACGCGTTGACTGGCGTTGACCTAGGGTTACGCGTTGACCGGTGTTGACCTTAGGGTTTTGAACGTCGAATGTTGACTTTTTAATCGCAACGCATTGACTGGCGTTAACCTAGGGTTACGCGTTAACCGGTGTTGACATTAGGGTTTTGAACGTCGAACGTTAACTTTTTGATCGCAACGCGTTAACTGGCATTGACCTAGGGTTACGCGTTGACCGGTGTTGACCTTAGGGTTTTAAACGTCGAACGTTGACTTTTTGATCGCAACGCGTTGACTGGCGTTGACCTAGGGTTACGCGTTGATCGGCGTTTGTAGGCGTATAAAACTGCCTATAGGTCCCTTAACACAGCTCGACGACGCCGATTCGACGAACCGACCATCGGGCGACGTATGCAGACACGATTGTTAGTCCACAACGCCGAAGCCAAGCGATACGCGACGAAGCGGATTAACAAGGCTACGAAGCTAATGAACCGCACGCAAACAACGGAATAAATCCACTCGCGTGCGGAATCAAGCTAACGGGTTGAAGAGTCAACGAGTCATCCAACCAAGGGCGGACTCGGACGAATCACGATCGAATCAAGATCAGTTTCAGACTCGAACTCAGAAGTGGATTTACTGCCAAATCAGGAATCGGATTTACTGCCAAATCAGGTCAACGAATCAGAGTCTAAGTCAACCACACAACCGAATCACGGACAGAACCGAAAGACGGAAAACGACAGAACCCAAATACCTATAGGGGCTCGGCCAAAACCGAGCCACCTATGGGTGGCTCGGCCAAAGCCGAGCCACCCATAGGTGGCTCGGTCCAAGAGCCGATCCATCCTATAGTGGCCGCCAGATCTGGCCCGGTACAGTTCAGAGTGGCATATAAATAGGGGCTTGTTCATTTGTTGTCAAAGGTGGATTTTTGGAGGCGAAGTCTCTGCTGGATTGAAACTCAGATCTAAAAAAGATCCCACTTTGGATTCTTCGAGACTTTTCTCCAATCTGGTGGCCGCATCGTCAAACCGCCCAAATAAGTGCAAGAGTTCGAGAGGACCGATCTCAGATCTAACCCAGGCGGTACTCCGATCAAAGCTTCGTCTTTGATCGGAGAATTAAACAGCTACATTGCTTGCAAAATAGTACCCATCGTATTATTTCTTGGCGCGAAATAATAACCGTCATATCTGCATAGATCCGACCGAACTAGATCTCGCGTGGTCCAACCGGATAAACCCACGGCTCGCAAACAACCCACCAAGGCGAGCGATCCCCCCAACACGAGGACTCCGGGTGATTGTTCGACAAAAAAGAGAAAGTTTAATCTTTTATTCTTTGATTTTCATTGTAACCCAGATTCTTTAACAAGACCGGATCTTTGTAAACAAAAAAGCTTATTAAGATGACAATGGAACAACAATGAAGAAAGACACGATTTTCACCCGCGAACAGGCGTTGACCTTAGGGTTTGAAGCGTCGGCAGACTTGATTGTGTTCTGATTTCATCACAAACATCCAACTACGGACGAAAAGGGTAAAACGGGCAAGAAAATCGGGGTTTGTAGGCATGCCGGGGACCACCGGGGCCGGAGCACACCCGTGGCTGTCTCACCTTGGCCAGACACCCTTGTGGTGTCTCGCGCAAAGCGAACACTCTAGGTGTCTCGTTCAACCGAGACACACCCCTCCCCTCCTCTCTTTTTTTGTTTTGTTTCCCCTTTTGTTTCCCCCCTCTTTTCAAAATTTTCAAAAAGAATTCTATTCCCTCTCAAACTCCTTCCTCCTCTCATCCAAACACCATTGTTTCCCTCCTTTAAGAACTCCAAACCCATTAAAACTTTCTTCTTTAAAACCCCTCAACCCAAGACAAAAATTCGGATTTTTGTGCTCTCCTCTTGGCCGAAAATCCTCTCTTCTCAAAGCTAGGGTTTCATAACATCTTCAAGCTCAAGATTTGATTTTGGAGTTGGGTTTTCAAGCTTCTTGATTTGGGTAAGCTTTCCCTCAAAAACTCTCTCATTTTTTTTGATAAAGATTGAAACTTTATGCTTGTAATGAGGGTATGCCATGAATTTATATGTCAATATCATAGCTTTTTGTTCTCATGAGTTAGGTTTTGAGAAAAAGATAGGATCTTGATGATAGGTTGTGTGTATGTGCAAAGATTTGGGGGGTTTTATGCAAAATCAATACTATGGCCGAAATTTGAGGGGGTTTTATGCAAAAATGGACTGAAATTTGGGATTTTTGTGCAAAGGTAGACTGAAATTTGGGGCTGAAACTCCACACCTATTTGACCAAACTTTGAGGGGTGTTTTTATGCAAAAGAATCAACATTGTTTGAGGGGTTTATTTGCAAAAAGCAACCCAAAATTTGTAGAAGGGTGTATCTGCAAAAAGGCTAAAATTTTAGGGCTGAAATTTCAAAAGTTTAGACCACGAATCCATGACCAAAGTTTTGAGAAGGGTATGTGGAAACTAGACTGAAATTTGTGGAGGGGTCTATTTGTAAAATTGGCTAAATTTTACAAAAGGGTTTATTTGTAAAGTTAGCCAAAATTGTGGGATATTGGGGGTGTTAGATGAACAAATATGATGATCATGATCCAATTCGAGCGTGTCCTTGACTAGAATTTAGCCTTGAACACGAGGGGTATTTTGGGTATTTCACCAAAATTTCATCAAGAGGGTTTATACCGCAATGTGAGCTCTTTGTTTGCACGCATAAAATTCATAGGTTTAATTAGACTTCAACTATAAAATCCTATTTATTTTATAGGGTTTTAGTTAAAGTTCTTAATTTCCCTTTTAACTTTCGGGTGTTCAGATTTATGATTGTACCTAACCCGTTGATCTTTATTGCAGATTCTCCATGTCTCCGCGTCGACATCGACTTCACAGGAGTCGCTCCCTTTCGCAACATAGCGAGAGAGAGGCCCCCGCGGCATCTTCTTCAGCGGCATCCTCTTTCGGGGGTGAGCATTTATACTTTCTGTATCCCTGATTGATCCCTTCGCGGGATCATTCGGGAAGAACTGACATCCTCCTTCGCGGGGATCGAGGTTTCAGGAAATTCGTGGTTCCAGTATACCCTCGTTTGGCCCCTTCGCGGGTCATTCGGGAAGAACCGACATCCTCCTTCGTGGGGATCGAGGTTTCAGACTTGTTTTGCTTGGCCAATTCAAGTCTTCTGGCATATTGGGGCGATTTTGTGTTGTCTTATACTGTGTAGGTCGGGATATGTAACCACGTCACTCACGTGATGATGCATGTCGCCCTTCCAGAGTAAGACACTCAAAATCATCTCGCTAATCGCCCCGCGAATGATCTTATCTCGCTCCTTTGTGAGATGATTTAATCCTTGTATAATTCATGGATAATTTTCTGACTCTATCCTTGTTTTGTTGCAGTTGAATTCCCTGCGGACAGTCTTCCATCTCATGCTACTACTGGTTGTAGTGGAGAGGTTTTCTCTTCTGTTGCCATCAGGCAGGCTATTGGTCCGCTTCCTCAGTTTGATAGAGATCGCTCCGATGAATCCTGCCATTTGATACGGGATGGGGGATGTCATTCCTTACGCCAGCTGATCACGGATGCCCCTTTTACCGCGGACTCTATTTCTACTCAGGCTTTAAAGAAGCCTAGTTTTCTGTTCGGAGATCACATTGAGGATCCGGCTAGGTTGATTCTTACTGATGAGCATTGGCTGAATAATGATGAAGGAGCTCTCCTTTATATTCCTTCCATTCCTCGTTAGCATTCTTTCACTCATTTGGAGGGGCAGGCCGTAGAGCGACAGATGTCCTGGAACCTTACAGATGATGCTGACCGGGTTCATTGTGGATATATCTCCCACCATAAGACTCCTGGTTCTGATGGGTATAATTATATTCGCGGTCTTCGACCAGGGATTCTGGGTCTTGATATCGCACCCCCAGACGAGGTATCAGCAGCTGCTCCTACTGTAAGGAACCGCTTGGCTAAGCTCGGGAGGAAGTTACCTCCACCAGATTTCAGATGTTTTGGTTGGGTTTACTCACAACCCAAGGGATGGTGGACCCGTATGACTAGTTATGTCTTGGGACGTTGGGAGGGTGATCTGAGAAGCAGCGAGTTGTATGCGCCCATTCGAGCTACCATGTATGGATTCCCAGTCAGCTGTCGCCATTTTCTGGCATTATTGGAAACATATGTCCCTGATAGTAACACCTTCCTGACTTGCGGTGGAGAGTTAGGGTTAGCTTTACATGAGATGCACCAAGTTTCTGGCCTTTCGATGGGGGATGTTCCGTATCAGGAGTACTTTCCCTCGAATCTGCAATTGGAGTGGCTAAAGAAGGACACTCCCGACGTGTACGATACTCTTTGGGATCTCACATGCTATTATCATACCTCTCTAATCAAGGTTGCCACTCAAGCAAAGAGGAAGAGACAGATCAGCTTGAAGCAGTTTGCTGTTTATTTATTCCAGCATTTGGAGGGTGGACCCAGCGAGGCTATTCGTGAGTTAGACATTTTGACGCCTTCTGCCATTAATGAGTTGATGGAAAAGGCCAAGACTTGTTCTTAGACCAAAGGATGCAAATGCTCTGGAGGTTGGTGCATATAATTCGCGTGTATCTGACACGCATGACACTTTCGGGCATACACGACTGCGCCATTCATTATAGAATGCCAGAAATATCTCATTCTTCTGATGCGGTCATAAAGTTTGGGGCCGGGTTGGTGTGTGCCACAAATCCTTTCGTGTGCTTCCTTGAGGACTTCCTCAGCTTCTTTAGTCGATAAACAACGTAATAGTAAACCATCGTACCCCCTGCGGTACAACATTTGACTCTCCGTGTTATAGTAAAATCTCGCTGCTCTTCGTCAGATTGAATCCCTCTCTTTTACATCTTCTGGTAAGATTCCATGCAAGACGTAATCGATGATAGGGAAATGCCAATCTCGGGGTTCGAACTCAACTTGGGTTGAATATACCTCTTGAACATCCTCTTCCTTATCATCTTCATCGTAGATTGGCACTAAGAGTTGGTGAGTACTTACTGTAACAAACTGTTCTGTTTCAGGAGGCTGTGCCAGAGATACGGCTAATGCTACTAAAGCATCTGTGTAAGCGTTCTGTAATCACGAAATGTGTTCGATAAAGAATCATTCGAATGATTCTGCCATCTCTACAGCCATCTTATGATATGGTATTAAATCCTGACTTCGGACCTCATACTCCCCTTGAACCTGCTTAACTATTAGTTGAGAATCGCCGAAAGCTTCGAGATACTCGACCCCCAGCTCTTTAGCGAAATTGAGTCCTATGAGTAGCGTGTTATATTCGGCAACATTATTTGAGCATGGCTCGGTCAACGAGTAGGCTCGAGGCATTACATGTTTTCCTGGGGAAACTAAGACAACTCCAACTCCAGAAGAAATCTTAGAACATCCAGGGGCACTTGCTACATTAGTTGCTCGAGAAGCGCCATCGAAGTACAAACGCCGCACTTGTTGGTGCGAAGTTGCATTGACTTCGTGGGTTTCATCTGGAAGATCGTCATATATCTCGGCGGTATCCGTAGTTGGATTAGCTGCCAGAAGGTCACAGATGGCCTGTCCTTTTACTGACTTCTGTTGTTTAAAATGCAAGTCGTATTGGGACAAGAGTAAGGCCCAATTTGCTAAACGTCAATTCATGAAAGATGGCTGTGTCATGAATACTCGGACTAAGTTAACTTTGGAGATAACATAAATAGTCTGTCCAACCAGGTAATGCCGTATTTTTTGAATTGCGAATACCAAGGCGAGATATTCCCTTTCAATCATGGGATACCGAGATTCAGCGCCTACCAAGGTCTGACTTAGATAATACACCGCCTGCTCATGACCGTTATCGTCATCTTGTGCAAGTAATGCACTTAATGAGTGGCTCGTCGCCTTGACATAAATCAAGAACGGTTTGACTGATTTCGGTGTAGCGAGTACAGGAGGTTTTGAGAGATATTCTTTAATACTCTCGAATGCCTTTTGACAAGCGTCGTCCCATACGAATGATACGCCCTTCTTTGTGAGTTTGGAGAATGGTTGATATTTTTCTGAGAGGTTCGAGATGAACCGACGGGTATAAGCCAACCGCCCTTGCAATCCTCTGAGCTCTTTAAGGTTTCTCGGAGGTTGTAACTCATTAATTGCCTTTACTTTATCAGGGTCGATGTGAATACCTTTAGTGGTGACGACGAATCCAAGGAATTTACCACTGGACATTCCGAGGAAAGACTTGGTAGGATTCATTTTCAATTGATGGGTTCGCATCAGATCGAACATCGTCTTTAAGTCTTTGATGTGATCATTCTTGTCACGACTTTTTACGACCAAATCGTCCACGTAGCATTCGACAGTTTTCCAGAGATGCTCCTGAAAAATCTTCGACATGGCTCTCTGATATGTGGCACCTGCATTCTTTAGGCCGAATGGCATGACCGTGTAGCAGAAAATGCCGAGGGGTGTTCTAAACGCGGTATGTTTTTCATCATCTGGATGCATCTTTATTTGATTATAACCAGAAAACCCATCCATAAAAGACATCCTCTCGAACCCGCACGTATTGTCGATGATGACATCTGTGATGGGAAGGGGGAAATCATCTTTTGGGCAGGCAGCGTTAAGGTCTCTAAAGTCGATACAAACCCTGATTTTCCCATTCTTCTTATGAACCGGGACAATATTAGCAAGCCATTCGGGATGTTGCTCTTCCCTAACAAAGCCCGAGTCAATTAGCTTTTTAACTTCGGACTCGATTGCCTCCATCATCTGTGGACGAAACCGTCTTTGTTGTTGTTTGATAGGTTTGACATCCGGCTTAATATTAAGGCGATGCACTGCTACATTTGGGTCGAGCCCTGGCATATCTTCATTCTTCCAGGCGAACACATCGATGTACTCCCTGATAAGAGAGATTAACTCCTCTTTCTCATCGGGCGGGAGGCTGTCGCTAATGAATATCGGCTTCGGATTATCCTCGTTTCCCATATTCACTTGGACCACTTGATCCTCGGTAGGAGGTTCTCTTTGTTCAAACCTATCGTCGTACTGCATGTTTAGGTGATGAACCCAAGGATCTTCCCAAGTTGGCATCTGATCGTCTTTCTCTATTGTCGCAGGGTCGACCGTGGCCATGTTCGACATTAGCTTTTTGAATATTTCCCCAAGACTAGTGTCGGAATCCCAAGCTGAAGAATCAGAAGAGTCCCCGTTTTTACCTTTGTTAGCAATTTGATCGATGACCTGCTAGCAACATTCATCATCGGATGAGGAGACATAACCTAAACCTCTTTTATGGTGATAATAATCATCGGGTTTTCCTTTTGGTACATAGGCCATTCGAGGCGGAACTCGCGGACCTCGACCAAAGCAAAGACCTTCTCCGAGCGTGAAATCATATCCATATTTCTCCATTAGATCACGCGCTTTTGTGTTATACCTAAATAGATGAGGGGTAGGTTTATCATCATCGTCTTTCTCTTCCAAGAAATGGTCTGGTATCGGAGATTCTCTTCCTTTACCGTAGACGACTTCCTTTTCACCCCCTGTCTTCTCAGGGATGACAAGTGTCGTTCCGCATGTATCCTGTACCTGCTTTTTCATCATACAAAATGATTGAAGTGGCATATACAAGTCAGGGTTATCATACAGCTCCTTAGTGATATTATCAAGACACATCGAGTACTCTAAATCATCGTTTATTGATAGTTCTTCGGCAAGTTGCCAGTTACAACTATTTTCCGATGATTCTTCATCATCAAGATTGATTACAATGGGTACAATATCATTAAGTACAAAACCACCATCATAATCAAACCCAGCTTCGGTATCAGCTTCATCTCCGCTGTCCGTTCCTTGGGCCGATGGTTCAGTATTGGATTCGGCACCGTATAGAAGGGAATTGGTGAAATAGTTCTCCAACCCCTTAAACGGTTGCTTATCCGCGACCACCGTATTGACTTCATTATTAGTGTCCACATACTTGAGGCACTGATGAAGAGTTGACGGGACTATAAGATTACCGTAGATCCAGGGTCGACCCAACAGTAAGTTATAGGATGTTTCCGCGTCAATCACGTAACAGGTGACTTCTGACTTCAAATCCCCGATCTGGCATTTTACTCGAATCTTTCCCAACGGTCTGGACCCACTGGTGTTGAATCCGTAGATCGTAGTGCCCGTGGAAGCTAGCTTACTAGCCGGTATTCCGAGATTGTACATCAATCGAAGTGGCATGATGCTGACAGCGGAACCCGGATCGACTTGGATCCGGTTGACCACGCTGGAGCCAATGTGCCCGGTGAAGTACAAGGGCCGGTCATGCTTCGAATTCTTCGTCTGCATGTCTTCTTTAGTGAAAGAAATGCAAGGAAAACGGTGCGTCGCGAGGTTACAATGTTGAACCGGCGGCTCTGGCTCTTCAGGAGATGGCTTGATCCGAGTCAGGAAGACTTCAAAATTGGACAATGCCTCTTGTAATGCTTCCCTTGTGTCCTTTGAAAGACGCAGTAGCTCGTATAGGGTTATTCTAGCCGGTATATTGGCTAATTGCGTCATAATATCGAAATGAGGTGGAGCGCTTGAACTTCCCGGTTTGTCTGTCCCAATCGGTAGATTGAATCGAGACTGCTTCGGGTTCTGACTCTCTTGGTATAAGGGTTCTTTTCCTTTTTGCTTTTGTTGGGTTTTATCTGCAACTACGGGTGTTGGAGGAGTTGCGACAATTCCCATCTCTGCTAATGTCTTGGAGGGAACGGTTTTGGTTACCCCCTACTTAGCTAACTGCTCAGAAGCATCCGGATACTTGAAGTGATACTCATTTCCACTCCGGGTCACAAAGACTTCTTGTTCATCTTCGGAAAGCGGGAAAGCCGGGATTCTTTCGTCATTTTCTCCTAGAATAGCAAAGGCTCCGTAGCAGGACTTTCCTTTTCCTTTTGATTTCCTTTTGGATGATGATCCGACCTATTGTTCATCTTCAATCAGGTCGGGGTGAACCCAGAGAATCTCGCCATTCGGGGCCGTATGTGGCACAAGTCCCTTCTGACGTTGTTTATAAGGATCATCGTTCACGGTGCTCATCGCAACTTTCATCATGGGTTCGGGCTGAAACCAGTTCAATAGGACAGATCCGAAGCTGATTGACACTGCATTCGCGCCCACCTTCTTCTCTTTGGGCTGCTTCATAGTGATGACCCCAACGTCAATCAAAGCCTGGATCTTATCTTTGGGGGCGTAGCACGACTTGGTAGGGTGGTGAACCGCCCTTTTGGCGTCTTCCTGATCTTGGACTGGAGGCAACTTAATCTTATTGTTCTCTGTAAGGTATTTAAAAATACCGGGAACTTCATCTTCCTTAAACGAGTAAACCTTCGGGAATTTCGGTTCCGAAGTCTTCTGTTTCTGAGGCTGTTGTTGCCACCGTGACTGTTGAGTCGCCTTCTGCTGCTGCTGTTACGGTTACGCTTGCACCTCGAATGTTTGGTTCGCATCCACTGCATTCACCTGCGCTTTTCCTTTACCCTTAGGGACAAAATTCTGCTGTGGGGCTGGTGCCGTCGTTTGACCTCTTTCGGCCTTTTTCCTCTTGAGGAAACGTTCGGCTCTTTCCCCTCAGACCTTCAAATCTTTCCAGGTCTTAGATGGTGCCATTCCCATGGCTTCGAGAATATCCAATGAAAGATTGTTGTGACAAGTCTTTAGGATGAAGTCTTCACTAATCGGATCCCTACAATTCATAGCTTTGTTCCGGAATCTCTTGACGAAGTTTTCAACCGTCTCACCATTTTTCTGTTTCTCGTCAAATAGTGTACCAATGTAAATTTCTGTATCGTCGTCGAAGAAGTTCGTTAGAAACATGTCCTCCATGTCATTCCAGCTGCTGATACTCCCTGGCTTGAGACGGCGATACCAATCGAAGGCCGCTCCTCGAAGAGTGCCAACGAATGACCGCACCATTAAAGGTTCATTCCCGGAGATTATTCCTAAGTGAGACTTAAAATATATTAAGTACTGGGTAGGGGAACCCTTTCCGTCAAATGGCGTGAAATTGATCAAATTGAATTTCGCCGGGTATGGAATTGATTCCCACTCCCTTGGGTATGGACATGGTATTCCGGACCTCTTCACTTCTTGAGCACTCATCAATGCGTTGATTTTGTTCTCCAAATCCCTCATTTTCTTATCTTCACTCGTATCCGTCTTCGAGTGGTTTCGGGGAGAAGTAATGTGGTCCTCCTTCGTATTGTTATCATCTGAGGGGCCACTTCCATTATTGTTGTTAACGGGAGGGGTGTTCATGTTGGCATTATCCTCCACTTCCCGTTCATTATCATCTTGGTTCAGATTATTACGATGACTAGACTCTCCTTGATGAGTTGTCAGTGCCGCAATTTGCTGGTCGTGCATTTCTCTCATCTGCTGCATGGCCAATTTCATTTCAAATTTGAAACTGTCTTTCTGCTTAGTCAGGGCATCCTCAAGTATTTTAGCCATCTGTTCGGCGCTAATCATAAGTGACTCGTAGGGCTGTCCTGCACTTAATGCGGTGTCATCGGAAGCCATCGCTAAGCATGCGTCTAAGCAAGCATCCGAGCAAACATCCGAAGTTTCATCATCTGAAGGGAGTCCATTCTGCATTCTCTGGTAATCCCTTCGTCTATTGGTCCCCGATCGCAATCGAGTAATACGTTGGGATACCTCGGCAAACTGATCCGGACTAAAGCGTCACGTTGACTTCCCTCTCCCGGTCATATTGACGGAGACTTCTGGAAATTCGTCCTCCTGAAGAGTAGGTTTCCTTCTACGGAAGTGTCTTGGTCTGGCCTCGGATGTTCTGGTGGAGATTCTCTCAAACACAGAAACTCTTCGTGGGGCCTTAGAACAGCAGCATTCTGATAGCACTGCCTTGATTATGTTGGCACATGGGCAACGAGAATCCGTGTCTCGAACATTTCTTTTTCGAGACTTATTCGTACCCCCGGCCCTATAGTACAACTCGTCAGTTTGATAACTGGAGCAACCCATAGAGTGTTGGCACGACTTCCCAGGTATAACATCATCATCATCACACAAATGTGTTTCCCTCTGGGGATACGACGCTTTATTGGCGTCTCCAAAAGTCACTCGTTCAGGTTTACGCTTTTGTGAGCGTGAAAACCTAACGGGCTCTTGAACTTCAACCCGCAATCCAATACGGTCGGTAACAGGGGCTTTTCCTTTATTATCTTTCTTAGGGGATTGGTACGACCCCCAGTCTAGATTATTGTTTGGGGACCTTTCAATGGTCCCAATCGCTCCTTCACGGGTGCTTTACCTCGATCTTCCGATAAAGGACCGAGGTGACCTTTCAAAGGAACTCTGGATCTTGTGGGACCCACGTTCTTACCCGGCTCCGTCGGAGGTGCGGGGACAGGGGAAACGGGATCTGGATTTGAAGAAGGCTGGACAGTAACTCCGTCCACTTTTGTCTTAGGTGCTGGTTTTGTCTTTGGTACCCACACTTGCTTGTGTCTAGGCGGCTTCTTGACCGTCTCTTCTTTTTGCATCTTTTCCGCTTTCTGCAGAAGGACTTGGGGATGCTCGAGCAATGTGCGGCGTTTCTTGATTCGCTCTTCAAGAGTGGAGTGAGTCTTCTTGACGCGGACCCATTCGTTCGTCTCCACCTTAGAGGAGAGGCTGGCGGTTCGTCGTTGCTGTTCTTGGCGCTGCCTTGATTTCAGATCCTCATTATAGCGGATCCCGTCCATCGACTCCGAAGCTTTGGCCAATTGTCGTGCAAGGCGTTGACGCCGTCTTTGGCGCGCCCTCTTCGACAAAGTCGGAGCAGCTTTAGCAGTTATCTTCATGGCGGAGGAGGAGTCTGGATCTACAGCTTCGACCTCTTTGGGTGCCGCAGGGACGTCGTGGGGCACGGGTGCAGCGGCGGCGAGGGGATCCTTGACCTTCAAGCCTGAAATCCCGCGATTGTTTTTGGAAGAGGAGACCTTCCTGCGCCTGCTTGGAGAGGCGAATCTGGGGGAGGAGGAAGAGAGGTACTCTTCAAACTTTTGTTGATCGAACTCGTATTCGATCTCTTCATTCACCCGGATCTTGAATGTCGGTTGCGTCACGACAGCCTCGGCAGCAAGGCTGTTGACTCTCACTGTGATCGTCAGTTTGTTTTCGGAGAAAGTTGCCTTCATTGTTGAATTCATTATAATATGGATTGTTTACAAAGAATTCAAAATATTCAATAAAAGGAATGAAAAATGAAAGATTACAACTTTTCGAAAATAACACAAGATCCATTCGTCGTTTCTTGCTTGCATGGGTCTTTAGCCGGTGACGGGGACGTCGATGTCCGTGGACAACCTGACAATCAGATCAGATCCGGAACTCCATCGATCCGCGAAGGAATCTAGAAGCAGAAGCGCTTATCTCGGCAATGGCGAGATAATTGCTCTTCTTAGGATTATCGCAACGGGATAATCCTAAGGAAAGGATGCGGGTGATGCAGATCTGAAGAATTTCTTTCTCTTACATTGAAGAACTCGATCAATCTTCGGTCCGGCAGGGCTTCGCCAATTCTCCAAAATTCCAGATCTGAAAAAATAAGGCTCTGAGGCTTGTACTTATAGGCACGGGGGGGATTCGGGTGCTCAACTTGGGCCGAGACACCCTTGGGTGTCTCGCTCGTGCCGAGACACCCCGGGGTGTCTCAACTCAGACTGAAACGCTCTGTTATGCACGTTTGTTCGTTTCCGCCGTAACTTCTTCATCCGAACTCGGATTTGAGCGATTCAAAGTGCGTTGGAAAGCCGACGAGGAGTTCTATAAGCTCCAATGATTAGATCATCTGTGGAATAAATGAGACACGAAGGGTATTTCGCCGTTTGTGAACGACACGAGGTTCCCGATCAGTTCGTGTCTTCGTCATTCTGAAATTCCGTTATTTTACGTAGTTCGTCGATTCACTTCAAGCGTTCATCGACATCAATCAAGCTTCTATGAACCAGATAGTGACGTTCATCATCTTTTCTTAACGCTGAGCGGTTCGTGGAGACCTATAGGTAATTTTCAATGCCTACAATATAGTATATATATATAATATTATATCATATATATAGTAATTATATATTATAATATATATAATATAGTTATATATATTATTATTAGTATATTACTATATGATATATATCTTAATATATATATATGATATATTATATGTATTATATATATATATATATGATATATATATATATATATACTATATAATAGTCATATATATAATATATATATATATTATATATTATATAATAATATTATATATATATATCTAGATTATTTATATGTATGTATATATATATATATGTATGTATTTTTATTATATATATGTATATTATATATATATATATATATATATAATATATATATTATATATATATATATATATATATATTATATATATATATAATATATATAATATATTATATACCACACACACACACACACACATATATAATAACTATATATATATATATATATATATATATATATATATTATATATATTTATATGCATATATACTATAGTGTATATATATGTGGTGTGTGTGTGTGTGTGTGGTGTCGTGTGTGGTGTATATATATGTATAACTAGTATTATATATACTTATCAATATCTATATATATATATTCAACTCTTATGCAATTTTAATTCATAGCGAAACAGAAGTAGTAATCTTCAAGTAAAATGCCATTTAGCTAAACAAAAGCAGCAATCTACAATTACAGATAAAATGACAACTGATATGATTGTATGCAGTATGCTGTCAACAGTTTTACATTGGATTCCCACTTTTTTGTTAGAGCCTAGGGGGTGAATAGGGTCAATGCTTATCTAATTTTGATTTTATGCCAATTAAAAATTTTCTTGATTATTTTATTCTTGCAAAAGATATATGAATGAGTTATGAGCAAGCATGTAAAATACAAGCACAAAATAAATATACACAAAGCAAACTCAAATACAAGATATGATCACGGAGTTCAGTCAACCCTTGACCTACATCTCCGCTCCTTAGCTCGAGGAGATATCCACTATATCGACACACCCGGTTTGGAAGCCGGAACTTCTCTACACACTCGGTTTTCTAGTTCACCGAAAACTTTATAAGACACTCACAATATACATACACAAACTACAATCTCAAGTGTTGGTCATCACATATCGCCTCCCTCAAGTGCTCGACTTTACTACCTCTCACTAGGCTTTACTACCGACGCTACTCCTCTTGGTATCGACTACGTCCTCACTATACACTCCTCTCGGTGTAAATATGTATTACAAAGTAATACTCATAAATTTAGCTCAAATACAATAATTTGTTCTCTAACAATGAATGAGAACACAATGAAGCCCGCTCTCACTAAATTACTCACCACTATCCAACAATATATAGAACGAATAATTGAGGTGTGAGTGATAAATGAGAACAATAAAATTCTAACTCAAATAAAACTAGCTAAGATATGAATAATAAAATTCTAACTCAAATAAAACTAGCTAAGATATGAATATGAAAAACAAATAATAAATAAGCTAGATAAAAGAGTTAGAAATCTTCATATGAAAAACAAATAATAAATAAGCTAGATAAAAGAGTTAGAAATCTTCTCTATAAACACAAGGAGCTATAAATATGATGATGAGGATGAATTCCTAAGTTGAAATCAAAAGCTTCCTCCTTGTGAAAAACTCCTCTTTTAAAACAAAACTTAAATTAATGCTTAAACACAAACTAAACTCTTTCAAAACTTGATTAAATAATTTTCTTAGTTGCTCAGAAGTTAGAGGGTATGGGTATATATAGGATCATAGAACAAGCCCCAAAACCAAGAGAAAACCAAGGAAAAAGATAAAAAACGGAAACCTAAAAATCTGAACAAACTAGCCGTTGGAAGCTTATCAGACGACTGACGTGGTTAATCAGTTGACTGATGAGCTGGCTGTTGTAAGCGGTTTGTAGCTCGTCGGTCGACTGAAAGAACTTATCAGTCGACTAATAGAACGTCACTTGCAGAAACGGAAACTTTTAGTACTTTCCAGATGAGTTCATCAGTCGGCTGATAAAATCCATCAGTCAACCAATAACAGGTTATCAGCCAGAAATAAATAGTAAATCTGATTTTCAAACCTCTTTTAAAAATAATAAATAAATTCTAAAATATGTAAAACTTTGGAAAAAGTTTATAAACATGAATATGAACATGTTACAAAAAGAAATTTTGGAATTACACTTACCATTTGTAAAATATATCATTATTTTTGCAAAGTGTACATAATACATGTTTTTGATGAATCTTGAGAATGAAGTTTGACATGTAAGAACATGTGAAAACTTTATGAAATGTTTTTATAAATGTTATAAAATATGAATGTAATATACAAAAGATTAATAAACCAATATTGCATTGTTTTCTCAAATAAACTCATTTTGTAATAAAAATCAAAATTGTGTGTGTGTATATATATATATATATATTGAGCTTGAAATATATTCACACAATATAGGTAACAAAAATACTAATATACCTAAGTGATTGTGCACATAACTTGATCTTGAATCTTTAACTCTGATATGAATGACTTTTTATCATATATGGATATCCTGTAAAAAGAAACAAGCCACAACCACTAGGAAACAAATTAGCTATAAGTTGTTTGGCAAATCATCATCAAAACAAAAGGGCCAACATTTTTGAATACTTAAGCATGAAGAAATTATGGTCATTACATAAGGGCTACTCTACAATGGTTACTCTACAACCTATTTTCTTGTAAGTTTTGACAAATTTCCTCAAGTGGGTCCCATAAATTTCGACAATCATCTTTACATAGTATCTTGAAAACCCTATAAATGGAAAGGGTCATGAAGTTGGAGGAGGCTTTTGGGGAGAGTGAAGTGAGAAATCCTCTTGAGAGAATCCCTCTTGTTTTCTCTTTTAGTTTTAAGTTTGAGTGAGGTTTGCTTTCAAGTTTCTTTTGAGTGTTTGTAAGATAAGGGTGTATGGTGTGTACTAGTACTACTACTTCGGTGTTGGCAAATTCATCTCCCATCTCCTAGTTTGTAAGTTTTTAAGTTTGTTTTGCGTCAAGTATGTAAGTGCGTTTCTTGTTAATACTACTACTTAGTTTGCTTTGAAGTTTTTCATTTTGTTTCAGCTTGTATATTCTTTTGCTTTCGTCTTTACAATTTTACTATTTTTCCTTTTAATATACATGTGAATGAAGAAGAAGATATAGCTATAAACAATATCTATATCATCTCCTACGTCTACACAAAATTCTCCACGAGCTAATTCTATCTGTATCAAGGCTAAAACAATCCTGGTCAAGATTGCGATTGGAATTAGAGCTAAGTTAGTCGATGCAGGAGTATGTCTGGTGTAGGGGAAATTGTATATGAGGTGGCGACTCATTTTATAAAATAAGCAACTAAAAGATAGTGATGTGATGAGACTCATCTTATTTGTCACATCAAAAGGGGTGGATCTTATCGCTCTATATTTTGATAGTCAGGTGATGAGACTCATCTTATTTGTCGCATCAAAAGGGGTGGATCTTATCGCTCTATATTTTGGTAGCTCATTTTGCTAAATAAGCCACCACCACATAACTATATATATATATGAAAAATATGGGTATGCTTAGTACTAAGCACAAATTTTATGCTTGGTAGTGAGGTGGCACAATCCCCTCTACTCATTCAAATGGGAGACCATATTCACATGGTTTGAGGAGTACATGGGGATATGCAACCATTTGAATGAGTGGAGGGGATTATGTCACCTCATTATCAAGCACAACTTTTTGTGCTTGGTACCAAGGGGCTGTTTGGTTGTTGTTGGTAAAGTTGTGTATTTATGACACAACTTGGAAAGTTGTAGTCCACCTCATCAATTTCACTTTTATACTTTTCTTTGTTTGTTTTTGATTCCATTGGAATCATAAAACACTTGTTTGGTTTGCAAAATAAAACTTTAATTGTTTGTTTGGAAAGTGTAAAAAGTGATCCCTACTCAAATGATCATATTGGTTGGAATTATTTTTTATTATTTTTTCCTAACTTCAATGTTAGCTTTCTCCTAAAATCATGTCTTTTTTTCATGAAATCACTTTACAAGTCACATCAGCATATGAAATCACTTTACACTATTTTCACAACTACAAACAAACAATTGAAAGTGATGAAAGCTGACATTGGGACCCACTTTTTTACACTTTACATCCTTTTACATGGTAAAAACATACAACCAAACAGCCCCTAAGCAACGCTCAAAAACTACTCTGCACCTTTAATGAATTTTCTGTTCCAAAAGAGTTTTAGAGTGGAAGTAATTATTTTCCAAGCTCAAACTGCGCATTAAAGAATTTTAGTTTAATTTAGTTTCTATCATTATGTGTTAGCTCCGTATGTTAGCGGGCTAGTTTAGTAATCTAGCTATTGTTTAAAATCCTACGTAAGGGGATTGAATTTTATGTTTAGTTTTTGGGGTTTTATATATTACTCCCATAAATCGTAGCTATTTTGATATTAGTCCGTCAAATCTTTATATTTTGATATTAGTCCCTTATATACCAGTAATGTGTTGATGTTGTTAGGTGTCATATTTATAAGCCTACGGTATAATCTTATTTTGATGCATTTACAAACAATTCCTAACATCGTTTGTCTTGTGTTTATATTTGTTTATTAGGTATTCTAGACAAACATCGAGGTTGGAGGTTGGTTGGATTGAGCTTAGCTTCTTGTCCACTTAAGTTGACATAAGTTCACCTCTCTACACACACATGCTGCTATCCCAGCTGATGCAGTAAACGTAAGCATAAGACTGAACGCTTGTGTCTCTAACGAGAATTTATAGCAGCCTAGCTAAGAAGGAGAAACAAGTAAAAAAGTGAGAGAAAAAACTTTAGGGCAAAGATTTGCATTCGAAATATGCAGATGAGCATCTTAAATGCGACGCACGCTAACTGTTCTCACTTCTCCTCTCCAACTTAAGACTTCCTGCCGCCTGAAGTCCAAACCAACCATAGCAAGCAACAAACTGTAAAAGTTAAAGGAGAAACTCGAATCTCTCTCCCTCTCTCTCTCCCAATTGGAGAGAGAGAAGAAAATATTATGATGAAAAGGAAGTGTTAATTAAATGCTCAAAAGAAATGCATTAAATAGATGCTCCCTTCTTACTCCTTTGCTCACATGTAAGCAACCTCATTGGCAGGAGCAAGGAAAGTTTTCTTTTCCTTAGCTGTAAGAGAGACAAATCAAAGGCTGGATAGGGCCTGCATCTATCTGAGCTTTGTCCTTTACCTATCTTCCTCCAATCAGATATGAGAAATTAATTTTGGACGATTAGTTTTGGACCTAAACTTATGAAACCAATTATATATGTGATGCGTCTCTCTCCCCGGTTGTAAAGGGAGGGATGACCTTTCGATTCTCTGTCACTCTCCAGTGGTTTGGAGGAATAGTCTGGCTATCACCACTTCCATTAAAAATCCATGTAAAATTCTTCACCATGAACATTTGTACCTTGAATTTTTAGATTGTCCCTTTTATTTACTACTCACTGTTTCCACTCATAAACTTATCTTTTTTCAAGAATAATATTTTGTACACCAAAAGCAATTTGGGTTCTTTCCGCTACTAAAAACGCAGAGTCCACTATTTTCAATCTTAACCGTTAATTATTTAGTGGGTGATTATGATTCATTCTAAATATAACAGTCACTATACCCCCATGCATTACACACATTCTTAATTTTCACTCAAAGAAAAAAAAAACATAATCACCCACTACATAATATATGGTGACGACAAGGTCCGTTCCCAACCGACAAAATCTTCTTTTGGTTCTACGCTTTCCTTGTTTTGTAATGTTTGTAAATTCTCTTTTTTGTTTTAGTTTAATATACATGAACAGGGCTTCTAGCTCTATTTTTTACTTCAAAAAAGTAATGATTTCTATATTTTTTTTAGTGGAGAGGATCCGAATCCCACCAGAAGAGATATTATTCTTGTAATATAAGACATAAAAAGCTAGGATCCTTTCTTGTGAATTGCAAGTGGAAATTATCATGAATCTTTTTTTTTTTTATAATTTGAAGTACAAAAACAATATAACTCTTATAATCTAGTTAGCATTACGATTGACTTCGTGAAGTCGAGAAAATTCAAAAGGGTAATAAATTTTACTAATAGAAAACTTTATTTATACAATAAACACAAAGATCTTGGCACTAATACTTTTTTTCATTAGCATTTTTATATAATACATGATTATTTTCATTTTTAGCAAAAAAAATTAATAAAATACAATTAAATTTCTATAGTAGTCCTTCATAATTGTTCTCTACGTGGGGGCACCGTATAAACATTATATGGAGGCACCTATGAGAATTATAGGTAACTTCTAAAAAAACTCGGTACATGTGTAGGATACATAGCCCTGCTCATTTGCATGTGATAAGCATTGTCCTAACGCCTCGTTTGGTACGCGGGAATGGAGTCAAGTAAGAATGGAAAGAATGTAGGAATGGAATTGAATAGATGTGGGAATGAAATGCGCATTCTCATTCTCATGTTTGGGCGCGTTTAGAGAATGAAACAGGAATGATAATCTTATTCTCATTTTCATGTTTGATATCATTTGTTCACAAGTGAGAATAAAATTTAGTTTTCTACTAATGCCCTTACAAAAACACAGAATTTTAAAAACATAAAAATATTTTAAAAATGACTAAATAATTCATTTTTTTAGAAAAATAAGTTTAATAGAAATGATATTTTTCTTACAGAAATAATTTTTAGTTGATAGTTATATTTTGGTACACCGCCTCAGCAACAATTTCGGACTTTTGGCTTACTAATTGAAAACTAATTTTCATAGAAACTATTTTTGATTATAAATAATTATAATTTCATATTTCTAACTTCTAATGTTACATGCCTACTACTGGTGTGAGCAGCTAATGCTACTAGCATCACTGTGCACAAACATATACAATAGACTGAATTCCATATGTATGCTACATGATTTATGACTAAATTCAATGTGCATGCATGAAGAGAGAGATCAGAAGAAAACACTAAATTTTGAAGGGTTAAAAAAACATGTTAACTTTTAGTCTATATATATAATTTCTATGAAATTTCAAAGGCAACTTTAACTTTCAAAAAATTGATTAGGAATAGAAAAAATCCGAAGATAAAATATTTGCTTCAATGGAATTTCAAATCATACATCTAAAGATAAAATATTTGCTAACCTAATTGCCAATAGATTACACAACCGAATCATCAAAAGATAAAAAATTATTGTAAAGATTAGGTAAAGATTAGTCACACATACATAGTTTAAAAAGATATGATGGTTACCTAACTGAGCCACATCGAGACGAAGATGAAATTTTTTTCTACTGCAGATGCTATGGAACTAGTGAAAAGTCAAACAAAGAATAGTATTTTAATATTTTACATCTATTTGTATATTTGTATGAGCAGCTAGTTATATTATTTCTATAAAAATAATTTTTTTATGTAGGAATTTATATCTATTCATATCTTTTAAGGAGGGTATAATCGAAAATTATTTGATTGTTTTTATTCCCACTTAAGTGGGAATATCAATTCCTTGTCAAATGGTTAGGAATGGTAATTCTCTCATAAAATGGAAATTGATAAAAAGTAGGAATATTAATTTTAGCATCTAAAAATACATCGTGTTTAGTACGCATGGATAAAGAATTTGAATTGCATTACATTCCCACTCATTGCCGCGTACCAAATGAGGCGTAAGGGTAATGCTTGAGAAGCAGAGAGATATAGAGATGTGAGGGTGAGTGGGGCCTTATATTTCTTACTCAGTCACTCACTCACTCTTACCTCTCTATCTCTTTCTTCCTTAGTCGTTGTACTTAGGACAATGATTAGCAAAACCCACAAATAAATGTTAAATAAAAAAATAAAATAAAAAGCCTAGCTTTGAATGATAATCAAATTATCCTAGGGGTTGTCACTTTCCTTTCAAGAAACCCCCTTAAAAGCTAAATTATTATTTTCACTAGCAAAAACACCTCACGACATAATTTTACCCACTCATATAAAAATTGTGGAATGGTGTTAGGGGTAGGGGGTGGTTCTCATAAAATCTTGAAGCTAAAAAGGTTTTATGATAACCCCTATGTAAATTAAGCATGCATACATACTGAATATAAGTCTCTTGTTTAGAGAACGGCTGCCTAAATCTTTTTGTATGGATTGCCACGCATCTTGTTTTAATCTTTCATCAACGATCAGGAAGCAATCACACCAAGATGGTGCAAAAAATTCATGTATCATCCTGCTACTAACACTAAAAATACAGAATTGAGAGTGAGGAAAGAGAAGATGATAATAATCTTTTTTCTATATCTTTTCTTTTTCACAATACATCTTATTTAAAGAGAGAAAATATCTAATTTTAATCTAGTCAGAATTAGTTAAATATATTATCTCTAAGATAAGATAAGTCTCAATTATTTGGGTGTATCCTTATCTATCTATTTCTAACATAATCCCTCTTAGATAAATGAGTGGGTGTCATCCTTATCTCTCTGAGTCATTGACTCCCTGAGTCTCTCCCTGAGAATCTCCTTCCTTATCAATACTACATCCATATATCGTTATGAAGCGCGGACCATTGAGAACGTGCAAACAGTTATCCTCATAGCTAGATCCATTAGGACCGACACAAGGATCTCCCTAAAAAATAAATATGCAAATCAAAAGTGTAAGTATACGATATCTCATACCCCCAGATCCGATCAACCATGTCTGTTCGAGTACCTTCAATCCCTTGAAGAAGCGTACATGAACACCACGTCTACCCTTGATTCATCACACTCTTAAATCTTGCCTCGGACATAAATAGGAGTTGCGCATGTGATGCAATCAGGAGACATGTCAGTCAATCTTCTTCTGGCCCTCAATAGTTGAGCGTGTTAATCTTCTACTTTTCTAACACTATCTTGTATGTATTATATTGTCTCATCACAGTAGGAAACAATAACCAAATTACTGCATGTTAATAACAGCCTTTTCAGATAGCCCAGTGTCTCTAAGGGTACAATGACTGCTCTCCATTACTGGTGGTCATTTACATGGGCTCATACAATGAGGAAGCATGGATATATTCCTTGACCTTCTTATTTTACATCCAAGCACACATCGTATGGCTACATGCTATGGTATTACCTCTCTCTCCCTGAGAGTATACATCATTAAATGAATTCAAAACCAAGTTTCATTACCACATAATGAACTTGTTCAGCCATATAGTCCCTCAATATGCTTGGGAGCTCCTGGCAAACTCGCACCTCATGTGCCAAGTCAGACTGCCGAAAAGTAAGCAGATAAAGTGGATGCGTGGTTTTTACTTCGGTCACTTCAACATATAAGTATACATCAACCTCATGCTAACCTAGTCAGGATGACAAATAGATGCTCCCACTATCACCATACCCAGTGGTACAATAGTGCAGTCATTCCTCCAAGACAAATAGCATCCGACGCTTGGTCTCAGCTTCGGCAGTTGTGACAGCTCTAAAGGGGATCTCTTGTGTGATAAGATCTCCTAGCTACTGATTTAACTTTCTCATGGTGCACCTAGTGCCCTACACATTATATTAAAATATACTCCGTGCCAAAATAATCAAACAATAATAAGACATAGCCAATTTATAGACATGCATAAATATAGATGAGAAAATTATTGGCCTTCTTGTTTTGATAATGTTTAACAAATAATTTACTTCTAATGTTGTTTGTCTAGTGTTTGTATAATTTCTTTTATTGATCAAACGTCATTTTTGGGCTTAAAATTTAATTTATGATTTTATTTGGTTAATTTGTTTGCATTTGAAAACTTTTTGTATGATTCTCATGTTCCTCTTCTTTTGATTTCATAAATCTATTTTTATACACTATGTTTTTAAAATTATGTAATGAGACACTTCTTTAACATATTTATATGTGTTCTCATTATCTTTTTTTTATGTGAGTTATGTTTAGCATATTTTTAATCTATGCTTTCTCACATATGTATGCCTTACCATTCATTTCATACATTCATGAGGTATTTTGATAGGGGGGGCAATCCCTATATCTTTCTATGTGTTATACTCACCCATGCTTATAGGTAGGAGGAGCTTTCGCTCTCTTTCATCTATATGGTTTCCCCCTTTTTGATGTTGTCAAAGGGGGAGAAATATTATGAGCATATTCTTTTTTGTTTATATGCATAATATATTATACTTTATATATTTATTTTCTTTCATGCATATATCCTTTTTTGTAAATTATTTGTCATCATCAAAAAGGGAGAGATTGTTGTCCTTCTTGTTTTGATGATGTTTAACAAACAATTTACTTCTAATGTTATTTTTTTAGTGTTTGTATAATTCTATTTATTGTAGACAAACAACAAGTTAGAGATTGGAGGAGGTTGGTGGAATAGTGGGTGAAGCCTTGCAATTCAAGTTAAAGATTCAAGTTCAAGCTTCATCCGCGAGTGTACCAAGATAGAGGTTCGTTGAAGATCATAAGCTTGGGTATATTTAGTTTAGGTTTATATTATGTGTGTTAGTACTTTAAGCTCAATCATATACACATATACACGTTTTGGTTTTGTATATATATAATTATATATATACATATATGTTTTGGTTTGATAGGTTTCAAGTTTTACTATGAAACAATTGAATACAATTAGAAAACATATTTTTGTTTCCTACTTATATGCATTTATATGATTTCATCAATATCAATTTTATTTAGTTCCATGAAATCATGTTTTAGTGTATTATATGTGTATATTGATAAAATACTATATTCCTTGTTTATAGACTTTATAACAATAGATTACATCTTTCTTCAAGTTTATAAAATTATTTTGTATTGTTTCAAAACATGGTTAAGCTAAAATGTCAAAACTCATATGTTCACATTTTCATGTTTTGGACTATTTTACAAAATGATGATATTTTTCATTTGGGAGGTCCTTTCTAAGAACCAGTTTTTGTAACATGTTCATTATCATGTCTATAATCATTTCCCAAAGTTTTATATTTTTTGGAATTTATTTGATATTTTTAAACAGGGTTTTAAAATCAGAAAATCAACTTTCAAACCTATTTTCTCATATGTCAGTTCACGGTCGACTGCCATGGTCGACCGCGCCTTTGATTTTCCCTGTGGAGCCATCAGCAACTTTCGTGGTCGACCACCATGGTCGATCGTCAGCTCAAAAATTCCCACGGTTGACTGCCACGGTCGACCGCAAAAGTCTCTGAAAATTTTTTTGAGTTTTGAAAGTGGCACACGGTCGACCGCGAGAATTTCACGGTCGACCGCCATTCACTCCAACGGTTATTTTGTACAGAATCTGATTTTCGATTCTGTTGGTTTTTTGGTCATTTCTGTTGGGCTTTTGGCTGAGGTTTTGGGAGGCTATAAATACCCCATTGATCTCAGTTCTTATAGCAATCCAAGAAGTTTTTAAACAAGAGTTTAACAAGAGTTTAAGTTTGTTTAGTGTTTGTTTAAAAGAGTTTTTGTTTGGGAAGAAGTTTTACACAAGTGGAGGAGATCATCTACATTGATTGAGCTTCATCTTAATCCATCTCTCCATCTTGTTTTTCAGAAAAGAATTTCTAAACTCTTATCTAGCTTTACATTTGCATATTTGTTTGATTATCATTCTTTAAAGCTAGTTTTTATATTGAGTTTAGATTTTATTTTACTCATTGTTTACACACACCCACTTGAGCTTATTGTATTTTTCATACATAGTATATTTGGGTTGGTGAGAGTTATAACAATTGAGTGTTAGCTTTCATTGTGTTCTCATCCATATTAGAGAACAATCATTTATTGTAATTGTGGTTATTGTGAGATTCACTTTATAATACACTTGTATACCGAGAGAGGTGTGTGGCGAGAATTGGGGATCGTCCCAAGAGGAGTGGCGTCGGTTGACAAACCTAAGGAGAGGTGGTATCCGAGCACTTGAGGGAGACACGTCTAGTTTCAACACTTGAGAGGGTGTAGAGTGGGATTGTAAGAGTGTTGATTATAGAGTTTTCGGTAAACTAGAAAACCGAGTGTGAGGTGTAAACATTGTTCGGGTAAGCGTAGAAAAACCGGTTGTGATAGTGGATTTCTCTCCGGGAGTGGGGAGCGGAGACGTAGGACCGAAGGTCCGAACTCCGTGATCATATTGTGTGTTTGCATTGTTTATTTGCACACTATCACTCTTGTTTTGTTTATCTTTATTTCACCCTTGTGTTTAGTTGTATATCCTTGCATATATCTCATAGTATATCTCATTGCTAGGATATATCTCTTTATTCATATTGCTTATCCTAGCTCATATATCTTGTTGTATTTCATATTTGCTAGGATAACTTGTTATTAGTTTTAATTGGCATAAAATCGGATTAGATTAGCATAAGACCCTAATCAACCAAAAATATCTATCAAAAATAAAATAATATCTCATAAAGCTGTCATCCATAATATTCTAAGTGTCTCAAGTTCTAACTAGTACAAAACGTCACCACAGAGACAGCCTTGAGGCTCTAATGTGCTGAATGAACTATTCCTCAGCTATTCCCTTCGTTAGTTGACCCACAATCATCTGACTCATAGGAATATACTTTGGCACAACCTCCTCCTTCTCTTGCTTCTTAATGAAATGATACCAAATCTAGATATGCTTCAATTTTCCATGATATTTTGGGTCTTTCAAATAGAAAATCGTCAACATGCTATAACAATGAAGGATCACCTTATCCTCTACCTATGGCACTATCGCTAGACTCTCCAAGATGTCATGTAGCCAAACTGGCTCTTGTGCTGCAGCACATGCCGCTACATATTCTGCCTCCATAATGGAAAGGGAAATGCACCTCTTGCTTCTTACTAAATCATGGTATGGCCTTGCCATTTAGTAAGAACACATAACTAGACGTTGACGCATGCTCATCCTAGTCACCGTCCTAGTAGGCATCTGTATATCTTTATAATCGAGTGTCTAAACTGCCATAACACAATGCAAAATGAGCAGTCTCACTTAGATATCCGAGAATCCTCTTGACTCCTCTCTAGTGAGGCTGATACCTACTTATTAGTCCTATTACGAAAGATATATCTGATCTTATACATATCATAGCAAGCATAAGACTACTGACTACACTTTTCTAAGGAATGGTTAGCATTTGTTTCTTTTCAGCTTCAGACTTGAGACATTGCTCTTGACTTAGAGTATAATTCTTAGCAATTGGAGATCCAATGGGTTTACAAACTTTCATGCCAATTTATTCTAAGATATTTCTTATGTAAGTCTCTTGAGAAAAACCTAAGATTCCCTTAGAACGGTCCCTCAGAATCTGAATTCTCAGGACAAACTAGTGTCACCCATGTCCTTCATCTCAAAGGTGGAGGGTAACCAACTCCTACTGGCATTAATGGATTCCATGCTATTCCCGGCCAGTAATATTTCATCAACATATAATGACATGATCTCAAACATATTACCGGCTTGGCATAGATAGATACAACTATCTTGATCAATTAGCCAAAAACCATAACAGAGTATAGTTCGATGGAATTGAAAATACCACACCTTGGAAGACTGTTTCAAGCCATAGATAGATTTCTCCAACTTGCGCACCTTGTGCTCAAGTCCTTCAGCAATGAAACTAGTAGCTAATCCATATATATCTCCTCTTTCACTTCCCAATAGATAAATGTTGTCTTGATGTCCATCTAGACTAGCTCAAGATCCATCTTTACTATAAGAGCTAATATCATGCGAATAGAGCTGATTCTCACCATTGGAGAAAACGTCTCTTCATTAGTCCACCTCAATCTTCTGGGTGTACTTGTTTGCATCGGAAATATTTTTTATTGTGGAATCCATTACAACTTGTTTATCGAATTACAGATTCGATAAAGCAACATTTTTTATAAGACTTCTTTACACAAATGAAAACAAACAAATAAGATCTTCTAGAAACACACGTAGAGACTGTTTATTGGTCGCCGCTTGCGTGAGATCTTTGCTTGTGCCAGAGACGCGTTAGTCCGTGGATGACCAAGTCACAGATCTAGATTGATCTAAAGAAGTCTTGGAGTCGATGTTTCATTTTAGAAACAAGGACAGAAGTGGATATCTCAACAAGGTGAGATAAACACTCTTCTTAAGAACAAAACAAAGTTTGATCTCAAGGAAAATACCGAAGGCTTTTAGGATGTGAAGAACTCTCTCTCTCTCTCTCTCTCTCTCTCTCTCTCTCTCTCTCTCTCTCTCTGGATTACAAAGCTCACCAAAATGCCAATTCTCTACTGCCAAATTTCTCCTCCCCATGCACAAGGGTGTAGGGGAAGTATTTATAGTCCCTGGGAATCATTTCTGAAGATAAGAAGTCGAAATAAACTTTATCCGTCAACTCCTATTTCTGAGACAGTGTCTACTGTCTCGGAAGAAGGGGTCATTCCAGGCAGTTTTATAATCGACGTTTAATCTATTAAATGTCGTAATTTCTAGGGATTTTGAGTGTCTCTTCAGTTTGTAGCGGCCTCCCCATGTTTATGGATGATTCCAAACAATTATGAAGCCACGTAGGTGGCAAGAAGTCTAAGAAAACCGTCAAAATGGACGTTACACTGCCTCACTATTTCCGAGACAGTGTACCTATCTCGCATTTCCAAGACAGTTGACACTGTCTCGGAAATAGAGACAGTGTTTGTTGTCTCACTTGTTTGTGAGACAGCTTCGGCCCCCGTTGTTTTGTCATTTTGCGTACTTCTTGACATCGGATGATCCTTTCTGACTTAGATGATGACGTTCATCGTCTCCTCTTCATCTTGAGCTGTGTCCAGGAACCTATAAAACTATTTTAACGCCTACAGTACTCTTTCACCACCAAGCGCATCATGCACCACTCTATTATCCCATCCTCGTTTTGCTTAACCTTGAAAATCCACTTGTTCTCAATAGTTTTATGCCTGGCTAGAAGATCCATCAATTAAGTCCCATACTTTATTCTTCCTCGCAGACTCAAGATCCTCATCCATTGCTACCATGCACTCTTTCATTGAAGACCCAAAAATAGCATCCTCAAAATATTTGAGTTTCGTAATATCATGTGGTGCCACCATGAACGCTTCCCCATCGATCTCAAAATGTCACCGGGTTACTAGTCCGCATGACAATCTCGAAGGTTGAGATTCTATAGATGCCCCCAAGTCATTTGTAGGTGTCTCATTCCTACTATCTCCAACTAGTAGAGGAACTTCTTCTCTTTTGTCGCTAGCTTCGTGACAGTCTCCTCTATCTCGTACAAACTTAAATTTTGACCTACATCTCCTCTATCCAGCAAATACTCCTTGAGGAACGTAACATCTCGTGACTCTAACTCAGTCACAGTCCTACCATCCTGCTCACCTATTAACAACATATCCCTTATCCCTTAAAGCGTTTGGAATAGTGTATGAAAATACATTTTGCCCCTCTAGGGCCAAACTTCCCATACCAATGAAAAGTGATGTGTATGTAACCAGCACACCCCTGTGGACGTAAATGATCCAACACTAGCTTTTCTCCTTGTCCATAACTCATCGCGTGTTCATTGTACTAATTTTGAAAGTACACGGTTTAGAATGTATGTCCCTATCAATAACGCGTTCTCCAAAACAAAATGGATAGATTGACTTGTGCCATCATACTCCAAACCATATCAAATAGAGTCATATTTCTCCCCCTCTGCACACTAGTAGAAAAAGGTACAACCTTGTTAGGCAATCCTGTCAAGAATGCACATAATCCTATTAAAACTGCGCATCCTTGATGGGCTCCTGTCAAGGATATGCCATCAGCATATGTCCCGTCAAGTATGTTGACATCCTTAAGCTGTCAAGGATGTACGAACATCCTTGACGGCATCACCGTCAAGGATGTGTATCCTTGACGGGCAAGTCATCAAGGATGCATATATCCTGAGAAAAAAATAACATTGGAAAATGCATAATTTCCTAAATGCAATATAGATATATGTCTAGTACAACAATGGACGAT
Source organism: Asparagus officinalis (assembly GCF_001876935.1). Lineage (NCBI taxonomy): Eukaryota > Viridiplantae > Streptophyta > Magnoliopsida > Asparagales > Asparagaceae > Asparagus > Asparagus officinalis. The sequence continues at coordinate 94,086,648 of NC_033801.1, read as the reverse complement.
ATACACAAATTCGTCAACAAACACATTATTTTCTCATAATCGTCAAATTCAAACCACAATACATATATCCCAGAAGAACATCCATAATTCACATACAATATCTCTCAACATCCAAGATACACAATACAAAATATTAGAATTTCACAATCCAATCAAACAAGATAAATCCATAAAATCCTACAATAGAAACATGATAATAGTATCAACAAACAAGTTTAGGATATAAAATACTACAAAATCCAACAAACATGTCACAATCCTGACAAACAAGTCTAGGATATATAAAGTGCTACAAACGATTGAGATGCAAAAGTATGTATCTCCCATACATGTCCAAGATATAAAATGATAAAACTCACTAATTGAGGTCTTCCTCCTCGTACATATCCTCATCCCCATTGTTGGCGGCTCCATCCCTACGACGGGTGCTCCCCCCGGTATCATCTTCATACTAAAAACAAAACAATCATATAAGAATCACACATTTTATGTGTTGTGTGTGTATAATCACATGTGTTACGTATATAAGCATACACATCTCCGCTAGTCTGTCTGCTAATTTGTCCACTACCGATAAATGCATTTTGAGTGGATATAAAATCCATAAGGGACATTTGCAGCTGAATAGGAATCCTACATTTACAACAGCTCAGGACTTACATGGAAACCATCTCATACGTTGCAATAGCCTAGGATAAGTACACAACAAGTAAAACAATACCCTTCAATTTTCACCTATGATTTAGTCCATTCAAAAAACACCAAAAATTACTTACAAATATGCAATAGAAAATTTCTTACAAATATGCAATAGAAAATTTCTATGAATTTCACTAAACCTTTTGTGCATGTTGTAGTCCTTTTGGGAGAAGGTCATGAATGATGGCATCCCATATCTTTTGCCCTCTGAAGTAAAGCCTTGTAGTTTGAGAGAAATATAACAAAAAGTAAATCCGTTGGATAAACACAAGAAGGATAACAAGAATAAACTTGGACACAATAGATAGCGATTCCATCAACTCTACAGTGAGAAAACTTCATCTCCTGTCTCATCGGATGCAAGGTGGTGAATAGTCTGACTTCCATTATTCTAGAACTAAATCCTTTATACATTAGTTACTATAGTTATTGAACGTCGTGCATGCACATGGTTATTTTCACATTTATATTGAATTAAAATGATTGTGGTTACTAAGAAATATAATTGGGTTTAGTGCTGTAAGTAATGAGCATCATGTGTATAGCGTATGGATGTGTCCGTATGTGTCTGCTTGTGTGTTGTGTACTTAGCCTTTTATTTTATGACTCGCTCTATAATCTGAATAAACTGTTTTAATTTGAGAGAAAGAGACTTTCAAAAGATTACATGCTTTGAGATAACCAAAAGATACGCTCAAAACTATGCAAATGGAACCAGAATCATTGTATTGAAGAATAAAAAAAAAAATAAGAACATAACGATCTCACCCCATAATGGGCTCCATGCTAGCCAACATATACGATACATAACCACACGCACCAAGTTTCTGTGTACAATTAAATACCAATGGAATAATAAAATTCAGTCAAGACAGCTGTCTATGAAGGGACTTTCTTGCAAGAATTTAAATAAAGGAGCAGATGAGGGGTATGTCAACGTTTTACAGATGAAAGGCTTGTCATCTAAGTTGATCTGTCAGCTAGCGGACATTTTTGACCGAGTCAATTTCTAGCACATTGTCAGATGGTGAACTAACTACACGATCAAATGCTTCAACCATCTAGAAACAAGCAGAGCATAAAACTGTGATATATTGAAAGTCTGCCCTACAACAAAGCAGCTATCTGTGAGTTAATCCTAAGGAAGAAGCAACACATACAGAGCCAATTAAAACCATCTAAACGGGTCGATAATAGTCTTCAGCTGCCCTGATGTAGATGGAAAGAGCCCCTGAGGAAACTTATATCCATAAACAAGGGGCACCCCATCCGTCACCGTCTTGGGTGACAAGTCTTCTTCCATCTTAATTAATTCCCATCTGAAATCAGATACAAGAGCAGTGGAAACGTGATTCTCGTGAACAGTATCGGAAGGCGTCACACTCTTGAAAAATCGCCCACCCCTTTTTCCCATTCCTGGATTCAGGCCACCATCCTAACTCTTTTAGAACGGTGAACAATTTTGAAAGAGCATGCGATGCCTCATCATCCCTTGCACTGTTACACGACACCGCTGTGAACCTTTTGGGATCAGTAGTAGTACGTAGATAAAGGCTAAAATTCTCTGTAATCTATTTAAGGTTATGATTAGTATTATTGTGTTTAGATTTGCTCAATTAGGGTTTATTAGAATTTGGATTAGGGCTACTAAAGTTATATGAGTTTTATTAGGGATGGTATTAAGGTGAGATAAAGGTAAAAATTAGTTTAATTAGGGCTCTAGATCTAGGGTACCGTTATTAGGGTTAGGATGAGAATCATTTTTGTTTAGTTTTACTTTGACTATACTTATTACGATTAAGATTAGGGTTTTATAAGCTAGGGATTGGATTAGGGTTTTCAACTTGGGTATTTCATACAAGTGTTGGATTTTTTGGTCAAAACCGCTTTCCAAAATGAGTTTTCAAACTATATATATATATTAACTACAAGTATTTTTTATAAATGCTTAGTAACCTAGTGGAAAGTTAATGATTTGGTGTTTCAAAAGGGCCCTTGTTCGAGGCTTGCCAACGGCAAGCCGAGAAGTGTTTTATTTGAATTAATCCCTCATAAGTTCTAGGTTCGAGGCTTGCCAACGGCAAGCCGAGAAGTGTTTTATTTGAATTAATCCCTCATAAGTTCTAGTGGGGCGTGGGCTGTGGGCCAGGGGCCAATGGACTGGGGATCGGGGCTAATCGGGCTGAGGCGCTAAGTCGCGATTTGTTAGGTGCACTTTGCACTTCGTACGGAGGCATCGGGGCGCTGTTACGCCACGTTGGCTGCCACGGAGGTTACCTCGCAGGCTGTTTCGTAGTATGCGGACGAGCTACGTATTCGCATGAGGGTATGACCCTAGCGTTCTCGTAGTTTGACAAGGTTCGCTTGTTTGACGATGCTCGCTCGTTCGACGAGGTTCGTCTGTCATACAAGGTTCGCCTATTTGACGACGTTCGTTTGTCAAACGAGGTTTTCTGATTGGCTGAGATGTGACCCTCGCATTTCGTAGCAACGCGTCCATTGGTTGTCTCGTATTCAGGAGTTACTGTATGCAGCAGTTAAAACAGCATTAAGAGTAATTTAATGCATTAATGTTACAATCTTAATCGCGATTGAGAATTGTAACAGTCACATAAATTACTAGTGACTCTTGAGCTGGCCTTAGAGGCCGATAAATAGCACCATTGGGCAGCTCTTGGTGGTTGCTGGATACTCTCGCAAGCATGGAATACGAACGTTAGTATACACACGCGAGCTTGGAAAACGAACGTCGGATCGACGTTGTTGTTGTTGTTGTGCTGCTGCTGCAGAAACTTTGCTCGTAGGAACCCTAAAACCGAAAGGTTTTGAACCGAAAGGTTCTAAGATTGAGGAGATCTTTTGCCTTGACCGAAAGGTCTTATAGATCGAGAAGATCGTGACAGTGCTAGGTTGGTGCATACCAGAGTATTATACTGCTGTTCCTGGAAGCAGTTTGGCCTTGGGATCCTTGCACAGGAGTAGGCCAAATATTGCATTAAGCACAACGTTTCACAAACGCACAATAGTTAATTAAAAAAAATTAAAATAACAGCACATCTAAATTCCTCTGTTTAATTCCAGATTTAACCATAATTTTCAACATTCTTAAAGCAATATTTCAGATCTACTAATGGATCCTGCGAGGACTCTTGGAGTGGACTGTCTCAAGTTAGAAAACTTTGATGGATCTAATTTTAACGCATAGCGTCAAAAAGTGATTTTTGGGATGTAACTCCTAAAAATCTACTATGTGGTTTCTGAAAAGAAACCTGACTTTGAAGAAGACTCTGAGTCTGAAGCCTCTTGGGCTAAAGATGATCATTTTTACAGGAGTTATCTCCTAAACGGCTTGGCTGATCATCTGGCAGAAGCTTACACCAACAAGCTCTCTGCAAAGAAAATCTGGAATGCTCTAGAGGAGCAATACAAGGATGAGGAGAAGCTTTCCAAGTCTCACCTTATTGACAAGTTTCTTGACTTCAAATTCGAAGATGACACTGAGGTTTTGCCTCAAGTCAAAGAGCTCGAAAAGCTTGTTATGAAGCTGAAGGATGAAAAGATTAATCTTTGTCAAACCTTCATTTTTGGAACAATTGTCAATAAGCTTTCTCCATCTTCGATATCATTCTCCACAGACATTTGAAGAAGGAAAATACATGTGACTTTGTCTGATTTGAAGAGGTTCATTTGGATCGAGGACGAGATTTGGACTCGCACCAAGAATGAGCTCCTAGCTAAGCAGAAACATGGTGGCTACTAACTCTGAGAAGGGTACCGGTTCTTCTTCTAAGAAAAAGAAGTCTTTCAACAAAAGGAAGAACCATAATCTGAAGAACCTGAATGTTCAGAAGAAAGATTTCAAGAAGAGCGGCAAATGCTTCAACTGTGGGAAGCAAGGCCTGAATGTTCAGAAGAAAGATTTCAAGAAGAGCGGCAAATGCTTCAACTGTGGGAAGCAAGGGCATTTTATCAAAGAGTGCAAAGCACCAAGGAACGGAACAATACACAATATTAATCAACTTGACAATTGTGCGGCTCTTTTAAGTGACAACTCAGTTGTAAATGAAGTATCCTCTTTTGCTTACTCCTCTGTATTATGGTATAATAGGCTAGGACATGTAAATTATAGAAAGTTGTCTAGCATGAAGAAGTTAGGATTACTTCCAAAATGTGAGGGTAACAAACCTAACAAGTGTAAAGTCTGTGCGTAAGCAAAGCTGACAAGGAAGCCATTTCCAAGTGTCACAAGGAGCACCAACCTTTTAGATCTGATTCACTCAGATACTTGTGATTTCAAGAGCTTCGTTACTCGAGTACTTTATCACCTTCCTTGATGACCACTCTCATTTCTGTCATGTCTATCTACTAAAATCTAAAGATGAATCCTTCAGCAAGTTTGTCGAGTTTCAGACTCGAGTGGAGAAGCAGCTTGGACTTTAGGTGAAAAGACTCAGGAGTGACAGATGAGGAGAGTACCTATCTATGGAGTCGGAGGCATACTTCAAGGAGCTTTGAATCATTGATGAATCTACTGCTCCGTATTCTCCGTAATCTAATAGAATTGCAGAAAGAAAGAATCGCACATTGACCGAGTTGGTGAATTCGATGCTAATCACATCCGGTCTACCTACATGCTATTAGGGAGAGGCTTTGCTGATGACAAACTGGATTCTGAACAGAGTACCCTATTCCAAAACTGATAGTACTCCTCATCAGTTATGGTTGGGATATCCAAATCCTTTGGATAGTTTCAAAGTGTGGGGGTATCTCGCATATGTTCGAGTTCCAGATATCAGAAGGCCTAAGCTCGGACCAAAGACAAACAGATATGTGTTTCTTGGCTTTGCTGAAGATAGTGATACTTGCAGGTTCCTTGATCTTAGAACCAACTCCATCATTAAAGCTCGGGATGCAGAATTCTTTAAGCATAAGTTTATCAAAGATAAATGATTATCACTCAAAGATATAGCAGAGAATGCTAGTATGTCAGATGCACCAGAGGAGCCAGTTTCGTGAGAAACTGAAAGTGTCAGTGATAAAGGAGTTACTGAACCATCTTCCAAGCGTGTCAGGAGACAGAAAGATTTTGGAGATGATTTCATCATCTATAATATGGAAGGAGATCCACAGACTTTCCAAGAAGCAATGCAGTCAACAGACGTTCTTCTGTGGAAAGAAGCTATAGATGATGAGATGGATTCATTGATTCAAAATCACACGTGGGAGCTGGTGGATGTACATGAAGGTGCCAGGCCTATCAGTTGCAAGTGGATCTTTAAGAAGAAGCTTCGTCCTGATGGTACTATTAAGAAGTACAAAGCAAGACTGGTGGTGAAAGGATTCTCTCAGAGAGAAGGAATAGACTTCTTTAATATATATGCACCAGTTGTAGGATCACTATCATCAGAGTGCTTGTCGCATGGGCGGCAATAAAAAGGTTCGTTATATATCAGATGGATGTGAAAACTACCTTTCTCAATGAAGACCTTATAGAAGAGATCTACATGGAGAAGCCAGAAGGACTTGATGCTCCAGCTGGTAAAGTTTATAAACTTATTAAGTCTCTATATGGACTTAAGCAGGCACTGAAACTCTGGCATGAGAAATTCGATGAGGTTGTTCACAACAATGAGTATCAAGTCAGTGAGTCTGACAAGTGCCTATACATCAAGGTCGCTGAAGGGAAGGTGATGGTTATCTGCCTCTATGTGGATGATATGCTCATTGTCGGGAGTGATTTTGAGATAGTAACATCTACCAAGAAATTTTTATCAGCTCAGTTCAGCAAGACGGACCTTGGAACTGTGGACGTAATTCTCGAAATCAAAATCATATACTCTAAACAGTGTATTGGGTTGTCCCAATCTCATTATGTCAAGAGCATGCTAAGAAAGTATGGCTACTACGACCTACCAGAACTGTTAGTGCCATATGATTACAATAAGAAGCTTCGACCGAGCACTGGAAGACCAATAGAGCAGCTAAGGTACTCAAAGATAATTGAAAGTCTTATATATGCGATGAGCTACACAAAGCCAGATATAGCATTCGCTGTAGGAATGCTTAATAGGTTCACAAGTAATCCTGGGAAGCTTCACTGGGATGCTATCCAGAGATTGATGAAATATTTGAAAGGAACTACAGGTCTGGGCCTATTCTACACTGGATATCCGGCTGTAATCGAAGGCTATTCAAATATGAACTGGTGCTCAGAACCAGATGAGTGTAGATCTACTGGAGGTTTTATCTTCACCATGAGCAGAGCTGCCATCTCATGGAAATCTAAGAAGCAAACTATGATTGCACAGTCATCGATGGAATCTGAGTTCTTCGCACTCTGTGCTACAGGAGATGAAGCTGAGTGGCTTAGTTGTATTCTCCGAGACCTTCCATTGACAGAATTGCAAGGCATAATTATAATCTATTGTGATAATCAGGCAATGGGTGTCGTGGTAGCGAACTCATTGTTTAATAGAAAGAAGTAGACCTTTCGTCTGAAGCATGGCTATTTGAGAGAACTCCTTCGCCAAGGAGTCATCTCGGTGATTGACGTTCGATCTTCAGAGAATATGGCTGATCCTTTGACTAAAAGTCTGAAAAAAGACATAGTCAAAAGGACGTCTGCTGCAATGGGTCTCAAAGTTTTGTGAGACTTATAAATACTTACCATTTCGTCAAGTTATTAGTTCAAAGCTTACACTACTAATGACAAGATGACTGGTTCAAAAGTCAGTAAGATTTGCAAAGTTTGGTGATTCTTACAAATATTTACCATTTCGTCAAGTTATTAGTTCAAAACTTACGCTACTAATGACAAGATGATTGGTTCAAAAGTCAAGTAAGATTTACAAGTGAAATCCTATTATATTTAGAGGTTGGCTGTTAAGCCTTAATGAGTCCAAAGTATTTCGGATGCGGGGTGTTAGATAGGTGACACGCCTAAAGGACTCACCGATAATCCTATCATGTTAAGAGGTTGGCTGTTAAGCCTTAATGAGTCCAAAGCATTTCAGATGCGGGGTGTTAGATAGGTAACACGCCTAAAGGACTCACCGATAATCCTATCATGTAAAGAGGCTGGTTGTTAAGCCTTAATGGGTATCCAAAGCATTTCGGATGCGGGGTATTAAATAGGTAACATGGCTAAAGAACTCACCGATAATCCTATCATGTAAAGGGGCTAGCTGTTAAGCCTTAATGGGTCCAAAGCATTTCGAATATGGGGTGTTAGAAAGGAAATACTCCTAAAGGACTCACCTAGAAACCTATCATGAGAGAGGATGACTCTTAAGCCTTAATGAGTTCAAAGCATTTTAGATGCAGGATGTTTTATAGGAAACATACCTAAAGAACTCACCTATGCCTGGGTAGAGATTTGGCAGTCTCCTATGGTGTCTTATGGAAAGATACCTAGAGCCAATGCAGAAACCAGGACTAGCAAAAGGCCATAAATGTGCAAAGGCAAAGAAAAGTATGGTTCAAAGTGAAAACTACCACAGATGAGTTTGATCGTGTGTGATCGCTGAATTTTAGACATGTGCTGGTTCAAGTCTCTGCGACACCATGCATCTATCTTCTATTTAGTTGGTCTAAGGGGGATTTGTAAAGACCATGAATTTTAATACTAGTTAAAATAATTTTCTAGTATTTTAAAATATTTAATTATGATTTTTGAAAGAGTATTTATGTTTTTCTTGAATTTCTACAATTTTCTATGATTTAAAGACTAAGTTTTATATTTATTTAAATGATTTAAATATTTATAAATTTATTTAGTACAATAAAAAATTTTGGAATTTATCCGTTGTGTTACCGATACTATTACGTATCATTTTGAATAATACGTGATATTATTATTATTATTACGTATATTTTGTATTATGTATTATTTGTATAATTAGTTGTATTATTTCTACTGTTACATATTATATGTCGTATTAGTATAACTTGTACGTTTTACTATGTATATAATTATCCCATAATTATTTGATTTTAAATGTAAGTAAATATATTTTTATTATTAATTATTCTCGTTTAATTGTACAATATGTGTATATTTTGACTATTTCGAATCAACTGTTGTATTAGCACAATATGTACGTTTTTATTTGTAGATAATTATTTTATAATTAGTTTAATTTTTAAATACCCGTACTTATTTATTTTAATTATTTTTGTTTTAATCCTTAACCCTAATCCCCTTCATATATATATATATAAATAGAGAGAGAGAGAGAGAGAGAGAGAAACTTATGTCAACTTAAGTGGACGTCCACTAAGTTTCTTAGTCATTGATGATCACTTGATTGAGCTACATTATGGATGATCAGCTCCGTTGAACTTGATCTACATATTCTAAAACCCCAACACACCAAATTTAGGATGAACCCATCATGGTTTGATCATTCATCCACTTGTATCAATTTTAACGGCTTCGAATGAATAGAACTTTTTACATGGCTCGACGGAGGGTCAAACCACGACGGTTTCACCCTAAATTTGGTGTGTTTGGGTTTTAGAATATGTAGATCAAGTTCAACGGAGCGGATCATCCATAATGTATCTCAATCAAGTGATCATCAATGACTAAGAAACTTAGTGGATGTCCACTTAAGTTGACATAAGTTTCTCTCTCTCTCTCTCTCTCTCTCTCTCTCTCTATATATATATATATATATATATATAGTAATATATATATATAATATAATATAATATATATATAATATATATATATATACTTTTCCGTTTTCTCTCCCTTCTCTTTCCTCCCCTGTACAAAAAATGCAGTCGCCGCCACTTATTCTATCTCCTCTCTCTCTCTCTTCAACTCATCTTCTCTCCCCCCTCCCCTTCTCGTTCTCCTCCGACAACCAGACCACCGCTCGCCTCCACCGCGCACCGCCGCCTGAGACCCACGCCGCCCCCACCCCTTAGCTTCGTCGCCCTGAGCTCCTCTCCTCCGCTACTGCTGCTCACACTCCCAACACCACAGCTCCAGGCACTCGTCGACACCACCTCACCACCGTCGCTGCTTCAACCCTCGCAGCACCTCCTCCTCTACCCGAACCTGAGCACCCGCGTCCTCTCACCCAACCGACCATCTCGCCACCGAGTTCGCCGCTGCACAACCCTGTACCACACCACATCTCCGCCCGCACCGACACTTGGCTAGCCTTAACCGTCCTCTCTTCCCCGCTGCCTGGCTTCCTTGTCATTCTCCGGAGCCCAAACCCCGCACCCCTTGTAGATCCTCGTCGACTCCCCAAGCTCCCCGCGACCACCAGCCCCTCAACCGCCCTGAGCTCCCTCCGCCAGATCCAAGCCGTCGCGAGCTCCTCCCCCTTACTTCGACGATCCACACCACCTCTCGACGAACATCATCATCGCCACCTTCATCGATGCTTGTCGAGGACTTGCACGACAGCGGCGATTCATTCGATGAACCCCGAGGCAAGATCCCTCTCTCACTGTTTCGTAGTTTGAATATTTACATTTATTATGAATTATTTTCATAGTTTAATTGTGAATTGTTATTTTTTGTGTGGGACTGTTGATAAGGTTATTAAATGATTTCAAATGATAAATTAATATTTTTCTAGATTAATTAGAATTATTATGACAGGAAAAGAGATTATTTGGAAAAAGAGTTGGTTTTGAATAATTATTAAATAGATAATTTAAAATAATTTATTTTGGAAAACAGATTATTTGAATTATTAAACTATTTTGAGAAAATATTATTTTAGAATAATTATTATGAAATAAAAGAATTTATTTTGACAGTAGAATCATTTTTGGATAATTATATTAATTAAAAAGAATTTATTTGAGAACAGATCATTTAGAAAAATTATAATAATTTAAAAAGAATTATTTTAGAAAAAGAATTATTTTTGATAATTATGATGATCTAAAGGAATTTATTTCCAAAAAAAAATATCGATTTTGGATTTTAAGTAATTTATGATTTTGTATGAATAGTTTAGAAAGCTGGATAACAAGATATTAATGAAACCAGACTGTATGTATGTTTTTACTGTTTATGATCACATTTCACGTTTTGCATTTATTTAATGTATTTGACATGTCTTCTATGTATTGTCCATGTTGTGTTTGAGAACCCTTAGTAGTTCATGATTTAGTGGCCTCGTGCGTCATGAACAGACTTAGTAATATGTGTGAGTGTGTTGACTGAGTTTAGGTGGTGAACCCGAGTTTCAATGAGGATTATGGTTGACTTAGAAAAATGAGAAGAGTTAGGATGTGGAGGTTAATGTTCATGTGCTTGGATGTGACTGTTGATGTATCTTCCAGTCCACGCCAGTGAATTTGTATAGTCTCTGGGGTTGGTTTGTTGGATTAAAGTAAATTCGTGTAGTCACTTTACTCTGTGACCTGTTTCGTCACCTGAGCTTTGCCTGAGTTCGAATCATGCCGAGATCGGATTGCGTGTAGTCCTCTGGCCGATTCATGTAGCGGTATTAGATGCACGTAGAGGATTTGTGAACAGTCAGTTATCCGGTGATATGAATGTTGACTTTATGTGAGATGTGGACCAGTGAGTTTTAGGATGGCTAGTCACATGATCTCGTTTCTTGGCTAAATATGAATTCCTGTGAGATGTAGACCAGTTGTACTTCCTTTCCATACATAGATCAAGATTAATATTTAATTATCTACAATTTGAGACATAAGGTATATACATGAGGGTTTCCTTGTTTGGATTATTTCCCTCGACGTACTACGTCTCTTGTTGTAGATTTTTAAGTATTAATTCCATCTAGTTGTATGACCTTGTTAGTTGAATGATTGTTCTAATCGCTAGTTGCATGAATGACTTGTTACTTGATTGATTTTGTGGAATTTCCAGTTGCACGTCCTTTTGTCATTTCTATTATCATATCGTTTTCCGCTTTGGGTTTTTAATCATTCTATTTCTTTTGTGGGGTCTTGTCGTGTACCATGCATGCTGACATATACCTATTTTCTCTGGTGTACGTCAGACTTAGAGGAAGAAAAAGTTCAGCTGGGAGATCGTCAGGAGCCAGAGGATTCTCACTAAGAGTGCCTTGCAGATAGAGTCGAAAAATAGGCCGAAGTTCAGCTACCTCTTCTTAGTTGATGATCCTAGTTTCTTTTGTAGCATTTTCTTTTTCGCTTGATTATTGTATTTTATTTTCTCTAGTATTCTTTTGTTCAGATTTGTATAAGGGCATGTTTGACCCGTATTTTTATGTCTTGGATGATATTCATTTGTGATATGTATTATTTTATTCTGTGTTGTTTATTATATTCTTGTTATCTGTGATCGAGGACTTGTGCCTTTGTATTGTATTTATTTCCAAATGCTTAGCGTATTGGATTGAGAAGAAAAGAAAAGAGAAAAAAATGATAGTGTATATTTCTTCTCAATCTAATACGTCGCGGGCTTGTTCACATTCCGATTCCCGAGAAAAAAATGATAGTGTATATTTCTTCTCAATCTAATACGTCGCGGGCTTGTTCACATTCCGATTCCCGGGTATTTTGAGAAGCGGGACGTGACATGTTTTTTTGGTGGACCATTTAGGTCCTAGTCCCGGTCCCGAGTTTCCACTAGCGAGAATATAATGGACAATTTAGATACATATCATGATTTCATCCGTGAGACTATTCTTGAGCCTTATCCTATTTTCTTGATAGATTTTGTTTCCTCACTATCTTATCACTCTTTGACTCCGGAGTTTTCCACGGTTCTTGTCCCATTGCTTCGTGATTACCCTCTCTTTGTATAACTCATCTATCCTCGTGCCGGTCATTAGTTTATATGTTATTATTTTTACACTATATTTTCTTTGACTTGACTTGTGTATCGTTTGATTGTATTGAATTCTATATTATTTATTATATTATTTTATGTATCACATACAGTGTTATATTGTATGTTTTCATTTGTTTATAAATCTATTTTATCTTTCATAGTTCATATTTTATGTATTATACATTTTATTTATGTATATTACACTGATTGTATTTATGTGTTTTTGACTACTACACAATATACTACTATGTCTAAATTGATTTTATAGAGTGATGATTATTATTGTTGTATCTTGTTTATATTTATGAATATTACTAATACTTCTAATTTATCATATTGTTTGTTGAATATATAATTATGATCTTCTTATTATGTTTTATATAATATGTTTATTTTGAATCACGTGTTTACTCTTATGTCTATTTTATCATATAATATTTTGTGACTCTTTCCATCAAAATTTATTCTTGTTAGCATGACTAGTACCATGAGTATTCAGACTTTTATATGCTTATTATTATGTATGTGGTTTTATTTTTAACGCTTATTATACATAATGATTATATTTGTTATACACATTATATGTTTCTAAATCTTGTTTATCTAATTTTGCTTTTATATCTTTTATTTTTATACTTTGATTTTATTTGTGTTTCTTTGAGCCTAACTATGATTTTGTATTATTTACTTTATTTTATATAACTATTTGTATGCTAATAATTATTGTGTATCGTTTCATTCTGCTATTGATTATTGTTATGATTTGCCTTTGTTTGTTTGTCTATATGTATTGATGTGTTTCTATCTATGTTTATTTCTTAATGTTATTTTCAATTGTGATTATGTATATTATGTATACATTATTATAATCTTTATTGTACTTCTGTTTGATTTGTTCTGTATTCTTGTCTTATATCTGGTGCTTTTCTAGTAATATTGCGTTATTCTCGTGTTTTAGTATATTTTAGTCATTTTACATTGTCTGCTATTGTATATCATATTATAAGTGTATTATTAACTTGCTAGCTTGTTTTATTACGTATAAAATAGTTCCATTTAGTATATATCATTTCATTCTTTACTTCCAATTACATGTATCATCATTGTTTGATTTAATTTAGCAATCATTTCATCTTTCTTAGTTTGTTTATGTTTTGCTTACTTATTTTCTATATACAATTTTTTATTCATTGTAATACTTACTTTTTATTTTGTTCTTTGTTCATATTAGTCTGCTTCATTTGTTTAGTCATAATATTTATATAAAGTGTGTGTTTTCGATAATTATTGCTATGATATACGATTATAATTATTTATTTTGTTTTTGATATGATATACTACATATAATTCATTTCTTATATGTTGTTGTGTCATATCACCTTGTCCTTCCATGATTATCTGCTTTGTATTGTTTAGTATATCATATCTTTTTGGCTCTATGTTCAATTACCTTCTAATATTCCACTTGCATTGTTCTGCGTATTTTTACATAATTATATTATTTGTCGCATTCTAATTTCTGTGTATACAATTTGTAAATTCCCAGTATTTTTACATAATTATATTATTTGTCGCATTCTAATTTCTGTGTATACAATTTGTAAATTCCCAATATTTGTGTAATGAATTATTTATCTCTAATTTCTGTGTATACAATTTGTAAATTCCCAATATTTGTGTAATGAATTATTTATCTGCTAAATTTTGTATACTGCTTTATATGATTATTTGATTGTATAATTGTTTTAATGATTGTGTTTAGCTATTTATACTTGACTGTCTTTGTATCTTTTTTATGTTTCAGACTACTTTTCATCGTTCCATTAATTAAATATGTTTTATTTTATTTGTGTTTATTTTGTATGTATTATTATTCTAATTGCTTTATGATTGCCTTTCCTATTATCTTTGATTTATACTTATTATTATATTATTCTATTTTGTTATATGATCCTGTTGATGTTCATTTTCACTCGTTCACTCGTTTTTATTGATTTTATATCTTACATTGTGTTTTTAATATCTTTAGTTTGAACCTGTATTGATTGTGTTTTTCATAATTAAATTTTTTCTGTTTTGATTAACCATTGTTATACCCTGCTTATTATGTTTTGTTTAAACTGTTATGTATTTTAGATTTTTTGACTTTTATTATTATGTTGTTTATGTTTCTATCTGTTCCTATTGTATTTGACTTATTTTTCTATTTGCTTTAGATTTAATGTTCTTACTTGACTTTATTCTTACTTAATATGTTTCTGCTCTGTTTCTATGAATGCTTGTATATTATTTATATGATTCACTCTGTATGATTATTTATTTATATTGTACCTATTTGTTTTGATTCTATATTATTGCTTATCTTATACTTTATACTGATTAGATTGCTTATATATTTACAAGTACTGTATAACAAGTTCACACAGTTAAATATGATACTTTATACTGATTAGATTGCTTATATATTTACAAGTACTGTATAACAAGTTCACACAGTTAAATATATTTGTATCATAGTATTTATTTGGACTTTGTTGCGAGTCTGAAATGCGATAGCGAAATCTTAGTTGTCACATCTTGTATCTTACCTTGTGTCGTTTTTGTTTTACATTCTCCTCTGTTTATGAATATCGTTCCATATCTCTGTCCTTGGATTCTTTCTGTATTACTTTTATTTTAATTCCGAGGGCAGAATTTATTTTAAGGGGGGTAAAATATAAGGACCATGAATTTTGATACTAGTTAAAATAATTATTTAGTATTTTAAAATATTTAATTATGATTTTTAAAAGAGTATTTATATTTTTCTCGAATTTCTATAATTTTCTATGATTTAAGGTCTAAGTTTTATATTTATTTAAATGATTTAAATATTTATAAATTTACTTAGTGCAGTAAAATTTTTTGGAATTTATCTGTTGTGTTATCGATACCATTACGTATCATTTTGAATAATACGTGGTATTATTATTATTATTACATATATTTTGTATTACGTATTATTTGTACAATTAGTTGTATTATTTCTACTATTACATATTATCTGTCGTATTAGTATAACTGGTACGTTTTACTGTGTATATAATTATCCCATAATTATTTGATTTTAAATATAAGTAAATATATTTTATTATTAATTATTCTCGTTTAATTATATAATATGTGTATATTTCGACAATTTCAAATTAATTATTGTATTAGCACAACATGTACGTTTTTATTTATATATAATTATTTTGTAATTAGTTTAATTTTTAAGTACCAGTACTTATTTATTTTAATTATTTTCATTTTAAGCCCTAACCCTAATCCCCTTCATATATATATATATATATATATATATATATATATATTAATATATACTATATATATATATATATATATATATATAATATATAGTATATATATATATAATATATATATATATATATATTACTTTTCGTTATCTCTCTCTTCTCTTCCCCCCTTGTAGCACAATGCAGCCGGGGCCGCCCACCGTGATTCTATCTCCTCTCTCTCTCTCTCTCTCTCTCTCTCTCTCTACTCTCTCTCTCTCTCTCTCTCTCTTCAACTCATCTGCTCTCTCCCTCTCTCGCTTCTCCTCGGACAACCCGACCACCTCTCGACCTCACCGCACAGCCCCTGAAGCCAATGCCCCCACCCTGGCTCGCATCGGCCTCCCCGACTCTCTCCTCTCCACCTTACTCGCGGGGCCTCCCAACCACCCAACTCAAGGCCACTCGTCGAACGCCTCACACCATTGTCGCTCAACCCTCGCGGCCACCTCCTCCTCCACCCAAACCTGAGCACCCTGCGTCCCCCTCTCCCCCGCCGGCCATCTCGCCACCGAGCTCACAGTCTTCACAAACCCACGCCGCACCACATCTCTAACCGCTGCAACCCTGGCCAGCCTTAGCCGCCCTCTCTTCTCCGCTGCCCCCTTGTCGTTCTCCAGTAGTCCAAACCCGAGGACCCCTTGTAAATCCCTCGTTTCTTGGCTAAGTATGAATTCCTATGAGATGTAGGCTAGTTGTACTTCCTTTTCATATATAGATCGGGATTAATATTTAATTATCTACAATTTGAGACATAAGGTATATACATGAGGGTTTCCTTGTTTGGATTATTTCGCTTGACATACTACGTCTTTTGTTGTAGATTTTTAAGTATTAATTTCATCTAGTTGTATGACCTTGTTAGTTGGATGAATGTTCTAATCGCTAATTGCATGAACGACTTGTTACTTGATTGATTTTGTGGAATTTCCTGTTGCACGTCCTTTTGTCATTTCTATTATCATATCATTTTCCGCTTTGGGTTTTCGATCATTCTATTTCTTTTGTAGGGTCTTGTCGTGTGCCATGCATGCTGACGTACACTTGTTTTCTCTAGTGTACGTCAGACTTAGAGGAAGAACAGGTTCAGCTGGGAGATCGTCAGGAGCTAGAGGATTCTCAATAGGAGTGCCTTGTAGATAGAGTTGAAGAATAGGTCGAAGTTCAGCTACCTCTTCTTAGTTGATGATCCTACTTTCTTTTGTAGCATTTCCTTTTCCGCTTGATAATTGTATTTTATTTTCTCCAGTATTTTTTTGTTCAGATTTGTATAAGGGCATGTTTGACCCGTATTTTTATGTCTTGGATGATATTCATTTATGATATGTATTATTTTATTTTGCGTTGTTCATTATATTCTTGTAGTCTATGATCGGGGACCTGTGTCTTTGCATTGTATTTATTTACAGACGCTTAGCGTATTGGATTGAGAAGAAAAAAAGAGAAAAAAATAATAGTGTATATTTCTTCTCAATCTTATATATCGCGGGCTTGTTCACATTTTGATTCCCGGGTATTTTGGGAAGCGGGGCGTGACAGGATTCAAAGTCCTTGCGATATCTACCTTATGCACAATGATTAAAACGGCGGCACCATAACACGACACTAGTTTAAAAACTTGTGGGGGATTGTTGGATTTTTTGGTCAAAACCATTTTCCAAAATGAGTTTTCAAACTATATATATATATATTAACTACAAGTATTTTTCATAAATGCTTAGTAGCCTAGTGGAAAGTTAATGTTTTGGTATTTCAAAAGGTTTCTTATTCGAGGCTTGCCAATAGCAAGCCGAGAAGTGTTTTATTTGAATTAATCCCTCATAAGTTCTAGCGGTGCGTGGGCCATAAGCCGTGGGCTAATGGGCCGGGGATCGAGGCTAATCGGGCTGAGGTGCTAAGTAACACTTTGTTAGGCACACTTTGAGGCTATTTCGCAGTATGCGGACGAGCTATGTATTCGCATGAAGGTGTGGCCCTAGCGTTCTTGTAGTTTAACGCGGTTTGCTCGTTCGACGAGGTTCATCTGTCATACGAGGTTCGCCTGTTTCATGATGTTCGCTTGTTCGACGAGGTTTGTCTGTCATGCGAGGTTCGCTTGTTTGACGAGGTTCGTCTGTCATACAAGGTTCGCTTGTTTGACGATGTTCGCTCATTCAATGAGGTTCGTCTAAACGAGCGAACCTCGTCTGTCATACAAGGTTTGCTTGTTTGACGATGTTCGCTCGTTCGATGAGGTTCATCTATCATACGAGGTTCGCCTGTTTGACGACATTTGTTTGTCAAACGAGATTCGTCTGATTTGCTGAGACGTGACCCTCGTGTTTCGTAGCAACGCGTCCATTGGTTACCTTGTATTCAGGAGTTACTACATGTAGCAGTTACAACAGTATTAAGAGCAATTTAATGCATTGATGTTACAATATTAATTGCCATTGAGAATTGTAACAGTCATATTAATTGCTAGTGACTCTTGAGCTGGCCTTAGAGGCCTATAAATAGCATCATTGGGCAGCTCTTGGTGGTTGCTGGATACTCTCACGAGCGTGGAATACGAACGTCGGTACACACACGCGAGCTTGGAAAACGAACGTTGGATCGACATTATTGCTATTGTTGTGCTGCTGCTGCAGAAACTATGCCCGTAGGAACCCTAAAATCATAAGGTTTTGAATCGAAAGGTTCTGAGATCGAGGAGATCTTTTGCCTTGACCAAAAGGTCTTATAGATCGAGGAGATCTTAACAGTACTAGGTTGGTGCATACCTGAGTACTGTACTACTGTTCTTGGAAGCAGTTTGGCCTTAAGATCCTTGCACCGGAGTAGGTCAAATATTACTTTAAGCATAGTATTTCACAAACGCATAACAGTTAATTAAAAAAATTAAAATAATAGCACATCTAAATTCCTCTGTTTAATTCCAGATTTAACCATAATTTCCAACAACAAGTTCATACCAAATCAAATAGGAAGTTTGCAACAAAAAAGTGAAAAATACAAAAAAAACAAAAAAATGTAACTTAGTCTCACGTAGACAGCAAAGGCGGTGGAGGAAGAGGTCGGCGAGTGCGGGCGTCGGTTACAGAAGCGGGAGGCCGATTATTTCTCTAGTAGTAGGGAGCTTGGGCAAGCTAGAGAGACAAGAGAGATAAATAGAGGGAGATAGAGAGAGAGAGAGAGAGAGAGAGAGAGAGAGAGAGAGAGAGAGAGAGAGAGAGAGAGAGAGAG
>NC_033801.1:94064679-94067579 GCF_001876935.1 Asparagus officinalis | reverse complement strand
TAGAACCGGTGGGTTTTGTCTGTGGGAGATTAGAACCGGTGGGTTTTGTCTGTGGGAGATTATTTCCCTCCAATTATTTCACTATCCCTCCAATTATTTAACTGGGCACGTCTTGAATGTTCATGGCCCATCAAGGATTTTCCCACTCTTGACGAGCACACCCTTGAAGAATGTGTCGTCAAGGATGTGCTCGTCAAGGATACACTATGTTTTAGTAGTGGCAGCAGCACTATTTTGTTGCGGAGTATAAGGCATTATCAGCTGTCTAATGGTTCCCTTCCCATGGTAAAGTTTCTTGAACTAAGTAGATGGATACTCTCTACCACGATCAGTGAGCAAAAGCTTAATGTTTTTGCCTAATTGATTTTCCACCTCGCTCATATAGCGTGTGAAGCAATCCAATGCCTTAGATCAGTGTGAAATCAAATACACATGACAATACCTAGAATAGTCATATATAAAAGTGAGAAAATAAGATGCTCCACCGCATGCTCACATTCATAGGTCCACAGATATCAGAGTGTACTAATTGCAATAGAGCACTTGGTCTCTTTGCTTTTTTAAATGGCTTCCTTGTGGATGTACCCACGAGACAATGCTTATAGGTGGACGAGTCTAGCTTGGCAAGAGCACCAAGGAGGTTGTCCCTAGCAAGCATACTCATCTTATCCTATTTGATATGACCTAATCTACTATGCCATAAATTAAATCACATCCAATCACAGAATTTACAACACAAGATAAAGTAGAAAATTATGCAGTTTTATTACCTACTAAGAAGTCATGGTTAAAAGCAAATAAGCTATCAATCCCATGTCCAACACCAAGCAAAAAGTTAGCTAATAAATATTTAACTAAATCATTCTCAAAACAAATATCATATCCTAAAGACATCTAACTAGAAGCTGAAATAAAATTCCTTCACATGCTAAGGCATATAAAATGTCCTTCAAGACGCACTTGTTCCTTGAATGGATGGGAAGGAAGTCTATAATCGCCGATGCCCAGCACTTCTGCATATGACTCATTCCCTATGTGAATCTTTCTTCTCCTAGCTGGAATCTTCCTAAACTATATGAAACTTGATTTGTCCTAGCAGATTTGCTTTGTTGCTCCCAAGTCTTCTATCTAAGAAAAATAGAATTAATAATATATACAGAACTAGCAACACATGCTAGACTGAGATGAGAGCTTACCTTTATTGGTTCTAGACTCTCATGTACAAAATGGTCAATCTTATTACAGTTGAAGCACTTGACCTTGCTCTTGTCAATTAGCTTAACCACCTTCTTCGTTAGCTTCTTCTACTTGGAAACTCCTCTCGGAGGCCCATTAGAGAACACTTTACGCTTAGGCTTCTCAGCCTTACCACTTGGGCCTTCAACTGCCATAGCCGAAGTAGACATGTCCTTGGTCTTGAGTGTGCCCTAACGCTCTGCCTCAAGTTCTAATTTATTATCCTCAAGTTCTAATTTATTATGCACATCCTCAAATATTTTCACATCCGAAGTGTGGGTCGAAGTAGTCTCATGTCACTCCAAAAGTAAGGTAAAGCCCTAATGACCACCTAAATTTGCTGCTCCTAATTGAGTGTAGCCCAGCAATTCCAAGATCCCTGATCATGGAGGCCATTATGTGAATGAGAAATTTGATGTCCTACCCAGCAGACATCTTATGAGTTCAACTTTATTGTGAGAGCACGGATCCTCATGGAGGAGACATGTTCAAACCTCACTTCAAGAGCATTCCATAGCTCTTATCATTTAAATGGTCCTTGAATTCCCCAATTAGATCATTCCTCATTGCATCTAACATAGTAAATCGTGAAGAACGATCCTTTTACTTCCAAGCCTTATACTCTTCTGTAGCATATATGTGAGCTAGAGTAGAACCCTGTCCTGGCTCCGTCGTCAATGTCTCAGTACAATATAAGATCTTCTACTTGTTAAAGAGATACTTGATCTTTTGACACCAATTTAAATAGTTATCTTCATTCAGCTTATCACCCTTAACGGGATCAGCAATAATGTTATTAGCAGCTACCTGTGCAAGAGAAATAATAACACTATTGATTATGGATGCATTAAGATTAACGACATCTATAAGGAGTATTGTTCCTTCTAAAGAGTGATCCATCTCGTCAACCCTCTATATCAACAATATAATTTAATTCTGAAAAAAGAGAAGAAAGCCCAAGGCCTCAACCATAATGTTATGAATATAGTTTTAAAATCGTTATAGAATTTTAAAAATGGAATTAGATTTCTTAGAGACAGAATAGACTAGATAGTTAAACTCATATTATCATCTCTACCCAAAATCTCCCACTTGAAATTATTTGTTTATTTAATCCAGTATGTGTCTAAACATGTGGCATGACAAACATAAACAAACCATTTTATTTTAATATTTAACTATCTATATATCTGGTCAATTTTATTAGGATTTTTCATTTCTCGTGAAATTGGTATGTGCCCTATGTACTCACACTGGAATGGCTACCCTTCAAAATCTTCAAGATTTTATTAGCGTTTTATAATTAAATGTTTTGATGTATAAAAAATAATTTTCTAAACTTCCAAAGTTCAAAACTTATTTTTCTAAAACACAAAAAACTTTATTATGAAATCTAGTAGGCCCCATATCAAAAATTTCTAAAACTTCTAAAGAAAAAATAATAAAATATTTTTTGAAATATTTCCAAAATTTTCTTGATATTTTTATTATTTTTAAATATTTTTTAGATTTAAAATAGTTTTCTACAATTTTATAAAATAAAAACTAAAAATTAAAATTAAAAAGATTATTTATGAATTTTCCCCCCAGGGTTTTAGAAACCCTAGCTGCTAACCCAGGAAGGGGTTTGATCACGGGCCCAGCCCGCATCTCCGCCGACAGCG
>NC_033801.1:94032259-94064669 GCF_001876935.1 Asparagus officinalis | reverse complement strand
AACACCTAAGCCAGTCGCCTTTAATCCCACTTCTATCAGTGCCCTGGGGCCGGTAGCGCTGGATCTAATTTTTCTTTTTTAAATTTTGAGAAATTAATTTTTTTATGAAAATGTAAAATAAATCTCTAATTTTTCTAAAATAATTTAATAAATCCCTAATTTTTTTAAAAAAGTTGCCCACTAGTTCATAAAATTTGGATTTTATTGTAGATTTGAAATTCCGGATGTCAAAAATTAAAATTTTGCCCAAAAATTTAAGTCTTTTAAATAAAAATGAATTTATCAATAAAAATCCTAATTTTCTGTTCCAGGGACTAACACCACCATTAACAAACTTTTGAGGTAATGTAATAACATTAAAGCAATTATGCAATCAGATCTAAACCCTAAATAAAAAATTGCAAGTAACCCTTAACTAGCTCTGATACCAATGTAAACTAATCTTGCATACGTACAGAATATAACCTCTTGTTTACATATCATCTATCTGAATTTTTTCATCGGAATTGTCACTCACCTTGCTTTGATCTTGTGTCAAGATTAGGAAGCAATCACATCGAGATGACGAAAAGCTCTCATGTATCACCCCATGCTAACTCCGAAAATATAGAATTGAGAGAGAGGAAAGAGGCGATGATAATATTGTTTTTTCTATGTCTTTTCTTTTTCATAGTACGTTGTTTTTCAAGAGAGAAAACAAAAATGATTTTTTTAAATAATAGTCTACATGGCCACTAGCCATTGAAATTGGAATAAAGAGCTATGATTTGAGTAATTCGGCACTCTCCATTTACCAATTTATTGAAGAGGATCCGCTTCCACATGAGAAGTGCTTACACATGTTTGAATTTGAATTTTCTTATTATGTTACTCTTTTAGATAAACTGGTTATTATAGGTAATTAGAGTAGTTAATATGGATAGAGTAAGAAGGGGAAATAACTAGTAGGAATGAGACTATGGAGAGGAAGTTCTTGATCTTAATTATGAAATCAGGGAACATATCTTCAAAAGCCCACCCTCTAACATACATGCATGGTAAATTTACTATTAAAACTATGCTAATTCTATCGTGAGGGCAATGATGCTTTCTTTCCATTAAAAACACGGCATATAACAAGATAGCATAGGCATAGCGTGATAATTAATCAAAATTAATAAAAATCAGGATAATACCTAAAACTCTTCTCAATCCTCTAAGATATTATCACTCAAGATCAACTGAAAAATCTTCCTCAATAGAAAAAACCTCCAACTAAAATCCATCCATCACTGAAGATGAGCAATACAAAAACATATGATCTTTATGTTTTTCTATTCTTTTATTTCTTTCTCATCATATTCTCATATTTCCATAATGATACATATAAACCCTATATATAGGATTATATTAACCTTATGGATAATAGATCCTAAACAAGTTAGAATTATTTAAAAACTCAATCCATAACAATTAAGGATAGATTATAACTGTATTGTATTTGTACCTCTCCTACTGCATTAGTGGAACCAATTAGGTCTCATATCAAGAATTAATTATTAATTAAATTAATAATTCTAATTTAACAGTCAAATCCCTATCCGACCAACTGTTCATAAAATCACTTTCATAACATTAGATTAATTATTCATAAATGATATTACCTTACATTCAGTCCTTCACAATTAACCTAATTACTCACGCCTAAAATTACAATCCCCATGAATATAAATAAAAAACATTTCGAAGCATCAAAATATTTTACTTTTATACGAAACTAAATTTTGAAAAATATTTTTCAAAACCATCACTAGTAGAAAATGGCGCATCATTGACGGTCACATCCTAGACAGCGCGTTGTCAAGAATGTGATTATCATTGATGACTACAACCATCAAGGATATGGTTGTCAAGGATGTAAGGATGTTTACATCCTTGGCACATATAAACATCCTTGACAAGATAAATGAAATAATTGAAGGGAAATATCCCTCTAATTATTTCACTAAAATATCCTCCCTACTTTCTCTTTCTTTCTTTCTTCTCTCTCTCTCATTCTATCTCATTCTCTGAAGAGGACTTTTGCTACAGTTAAGAAGGGGTGTGACAGTATTGACGGAAAAAAGAACAAGTTGTGGATGATTAATGAAATGCAAATAATTTAATTTAATAAATAATTTAATTTAAATTATGATATATCACTTACATTATCTCTACACCTAATAATTTAATTTTTATATTGATCTTTTTTGTCTCTTAAGAAGCCTTGGAAAATATGTATAATAAGATTGTCACACAAAACCAGGAGCCCCTGACTAGAGAAGAGAATTAAATATGAGCTATTTGGCTTGTGGACTAAAGGAAAGAATAATGTGGTTGGGACTAAGAGCTCAAAGGTTGTTCGTACCATCCTAACCCTCAATGTCTAATGTGCCCATGATAATACCCTCAGTGATACCCTTGTACTTACCATGGAAGGACTGCACTCAGCAGGTGATGCAACTTATTTCATCAACAATGAATCTTTCGGATGGTCAGATTGCTGAAGAGTTGTGGGAAGATATTCGTAAAGACTGCAGGAAAGTGGTTTGCCCTATTGTTGCAAACGAGATTGTTTAAAGCAAATCATGAAATTTTGCGAACATAAGATTCACTCTTAGCTGCAAATGTCCCTTATGAACTTTTTGCATCTCAAAAGGGGTTTATCAGTGGTGAAGAGAGTAGCAGGCATGTATGCTTATTTATATACAAAGCACATACGATTATACGCACACAACACATAAGATTCTAATTGATTAGCACATTTTATATCATTTTTGTATCCTCGTTCACCTTTATTTTTGTATATATTTAATTGCTACTCGGGTATTTTTAGTGAATTTTTAGGAAAAACAGGTTTTGAATAAAGTGAAGCCTATTGAAGCCAAAAAGCCCAAATTCTAGAAGAATCGAGCGAGTCTCAATCAGACCTACAACATGGAATCAAGAGAAAAAGGAAATATCAATTATTTGGAAGCCAAGGAAAATAAAATCTAGTCAAATTCATATTCAGATTTTCAACCATAAAGAAAAGGTAATATCTCTCAATCTAGAAGTGAGAATCCAAATATTATGTAAGAAAATTGCCTATTTTGACAAGATGAATTTATCCAGATTGGCAAATTCTTGAAATTCTATTAGTAATTTTCAATTTTAGCAGAAAATAAAAACTGAGCAATTCTTTTAGACTATTGTTTATATTAGGAAATGAATTAATTGGAGGTGAATCCTACTGTTATAAGGGTTACTTAAATATCAAGTTTAATCCTACAGTTGTGAGAGATTTTTGTATAATATAAACATGAGCCTAGGACCATTGTATTTTACAAATTCAATAAAGTTCTTCTTCTTCTTGCTTGCTTGTTATTTTGAAGCTAAAATTCTTCTTTTTAGTTTCTTCAATTTAGTAAGTTGTTTAATTTCTTGTTTTTTACTTTCTAGTTCTTGTTTTTTTTTCTTTCGTCTCTTATCTTTAATTCTTCTTTAGTCTTTTTTCTTTTTAATTAATCATAAGTAGCTAATCACCCCTAGGAAGCTTAGGATAACAAACCTAGGTAAGTAAGGTAACTAATATAGTTTAATAAAAAGATCCCCTTAGGTTAAGAAGAGAAATTGATTAGTTTAGATTAATAAAAGCTAGGGATAGTTATAATTTGATAAGTTATAGACTTTAATCGAGCATAACCTGTATTTAGGAGATTAAAGCCGAGTAATAAGAAGTATTAATTAATTAAAAAGACTAGGATTAACTAATCAATTTCTTATAGTTTCTAACAAAATATAACTTATAATTTTAAGGTTTTAGTAAATATAAGATTAGGACTAACCGATAGGCTATAGTTTCTAACAAAATATAGCTTATGCTTTTAGGATTCTACTAAACAAAGGATTAAATAAAAGATCTAGTTGGAGTCAGCCTAAGTAACCTAGTTTAAGTCTATTAATTCAAAACCAACCCTTTCATAATTAACACAACCTTTTCAAACCCTGGGATCTCAAAATAGATTTTCCTAACTAATTTTTCCTTGTGGATCTACCTATTAAGTATACAACAAAAGTTGTACACTTGAAGAATATAATAAAATTAAACATTAAATTTTTAGCTCCATTGTTAGGTAATATTTAGTTTAGAATTTTTATTTTAAGATTCCTTGATCTTTTTTGTTTACTTGTGCAAGAATAGCTTAGAACGGAAATAACAACGGATGCAAGTATTCGGGTGGCAACGAGTTCAAGCAAATGCGGGTCGGATATAGAAAATAGGATATGATGAATCTAACCCAAATGTGTCTCTTTCATCTCCCCTGTTACTAGTTTTTAATGAGTTTTTGCATTAGGTAAGAAAAGAACAAGAAGATTCATTTTCTGTTGACCATAATTAAAAAAAAGAAAAATAACAAAAAATACAAAAAAATCCATCTATATTGCTTAGGCATCATGCTTAATTTTTGTTGGTGTTTGGTCGAGGAAAGATACATGCTCTCTAACTTTGCTCACAAAAGTTGACTTGACCACTGTGATTGTTGCATCTATCTTTTAAATCAACTTAAGTGCACAACCTAATAAACGAGATAAGGTGAGGATTTCATCACCTTTACTTGGCCCAAAAATTAGACTCTTGCATAAGCATCACCCAAGCCTTGGACATTAGACACTAAGGATTTCGAGCTCAATAGGATATGCAAATTGTAAGGCAAATCTAATTTCTAATTGGCTAACAAATTGGTGTCTAAGAAAGGTAATTTGTAGGTGATTACTTAATTAGGATCATTTTATGGATTTCTTCCACCTGAACTTCACTAGTCTGGCTAACTAGTTAGCCACAATTGAAATTAGAATTACCCTATAATTTACTTGGAGTAGTTAAGAGTTGTCTAATGATTTAGGTTTGCCCTAGATGTTTAGGACTTGATTGAAATGGTTGCACCTTTGCTTTGTTAGCTAGCCTTTTCTTTTCTTTTCTAAATCTTTTGCTTAAAAAAGAAAAAAAGAAGAAAAATGACAAAAATAAAAAAAAACATTTCATTAATACATGTCAGCTTGTGCTAGAAATCAATTTCGTCGGTCAGAATTGTTAAAAATTGCTGAAACACCACAGCAACTCTTCAAGATAAGTGATATCCAATTAGGACATCTCTATCATCATGTATTAGTCTTCTAGCTACAATGGGTAAACACTTTGAACTAAAACCTCATTGCATTAGCATGCTGCCCAAATTCATCGGCACTAACACTGCTGATGATTTTATTTTCATCAGCGAGTTTGAGGAAGTGTATGTAATGAACCATATTAAGGAGTTATCTGAAGATGCGATAAATTAAGCTAGGTTTATCCCTTTTGCCCTTAGAGGAAAAGCCAAGAAATGATTATATAGCATGCTCACAAACGTCATCTCCACCTGAGAGGAATTCATTAAGGCATTCCTAAAAAAAATTCTCTACTATCCATAAAATGGCACACATTAGGAACGAGATTTTGCAGTTTAGGCAAAGTAGTGGAGAACTTTTATTGAAGAACTTTGATAGATTTAAGGATCTTCTTCTCTAATTTCCTCATTATTCACTAGAGAACTTTAGGTTGTGCCATATTATTTGTGAAGGTCTAGACTATGCTTCCAAAGTATCCTTAGAATCAATGAGTTAGGGAGACTTCTTCAAGAAAAAAATCAAGAAGAGTAATGTAACTTCTTAGAAGAATTATCCAAAAAACCATGCAATGGAAAAATTTTGATGAGGAACCAACACCAAATTCCACTAACAAGACTAGTGGCCAATCATTAAAATCTTTCATCACTGCTGATGCCAAATTAGCCATAATGATGCATAGGCTAGAAGTTCTAGAAGTTAAAAGTCTAGCTCTAGTCAACAAAGTCACTTTTCAAGCATGCTAAAATTGTCTTGCTCCTTCACATATTTTAGAAGAATGTCCCTAGTTAAGAAATCTAACAATGATCGAGCCATACAAACTCAATGCTAGATTTAACAATTCTAAAAATAATCTGTTTTTTTCTCCAAGTTATAATCAAGGTTGAAGGAATCATCTAAATTTTGCATGGAACCAAGGAAATTACTCTGGTGGACTGAATTTCACTACAAATCAGCTAAATTCACAATTTCCTAGGATGAACACCGTTCCACAAATTTTAAAAATTCACAATCAGCTCCACCTTTACAAATTTTATCTTTACAAAATTCTTCATTTTCAACTCTTCCAGTTTCACCAGGTTTTAATGTTGACCATGAAAAATGTTTGAACAATCTCGAAAAGAGCTTAGAAGCAATGATCAAATCATTAATTCAAACCTCCACTTCTTTGAGTGTATCCATGCAAATTTCTAGCCAATACAAACACTAGAGCTAGAAGCTCAGTTTGGTCAATTATCCACCATAGAGAGAGAGAGAGAGAGAGAGAGAGAGAGAGAGAGAGAGAGAGAGAGAGAGAGAGAGAGAGAGAGGAGGCGACTTCCAAGCCAACCAGTGCCTAATCCTAGCCAATCACACTCAGCGCATGTCAATACGAACCATACTATAAGGTCAGGAAGACTGTTAGACAACTAGGCTATAATGTCAGATATAACTTCTCCTAATCAAGCCTTTGAGCCTGAACCTAAACCTAAACAATCTTCTCCTAATCAAACATCTAAATTTGGGTCTGAACCTAGTTTAGATGAGTCTAAGTATAGACTCGTTGCTCCATTTTCAGATAGGCTTAGACCTAGAAATCATTCACCTAACATGGAGAAGATCTTAGATATTCTCAAATAGATTAAGGTCAACATTTCTTTCTAAGATGTAGTTGAGCAAGTTCCTTCCTATGCTAAATTTTTGAAAGACCTGCACACTAAAAAGAGAGACACCAACATCCCTAAGAAAGTCATCTTAGCTACTAACATTGGTGAAATCCTATCCAAATCCATGCCTCCGAAATTTGAGGACCTAGGTTGTCTCACTACTTCATGCACTATATGAAACACATTCATTGATAAGACACTTCTTGACTTAGGTGCAAGTATGAATCTACTCCCATATTCAGTCTATTAATAACTTAGTGTAGGAGGGTTGAACCCAACCAGGGTCACTATTCAGTTAGTTGATAGATCCATTATGGCGCCTAAGGGGAAAATTAAGGATGTTTTAATCTAAATTAGAGATTTTATCTTTCCTGTCAAATTCATTGTTTTAGAGGCCTAGTATGTCCCAAAGTCAAAAGGGTCAAATCTCAGTCATCCTTGGTAGACCATATCTAGCCACATCTAATGATTTAATCAACTATAGGACTAGTCAAATGAAACTCTCATTTGGAAACATGACTATAGATTTAAAATTTTTAATCTAGAGACGTAGCCAATTGATCCATCTGACCAACCCCTATAAGTAAGCATGATCTCGAGAGTCTCTAGTAAACATATAGAAGAAGAATTAGATTACATGAATTTTAGTTTTGAGGAAATTTTCAAAGAGGAGTTGGTGTTGTTCAAAGAATTAGGACACACATCCAAGCATGCGAAAGTTAAGTCCAAATCTAAGCCTAACTTTCTGCCTGAGTCAATTCAAAACATGATACAGTTTTTGTCCCTTCCAGTTGAAGAAAATAAGAAGATTGAGTTTGTTTTGTTGGATCCTCCTCTATCTACCGCTATCAAGTATTGCATATACTATTGAAGATAAAAGATTACAAGATTGGAGTTTAAGTACATTGTAGAGTTTTTTTATTTTAGCTTTCTTTAAATTGTGGGGTTGAATTTTTGCCAACAAAGGGAGAGTAGATGCAGAATGTGAGTATTTCTTTTCTTTTCTTTTGTTCTGCATCGTTATTCGGTTTGCCTAGAGGATAATGCAAAATTCAGGTGTGGGGGAGGGATTATATCTTTTCTTTTATTTTCTTTAAAAAAATAAAAAAATAAAAAAATAAAAAAATAAAAAAACATCACTTGCTATTTGAATTAGTTAATTAATAATAGAGTTTTAGGCTTATTAGTTTTATAGTTAATATTTTTCAAGTTAGCACTTTTCTTGATAAATTTTAATGGGTTTTCAAGATAATATCTTCAATTTATTATATTTCATTATTAATTTAGAACTTTATTTGACGTAATAAAAATTTTATAATTAACTTATAAAGGATGTCAAATTTCTCAAGTCTTCTGATCTAAACAAATATCAAGAAAAAAATAAATATACATCATTAGAAGAGTGTGAAAAATGGGCACCAACTTAAAAAGTTTGATTTCTGAAGTGATTCTATCTTATAAAGTCTAAGTGGACTGAGCAATTAAGCTTTTGAAGTATTTTCTTGTTTAATAACCTTAGTATGTTTGGATCAGGATTCATTGACCCAAAGCTTGTTACACGATCACTTTGTAAAAGCCTGAGAAAGTTTAGAAGAAAAGCACTAAATATTGAAAAATATATAAAAGAAAATATTGGCTACTGATTAATTTTTATCAAAAACACTTTAGAAATAGATTGAAAGGATAAGTTAGCATAATTTTATCAGAGCTAAAAATAGAACTTCTAAATTTTTTTATATGTTATTTTACAATGAAAAGATTTTTTTGAAGAAATTTATTTTGACTTATCTATAAAAATGGTTTCTTAATTTAAATATTTCACTTAAACTAATTCGTCAAATAGTGATAAAAAGCTTATTTGTATTGACTTATTCAAATTGGAAAACTAACTGAATTTTGTGGGTATACTCTCTGCAAAACCTCAGGAGACTAAAGTCGTAACCTAGGGGTTTAAACGCTTAATATATAAGCTAAAATCAATCACGGTTCCTACAAAAGTGAGTTAGGATTTTTCTTTCTTTCTTTTTATTATCTTTTTGCTCAAGGACTAGCAAAGTTTAGTTATAGGATTATGTGACTAGCAAATCTTATATTATTTTTATATCATCATTTACCTTCATTTTTGTATATATTTAAATGCTACTTGACTATTTTTAGTGAATTTTTAGGAAAATTAGATTTTGAATAAAGAGAAGCCCATTAAAACCAAGAAGCCCAAATTCTAGAAGAATCAATCAAGCCTCATTCAGATCTACATTAATGAATCATTAGAAAAAGAACATATCAATTAATTGGAAGCTAATGAAAATAAAATCTAGTCAAATTTGAATTCATATTTTCAACCACAAAGAAAAGACAATATCTCTTAACTCAAAAGTCAAAATTTAACATATTATATATAAATATTACCTATCACGACGAGATAGATCCATCTATACTAGCAGATTCCTATAATTCTACAAAGTCAATTTTGGCAAAAAAATAGAAACTAGACAGTTTTTTAGGCTCTTGTTTTTATTAGGAAACAAATTAATTGGAGACAAATCCTACGGTTCCAAGGGCTTACTTAGAGATCAAGTTTAATCCTTTGGATATTAGAGATTCTTATATAGTATAAATAGGGGCTTAGGGCCATTATATTTTGTTGGCCTTCTTGTTTTGATGATGATTTACAAACAATTTACTTCTAATGTTGTTTGTCTAGTGTTTGTGTTTTTGTATCAATTATAAACAAACAACATGTTGGAGGATGGATGGAATTGCGCTTCAACAATCATATCCAATGGAGGTTGGCGGAATAGTGGGTGAAGCCTATGCAATTCAAGTTGAAGATCCAAGTTCTAGCTTCATCCGCTATATGTACCAAGTCAAGCTTATTGAAGATCAAGATCAAGCTTGGGTAACATTAGTTTAGGTTTATATTATATGTGTTGGTACTTTAAGCTCAATCATATATACACACACATTATATTGGTTTCCTTGTATATATATAGTTATATATATATACAACACAAGCTTTGTTTATATATATATATATATATACATAGTTATATATATACACATTCTAGTTTTGGTATATATAAGTATATGTATACATACATGTTTTATATATATATATATATATACATACATACATAGTTTTAAGTTTTCATGCTTATAAATATGTGATTATATATTTATTATTGTGTTTTGGTTTAACTACATAGACATGAAACAAATTTACATTCATTTATATAATCATATGTTTCGTACTCTATTTTGTTTAAGAATATATTGCATAGAATATGCAATTTTGAGAAAATATTATTTTCTTGGTTTATGGACTTAACAATAATCATATACATCTTTTATTAAATCTAAAAAATCATTTTGTAATATTTCAAAACATGGTTAAGCTAAAATGTCAAAACTCAAGTGTTCACATTTTTATGTTTTGGACTATTTTGCAAAATAATGATATTTCTCATTTGGGAGGTCCTTTTTGAAAATTAGTTTTTGTAGCATATTTATTATCATGTCTACAATCATCTTCCAAAGTTTCATAATTTTTAGAATTTATCTGATATTTTTAAACATGTTTTTAAGTTGAGTTTTCTGTGCAAATCTGGTCTGTACATGTTTAGTCGACTCATAAGTCGACTCATGAGTTGACTCATGAAGTGCAGTGGAGTTGTGATTTTTCTTCTGCTGGGTCGACTCATGTAAGCCGACTCATTAGTTCACTTATAAGTCGACTCATGAGTCTACTCATATGTCGACTTATCAGAGAGCTGTTACACAGTAACGGCTAAATTCCAGTAGTGTTTTCTAGGGGCTTTTTTATCTTTTCAGTTGGGTTTTTGCTGAAGTTTTGAATGGGTATAAATACCCCCTTGCTCTCATCTTTCATACAACTCAAGAGAATGTTTTAAGAAAGTTTAACAAATGTTTAAAGTTTGTTTAAGTTTGTTTAAAGGTGTTTAAGCCTTGTTTAAGAGTTTCATTTGTGAAGAGAATTTCACAAGAGCAAGTGGAGATCATCTATTAGTGTTTGAGCATTCAACTCTTCTCCCCCTCTCTTGTTATCTATAGAGAAGTTTTCTAAACTAAATTTCTAGCTTTGTGTTTACATTGTTTATTGATTATCATCTTTATAAGCTAGATTTTTATAATTGAGTTTAGTTTTGATTTACTCATTGTTTACACACACAACCATTGAGCTTATTGTATTTTCATATATTGTATAATTTGGGTTGTGGGGTTTGTGTGACATTAAGTGTGAGCCTACATTGTGTTCTCATCTATTGTAGAGAACAAATTTATATTTGTGTGCCTAAATTATGAAGTTCACTTTGTAATACACTTGTACACCGAGAGGAGTGTGTGGTGAGGACGGAGTCGATACCGAGAGGAGTGGCATCGGTGGCCTAGTGAGAGGTGATAATTCCGAGCACTTGAGGGAGTCGATACGTGAGGACCAACACTTGAGGTTGTAGCTTGTGTATGTACTTTGTGAGTATTTGTGAGAGTTGTCGATTGACTTGATAACCGACTGTGTAGAGTTTTTGATTAGCTAGAAAACCATATTGTGAGGTGTAAATGTTTTTCGGGTAAGCGTAGAAAACCCGATGTGATGGTGGAGATCTCCTCGAGGTGAGGAGTGGGGACGTAGGTCATAGGGACCGAACCTCGTGAACATATCGTTTGTTTGTGATTGTATTGGCGCACTTATTTTTTATGTTCATATCTTATATCGCCTTTGTATACTTCTCATTGTTTATATAACCCACTATCTAGTTTAGTTTGTTTACCCTTGAGCATTTTGTATATCCTTGCATATATCTCATAGTATATCTTATTGCTAGGATATAGCCCATTGTTCATATTGCATATTCTTGCTCATAATTAGTTGTATATCGATATTGCAAGAATATATTTATTAATAAGTTTTAATTGGCATTTAAATCGGATTAGATTAGCATAAACCCTATTCACCCCCCTAGGGTTCTTTCCTAGTGGCATTAGGGTCTGGTATTAGAGCTTGGTGCTCTTTGATTTAAGGTCTAATCGTCTTGAGTTAAAGAACCAAGTTATCTTTTTTGTGCTAATCTTGTTTAGATTTTATTTGTTATCTTGCTTGCACATATATACATATATTATGGATATGTACAGTGCACCTAGTTTAGGTTATGCCATCAATATTGCTCCTAGATTAGATAATTTCCCCTATGTCCAATGGTGTGTTAGATTTAAACTTTTTGTTCGATCTAAACACTTCGATTTATGGGAAATTATAGATGATGCTTATATTGTGCCCACTTCGGAGAAATCCAAGTGGAATAAAAATGATCATCGTATGTTTACCATGAATAAGCTTTTGTTAGAATTTTTACATAATGCGTTCGATTCATCTATGTCTAACAAGCTTGATTCTTTTGATAGTGCTTACACATTATGGAAACTTATAGAAGCACATCAAGGGAATTTGGAGGCGATCTGACAAGCTTTGGAGGATTCCGCTTCTAGTTTATGTGGAGCTTCATTTTCATGCACACGGCCACTAGGCGATAGCCCTAGTGTGGTAAGCGAGTTCAAACCCAAATATGAATTATCTTTTTATGAACTCGCCTGTGCTTCTGAAAAATTATTGCATGCCTATAACAAATTGCATCATATCTTTTTAGACTTAAAAAGCAAGCATGAAGATTTAAAATCCGATCATGAGAAGTTAGCTTCCAAATTTGATATCATTTCTCAAGAAAATGTTGCTCTTAAAGAAAACAATAATATGCTAAATTTTGAAAATAATAATTTAAAATTGGATATTGCTAACTTGACTCATGACAAAAATAATGCCATGTTAGAAATAGAGAACATACAAAATGATACTACTTCTTTCATAAATGACTATTTATGTTCTACTTCTAATAAAAATGCATATGTACCTAATAATGAAGATTTGAATCTTGTGAATAAACGCATTTCATCTTTAGATTCAACTTTGAGAATATGCATTGATAACCATAAGAAACTTATAGACAAGTGTGCTAAATCTAGTGCTACAAAATCATCTACACACTATGCACACTTGTATAGCAAAGTTTACAAATGCTCAATTTACGATCGTAAATGCCACATTGCTAAATTTTGCTATGATGCACACAAATCTTCTAAGACTAATGCTTCTTGTGCATCTCATAAGGCTTCTTCATCACACACACATGCACATGCATCTATTTCTCATCATAAGCATGCTAGTGTGTTTAAATGTGATCACTGTGGTCATTTTGGTCATTTGGCTAAGTATTGTTTTGATTTGAAAAGAAAATCTAGTTTGTCAAATGTTTCTAGTAGACCATATGTTTTTAAGTGTGATGTTTGTGGTAGGTTTTGACACTTAGCGAAATTTTGCTTTGATTTACAAAATATTTCAAAATCGCAAGCTATTCCAAAAGAACTACCTTTGTTTAATGATGTTTCACATTTGCAAAGAGCTACAAATAATTTTTCTTTGTTTACAAATGGTTCCCGTGCACTTCCACATGGTCATCATAAACAAATGCATCTTTTTCATTGCACATATAGCAATCGGAATGGTCATTTGCAAGATTATTGTTATGACCGGATTCGTGCACCACATGCGCCCAAATGGGTTCATAACCCTAGGGCTTTGAGCTTTTATGATAGGGGTCATGTCCCTAGACTCTTAGGTACCAAGAGTAATTGGGTACCGAAACTTGTTTGATCTGTAAGAATAAATATTTTTGATTTTTAGTTTTTTATGTTCTTAAAGATGATTTTTATTTGAAAAAATTGCAAACATTTTTTATGTTTAAAAGAAAGTATTTGTTTTACATTGTTGATAAATTAAAAATGATTTTTGGTTTTTCAAATCCATAGTTCATGATTCTTATATGTTTTGTTATCTCATTTTGAACTATGAAGTGTTTTGTTTTGACTTGTTGTTTTGAATTCATTATAAGTCACTTCTTTTGATGATATTTATTTTTTTGTGATTATGGATCATCAATTAGTGCTTTATAATGTATTCTTTATGAGGTTTGATCAAAATTGTCCAAGAAAGATTCCCTTTTGTTGATCAAACGTCTTTTTATTTATCATACTTTGTTTTGTGTTTAAATGTGAGGGGTTTATTTTTGAGTAACCCCCCCCCCCCCGGGGTTTTTTAACCCCCCCCCCCCGGGGTTTATTGGGTGTTTATTCCCAAATCTTGTTTATCGGGTACTAAAAGTCATTATATGTGTTGGAACTAGCACAAGAGCTAGATATTGTTGCCTCTCTTGCATTTCTTTTGTAAAAAATATTTGTTTTGATTTATATTTTTGAATTCATTATAAATCACTTATATGATGATATTTATGTATTTGTGCTTATGGATCATCTATTTGTGCTTTATAATGTATTCTATAGGTGGTTTGATCAAGTCCTACAAAGAAAATTTTCTTTTATTGATCAAACATCATTTTGGGTTTAAATCTTGATTTATGATTTTATTTGAGTGATTTGTTTTCATTTGAAAACTTTTTCCATGATTCTCATGTTTTCCTTCCTTTGGTTTCATAAATCTATTTTTACATTATTTTTATGTTTGAGTAATAAGACACTATTTCCATATTGATATATTTATATGTGTTCTCATTGTTCTTTTGTATGTGAGTTTTGTTTAGCATGCTTTCATCTATGCTTGCTCACATATATTTGTCTTGGTCATTAATGCATATATTTCATAAGACATTTTGATAGGGGGAGAAATCCCTATACTTATTTTATACTCACCCATGCTTATATGTAGGGGGAGCTTTCGCTCTCTTCATTCTTGGTGTTTTTCACTTTTTGATGTTGTCAAAGAGGGAGAAATATTGTGAGTATAGTCTTTCTTGTTTATATGCATGATAATTATAAATTACAATATTAATTTCCTTTCATGCATATATCTTTTTGTAAATAGTTTGTCATCATCAAAAAGGGGGAGATTGTTGGCCTTCTTGTTTTGATAATGATTTACAAACAATTTACTTCTAATATTGTTTGTCTAGTGTTTGTATTTTTGTATATCAATTGTAGACAAACAACATGTTAGAGGATGGATGGAATTGCGCTTCAACAATCATATCCAATGGAGGTTGGCAGAATAGTGGGTGAAGCCTATGTAATTCAAGTTGAAGATCCAAGTTCTAGCTTCAACCGCTATGTGTACCAAGTCAAGCTTATTGAAGATCAAGATCAAGCTTGGGTAACATTAGTTTAGGTTTATATTATATATATACATATTTTAGTTTTTGGTTTCTATGTATATGTAGTCATACATATACATATATGTTTCTATGTATATATATAGTTATATATATATACATACATAGTTTTAAGTTTTCATGCTTATAAATATGTGATTATATATTTATTATTGTGTTTTGGTTTAACTACATAGACATAAAACAAATTTACATTCATATATATAATCATATGTTTCATTCTCTATTTTGCTTAAGAATATATTGCATAGAATATGCAATTTTGAGATAATATTATTTTCTAGGTTTATGAACTTAACAATAATCATATACATCTTTTATTAAGTCTACAAAATCATTTTGTAATATTTCAAAACATGGTTAAGCTAAAATGTCAAAACTCATGTGTTCATATTTTTATGTTTTGGATTATTTTGCAAAATGATGATATTTCTCATTTGGGAGGTCCTTTTTGAAAACCATTTTTTCTAGCATGTTTATTATCATGTCTACAATCATCTTCCAAAGTTTCATAATTTTTAAAATTTATCTGATATTTTTAAACATGTTTTTAAGTTGAGTTTTCTGTGCAAATCTGGTCTATGCATGTTTAGTCGACTCACAAAGTACAGCGGAGTTGTGATTTTTCTTCTGTTGGGTCGACTCATATAAGCCGACTCATTAGTCGACTTATCAGAGAGCCGTTGCACAGTAACAGCTAGTTTCCAGTAGTGTTTTCTGGGGGCTTTTTTGTCTTTTCAGTTAGGTTTTTGCTGAAGTTCTGAATGGGTATAAATACCCCCTTGCTCTCATCTTTCATGCAACTCAAGATAATGTTTTAAGAAAGTTTAACAAAGGTTTAAAGTTTGTTTAAGTTTGTTTAAGGTGTTTAAGCCTTGTTTAAGAGTTTCATTTGTGAAGAGAATTTCACAAGAGCAAGTGGAGATCATCTATTGGTGTTTGAGCATTCAACTCTTCCCCCTCTCTCTTGTTATCTATATAGAAGTTTTCTAAACTCAATTTCTAGCTTTGTATTTACATTGTTTATTGATTATAATCTTTATAAGCTAGATTTTCATAATTGAGTTTAGTTTTGATTTACTCATTGTTTACACACACAACCATTGAGCTTATTGTATTTTCATACATTGTATAATTTGGGTTGTTGGGTTTGTGTGACATTGAGTGTGAGCCTACATTGTCTTCTCATCTATTGTAGAGAACAAATTTATATTTGTGTGCCTAAATTG
Source organism: Asparagus officinalis (assembly GCF_001876935.1). Taxonomy (NCBI): domain Eukaryota; kingdom Viridiplantae; phylum Streptophyta; class Magnoliopsida; order Asparagales; family Asparagaceae; genus Asparagus; species Asparagus officinalis. The sequence continues at coordinate 94,048,379 of NC_033801.1, read as the reverse complement.
TGAAGTTTACTCTGTAATACACTTGTACACCGAGAGGAGTGTGTGGTGAGGACGGAGTCGATACCGAGAGGAGTGGCTTCGGTGGCCTAGTGAGAGGTGATAATTCCGAAAACTTGAGGGAGTCGATACGTGAGGACCAACACTTGAGGTTGTGGTTTGTGTATGTACTTTGTGAGGATTTATGAGAGTTGTCGGTTGACTTGATAACCGAGTGTGTAGAGTTTTTGGTTAGCTAGAAAACCGTATTATGAGGTGTAAACGTTTTTTGGGTAAGCGTAAAAAACCCGGTGTGATAGTGGAGATCTCCTCGAGGTGAGGAGCGGAGACGTAGGTCATGGGGACCGAACCTTGTGAACATATCGTTTGTTTGTGATTGCATTAGCGCACTTATTTTTTATGTTCATATCTTATATCACCTTTGCATACTGCTCATTATTTATATAGCCTACTATCTAGTTTAGTTTGTTTACCCTTGAGTGTTTTGTATATCCTTGCATATATCTCATAGTATATCTTATTGCTAGGATATAGCCCTTTGTTCATATTGCATATTCTTGCTCATAATTAGTTGTATATCTATCTTGTAAGAATATATTTGTTAATAAGTTTTAATTGGCATTTAAATCGAATTAGATTAGCATAAACCCTATTCACCCCCCCAGGGTTCTTTCCTAGTGGCATTAGGGTCCAACATATTTTACATATTCAATTCCGGAGAATTCAATAAAGTTCTTGTTCTTGTTTACTATTTTGGAGTTCAAGTTTTTTTTTAAATTTTTTCAATTTGGTGAGTTGTTTAATTTCTTAACTTTATTTTCTATTTTTTTTCTTATTTTTCTTGTTCTTTCTTCTCGTTTTTTTTAGTTCTTCGTTAATCTTCTTTTCTATTTAATTAATCATGAGTAGCTAATCACCCTTAGATAGCTTAGGATAAGGAAGCTAGGCAACTAATCTAGATTAATAAAAAGATCTCTTTAGGTTAAGAAAAGTAATTGATTAGTTTATATTAATAAATGCTAGGATTAGTTATAATTTGATAGGTTATAGACTTTAATTAGGCATGACCTATACCTAGGAGATTAAACCCTAGTAGTAAAAAGCCTAGACTAATTAATTTAAAAGATGAGGATTAACTAATGGAAAACTTATAGTTTCTGACTGAATTGTTATCTTATGCTTTTAGGGTTCTACTAAATAAAGAGATTAAATAAAAGATCTAGTTTAGAAACCTAGTTGAGTTAGTCTAAGCAACCTAGTTTAAGTATACAACGAAAGCTTTGCACTTGCAGAATACAATAAAATTACACATCACTAATATGAATTTATTTTGCTGTTAGTATGAAGATGTTGTTGTGGGGAGAACCAGTCATAGGCCTGAAGACTCCGCCAACGATGATGACATGCACGAGGAGGAAAACCTCAAGTAGTGAGTTTTATCATCTTGTATTTTAGAAATACTTGTATAGGAGATATATATATTTTTGCATATTTGTTTTGTAGTATTTTATATCCTAGACTTGTTTGTGGGGATTGTGACATGTTTTAGGATTTCATAGTATTTTATATCCTAGATTTGTTTGTGGGTATTATGATCATGTCTTTATTATGGGTATTTTATGGATTTATCTTGTTTGATTAGATTCGATCTTTTGTGATGTGTATCTTGGATGTATGAGAGATATTATGATTATGGATGTGTGGATCTTTGGTATATATAGGTTGTCTCTTCATTTTGGTAACTTTTGCCGTTACAGATGTACAAACAATCTTTATGGTTAGGGATGTGTTGTCAAGAACGCCTATCCTTGATAGGAAATTTGCTGATGGGGGCCCGTCAAGGATACACATTTGACGAGAAACTAAGCTTCCTTAATGAGATTTTTCATCAAGGATTCACAAATTTCTACTAGTGCACCCACTAATGGGAACTTAATAATTTCATGGGATATGCATCATAAATTAACTCATCATAATGAGCATACTGGATCCTATCTAGATGTCCATCATTTCTCTAATGGCTTGTTTGAATTGAGGGGAATAAGGGAAAATGAAAGTTTGGAGAACTATTCGCGTTGCTTGGGAACATTTAGGAGGTGATGTTGTTGACCCTAATTTCCCTTAGTTCACCCCCTAATAATGAAAATTTGCTATCCTAAATTTGAGTGCAATTAACCAAGGGGAAGGGAACTCCATTTCCTTTCCTTCTTTTCTCTCTCCTACTTTCCCTTAACCCCATTAAAATCCAAACATGCCCTAAATAAATCTAGTAACTCAATGTTTCAGATTATGTAGCACTTGTAAAATAAGTTTAACCATCACATCAAAACATATTAAATTATCAAATTAGTAGTGACAATATCATCAAGTGAAAGGGGCTGAGTAAAAGATCTAAATTCTCTATCTCTTAGGTGACTCATCCTAGAGAATACAAATGTGATCTAGTCTTACATACATCAACATTTGTGCTTATGCCATACACCATGTGAATCCCCATTCTCTGTGGTTAAGACCCATGATCACATCTCACATGTCAATGTCTTGCATAATAACCTGTTATAACTAAATTATCCTTTAGTAGTTATAAGTTAAGCACAAGTTTAAGAAATCTCTTCAAGCAAGTGACTATCACTGTGTGTGATCTAACAAAACAATTTATAAGAATAATATAAGAATAATATGATTGATCCCAAATTATATGTAGAACAATAGAATCTTTATTAATAATTAAGCATATGATATAATATGTATTTTAACTGTTCAAAGGCATATTATTACTACTCTAGCACTTTCTCCTCCACGACATAAAAAAATATATTAAGATTTTAAATTAGCATGTGTGTGAGAGAAAATTCTCATGTTTGTAAAACTGGAGGTATTAAAGTGGAAATTTAAAAAAATAAGAGAGGGTATGTAAGTGCAAAGTAGAGGAAACTATAGGGTACTTAAGTGCAATTAAGTCTCTTTTTTTAACTACAGGCTTTTATTGAAATAATATTAACAATTATCTTTAGGCAGCTGAACAATACCCTATTGGGCTTGCCGAATTCAGCTTGCGGGCCTGCTTGAAGAGTTGACAATTGAAACTGCCCACTCAAAGTAAAAACTAAAGCCTTCAAATCTAATCATTATCTTTTGCTTCTCACTTTCCTTCCTCAACTACACGAGGTGACCAACTAATTTCTTTGATATTCAATTTTCATTTCCTTTTCTGCTTTATAACTTTCTGATCCTTTATTTGAATTTTGGGATATTTATTCATGGTTTTATAAACAAGACAAAGATCTTTATTTTGCTTATTTTCCTTTTCTTTGTAATGCGTTGAAGGTGTTTGTTGCATGTCCTGAATGAAAACTGATTTTCCAGTATCTTTAGAATTCACTAATTTTCTTGGCGTTCGGGTTAATGCAATGTTTGAGCTTTACATTTAAGTACACATGAAAGGTTAGCAATGGCGTATATGGAGTAAAATCTATAACATATAATTTCAAATGTGTTTATTGTTTCAACTTTGGCGCATTCTGCCTTAATTTATCTTACCAAGTTTGGTTTTCACTCTTGAATACTGTTATCGTTTCAAGTAATGATGCTTTCTGCAATGAAGTTGCCAAGAACTCACTTTTAGTACACTAAGGAATGGAGATATGTGCATTCAACTTATGCACATCATAATAGGTCCTTGGCTCCTCATCGTCGATGTGTCCTTGACTTCCTTAGACTCTATCTCTTTTATCCAACTTGGAGTTATAAAGGACAGCATGTACGATGAAAGCATAGCCCTTTGCCCTTTGAGCTAAGTAGGAAACATTGATGTTGTAGGTGTATTGTTTGTGTACCTCTATTGAGATCCTGCTTTCAGGGTATGTTCCAGGCTCCCAAAAATCAAATGGTTTGCAGCAATGGTTCTTCCTGATGCAAGGGTGATTGCCTAAGTCTCGCATCATCGTTGTCAGGACTTCAATATTGCCCTTGTATGTGTGTATGGTTTACTCTTAGGGGGGGTTAGTCACCTAGAACTTAAAAATAGAACTGGGATAATCTGTGGGATAAAATTTTAAGGTGTTAGTCACATAGAACTAAACCTAGAACAAAATTTTAAGGTGTTAGTCACATAGAACTAAAACTAGAATAAAATTTTACAGTGTTAGTCAAGCAGAACTTTAACAAAACTAGAATTGGGATAATTGTACAAAATTATCCTACTTTTTTTATTTTTCTATACAAAAATGAGAGTTCTAGTCTCTCAAATTATTCCAAGTTTTAGCTTGGAACTATGTGGTAAAAAACTAGAACTCGTATTTATTTTGTTATTTTTTATTTTTTTCTTTACTTATTTCCTATTATGGTTATCACCATCATTAGACCATCATCATAATAATAATTGTCAATATCTTATAGTCTAACCAAAAGTTATTTAATAGTAACGAACATTCTTGTAAGCAATTATCAATTAATAATAGTAAGTTTAAAATACATAAATAGTATTTATATCTTCAAAATGCATAAATATATACTTCATGATTATAAAAATTTATCCCACGTTATTTTATCAAAATATCCTGCTTCACAAAATTGTTCCTAGTTATCCCACTAAAATATCCCACTAGGAAAATATTATTCCACTTTAACAATTATCCCATTTTGCATGAAAATGTCCCAATTGACTAACACCCCCTTAAAGTAACCCGTTTGGTAACTGTCTTGATATTCTCTTTCAGGGCATAAATCATAGCCATGGTACTGATGGAGGTAAGAAAGTTCCTTAAGATGTCCCTCGTCCTAGCTCATACACTTGCACTAACTCAATAGGATATCTTTGTATAGGCTTGAAGTTTCTGGGCAAACTTCGAGCACGACCCAACTTGGTGTGTATGTATTAGAGTTCTTTCAAGCTTTATGTTTAGTTATAAGTGTTGATAATAGTGTTAGTAGTGAGTTTTTAGTCCCACATTGGTTGTGAGAACACTCCTCACCATCCTCTACTTGTATAAATATATGTGCACACTCAATATTCAACTTAAGGGAAATTTACCCAAGACTCGCTCTCTTACTTTATCATGGTATCAGAGCTAGAGTTATTATTTCCCTTCCAATAAATTTTTTTTAACGATTCTGCGTTCTTTTGCCAAATCTTGGCCTTGCTGCTTTGCAACCATTTAACTTCTTTTTTTGCATTCCTTTGCCAGATTTTTGACATTACCGTTTTGCGGTCTCTTAACGCATTTCACGTTCTCGTATTCAAGATCGTTTCTCGATCTCAAATTTACGGCATCACTGTTTTAAGACCATGTCTTGGTCTCAAATTAACGGCATCGTCGTTTCAAGCCATCTCACGGTCTCAAACAAACGGCATTGCCGTTTCACAGTCAGTAACGACATCTCAGTTTCAATTCATGTCGACGTCTCAACGTCTTAACATCGGTATTAATTCGTTGTAAGTCTCCGGCGTGAGCATCAGATCCGGCCGATCTTCGGGTCACCTTGGTCGCCGTTTGTTTCTTTTTTTCTCAGATTTGACAGTCATGTATAACATTCGGGTTCAAATATAACCTTCGAGTTCTTACATTTTAACCTTCGGGTTTCTACATTAACCTTCAGGTTCTCTTTTAAACATTTGGGTTTCGCTCAAGGATTATTATCTTGAACTTTGAATTGCTGCTATTATGGCCTCTTCACTAGCACCTGCTTCTCAGACTCGGTCTAAGCTCTTTTGCACCTATTGCAAGAAGGAGGGACACAGCTTTGAGATATGTTTTCAGCTTCATACTGAGTTACGTTCCTCAGGAACTGGCCGTAGTCAGCGATCCCCTCTGTCCCGATCCTCTAGTGCACCAGGATTATCGGTCAATGTTATTCTATCTACCACTTCAGACCCTACCATTCAAGCTATTACAAATATTAGCCGTCAAATTACGGCTCTTTAGCATACCACCTCTCCATCTGCTGTAAAACTCTCTGATATTCACCGTTAAATTAAGGCTCTTCAAGCTATTGCAAATATTAGCCGTCAAATTGCGGCTCTTCCGCATACCACCTTTCCATCTGCTGCACAACTCTCTGATATTCGCTATCAAATTGATGCTCTTCAGCATAGAGCCTCTACATCTACTGCACAACTCTTTGGTATACGTCTTGCTAGTTCTTCGGCCAACCTTTTGGTCTCTGGTATGAATGATCTCTGGATTTTTAACTCTGGATGTTCTTTTCATATGACTCGTAATGCCTCTCTCTTATCTTCTATCTTCACTTCCTCTTCTCTTCCCCCTATCTACACGGCTGCTGGGCAACCTTTGTTTATCACTCAGTATAGTTCTATCACCCTACAAACTGACCCATCTAGTTGTCTAACTCTTGGCCCCGTCTATGTGGATCCTCAGTTGTGTTTGAATTTAATTTCTGTTAGCTTTTTATGTATGGATGGCCTACTTGTCTCATTTTTTTCTGATACTTGTATTGTGCAGGATCCACAGACGGGCAAGACTATTAGGGCCGGTCGGAGGAGACACAAACTGTATTTTCTAGAACATCTTCACCTTCCAGAGTCCATACGTCTACGTTCTCTTGTTGCTTCTGTAAGTTCAAAATCATCTACATTGCTTTTCGAGGATTTGTGGCATAGACGACTTGGTCATGTGTCTCAGAAAAGGATGAAAAGTCTTATCTAGTTTGGAGTACTTGGTCCCGTATCCTCTCGTTCTCATATTGAGTCATGTACTGGTTGTAAATTGGCTAAATTTACTGCTCTACCATTTCCAACCAATACATCTGTTTCCACTTTCTTATTTGATTTGGTTTATTCTGATATCTGGGGGCCAGTTCCTCTGTCTTCTTCATCTGGCTACTTATATTATGTTAGTTTATCGATGATTTCTCTCATTATACATGGGTCTACCTACTTAAAAATCGCTCTGACGTAATTGCTGCTTATCAAGCTTTCACTGTGATGATCTTCACTCAATGGCAAGCTCGTATTAAAGTTTTTTGTTCTGACTATGCCAAAGAGTACCTATCCTCTACCATACGCTCTATCATGTCCTCTAATGGGACTATCTTTCAATAGTCATGTCCCTACACTCATGAGCAAAATGATATTGTTGAATGTAAATATCGTCATATTCTCGATACCGCTCGATCCATGCTTATTTCTTACTCTGTTCCTCGTCGTTTCTGGGCTGAAGCCATTCTCATTGCTACTGATGCTATTAATATCACTCCATCTAGCTCTCTTTCCGATGCTACTCCCCATAGTCGTGTTTATACTCATCCTCATCGTTATGATTTGGTTCGCGTTTTTTATTGTCATTGCTACTCATGCCATTAATATCTCCTAAAGCTATTCTCTGTGTCTATTTAGGAATTAGTTCGGAACATCGAGGTTATCGTTATGATCTCGCATCTCGTCGAGTTCATATATCTCGACATGTTCAGTTCGAAGAGGATTCTCCATTTTATTTTACTTCCGATGATTTCAATTTTCTTCACACTACTAATCGTGCTTCTCTGCCAGCTGCGTCACCCACTTCTTTACCTCAGTTCTCCTTCGAGATCTACCTGAAATCTCTTCATCTCCTTCTGTTGACTCTCCCTTACCTGAGCCTTCTCTTCCACCATCTGATCCCTATCCCGTAGACACGACACTCACTCCAGAAAATATTGTTGATCTCCATGCACCTACGCCAGCATCTCCATCGCCTGAGGTTCCTCTTGCTCTTCGTCGAGGCAAACGCCCACATGTTATGCCTGCATGGTATGCTTCGATTACTTCCTATTCATCTATCTTTCATAATTTTCTTGCTGTCATTCATACTACAGTTGAGTCAAAGTTCTTTCAAGAGGTCGTTCAATTTCCAAAGTGGCGACAGGTTATGACTGAGATATTTCAGGCCTTTCAGCAAACACATACCTGACTTGTTGCTCACTGTCCCCCTAACATCTATTTAGTTGGCAGTAAATGAGTTTATAAGGTCAAGTATCGTCCTGATGGTACTATTGAATGTCGAAAAGCTCATTTAGTGGCTCGAGGTTTTACTCAGCAACAATGTATTGATTATGAGGAGATATTTACTCTTGTTGCTTAGATGCTCACCGTTCGTACTCTTCTTGCAGTCGCTCTTGCTCATCGTTGGCCCTTATACCAGATGGATGTTAAAAATATTTTTCTCCATGGTTCTTTATCTGAGACAGTATATATACAACCGCCTCTAGGGTTCAATATTCCTCCGGGATATGTATGTCTCCTTCGCCGTGCTGTTTATGGTCTCAAGCAGGCATCACGTGCTTGGTTTGAGTGTTTTCGCGATGTCGTGCTCAAAATAGGTTTTATGGAAAGTCATCAAGATGTTTCTCTGTTTGTTCGCACTACATCGCGTAGCAGAGTTTTATTACTCATCTATGTAGATGATATGATCATTACAGGTGATGATGTGGCTGGTATACAGTACGTAAAATCTCAGTTGCAACAACAATTCAACATAAAGAATCTTGAATCTCTTCGGTATTTTCTTGGTCTAGAAATTTCTCAAGACTCGTGGGGTGTACTACTGTCTCAACAGAAGTATCTCTCAGATATTCTAGATCGAGCTGAGCTAACTGACGATGCAACTGTCGATACTCTACTCCAACAGAATGTCAAACTTCACTCTACTGATGGTGAGCTTCTATCTCATCCTACCCGATATTGATATCTTGTTGGCCAGTTGGTCTATATGTGCATCTCTCGACCAAATATCTCTCATATTGTTGGCATTATCAGTCAATTTGTTAGTGTCTCACGTTCTGTATACTATGCTGCCTTATTACGAATTCTTCGGGGTACTAGCACTCGTTCTCTTCTGTTTCCTGCTACATCCAAGTTAGAGCTTTGTGTACATTCTGATGCTGATTGGGCTGGTGATCTCACTATCAAGAAGTTCACCACATGTTATTGTATATTTCTTGGTGATTTTCTAATTTTCTGGTGGAGTAAGAAACAAGATGTTGTTGTTCTTTCCAGCACCGAGTCAGAGTACCGTGCAATGTCCATAACAGCTAAAGAGATTATTCTTAGTGATTTTGGTATTTCTATTTCGACTCCTACTCTTCTATACTGTGATAATAATGTTGCGCGCAGCGGAAATTTCGGCAGCACTTCGGCAGCACAACAAGAGAGTCAGGTCGCAATAAGAATTCTTGTTTCTCAAAGGGAACAAGAATTTGAAGCCTAATATCTCATCAAAGTGGGATATTAGCTCTTCCTCTCGTCAGCTCTAGGACTGCGCGTCGAGGGAATCTAAAAAGCTATTACAAATCACACAAATAGCAGTACAACCAATTTTTACGTGGTTCGGCAAATTGCCTACGTCCACGGGGCAAGGAGGGGGAAGATCTACTAATAGAGGGAGAGATTACAACTAGGGTTTACAATCACTCACAACCTAAACCCTCAAACAAACTCTCAAATCCCTCACAATATCTCTCTACAAAAGGATGCACAAAACCCTAAAAAGAAATATCTGCTTTTCTTTTGCAGCCGCCGTCAGTTTTTCTCCTGCTGCGAATTTTCCCGCAGCCGCAAAACTCGTTTGCAAACCTGCAGCCGCCAATCCGTGCTCACCTCCTTCGCACTTGCACACCCTAGAAAAGCCTCATTGCATTGTTATTTATAACTTTCATATCGGGTGGGCCTCTGAAACAAAGTCGGGAACGAAACAAAGTCAGGAACGTGGTTGGCTCGTGCTCATGCTCGTTCACGTGGGTGGCCCCCCCACTTGACTTTTCACAATTCTCCACCTCGGTGAAGTTTTTCCAAAACTGAGCCGACACCAAAGCAACCAAATATCTCAACTTGTTGTGTTCAGTACGAACTCAATCCATAACAAGTCGAGAACCCGAACGAGAGTCCAAACAATCTCAACCCCTATCAACTAATCCAAACCGGCTGTATCTGAAAGACTGCCTACGTATCCTCTTGCCCAAGGAATCAAGCCGAACGTAGTTCATCCAAATGACCGTCAACGGCCTCAACAATCACGAATATGCAACAAGTTTCGACAATAATCAAACTTGTTGCTCGGAACCACCTTAGTGAGCATATCTGCCGGATTATCCTTCGTGTGGACTTTAACAATCTCCACATCGCCATCTTCAAGAACATCCCGAACGAAGTGATAACGAACGTCAATGTGCTTCGTTCTCGCATAAAAAACCTGATTCTTCGCCAAATAGATAGCACTCATGCTATAACAATGAATAGTGACGGACCGCTGTGATATACCAAGTTCCTCCAAAAGTCCTCGAAGCCAAATAGCCTCCTTCACAGCCTCCGTAACCGCCATATACTTTACCTCCGTCGTAGACAAAGTCACCGTCGACTGTAAGGTGCATCTCCAACACACCGGCGCACGGGTCAAAGTAAACACATACCCTGTCGTAGACCGACGCTTATCCAAATCCCCGGCATAATCCGAATCAACATAGCCAATGCATAGCTGCCCACCTGTAGTGTCCCGCTCATAAACTAAACCAACATTAAGCGTACCTCGAATGTACCTCAAAATCCATTTTACGGCGTCCCAATGACCCACTCCTGGATCGTGCATGTATCTCGATACCATGCTTCCCGCCACCATTGCGTACATCAAGCTCCCAACCGCACTCGCATATGGAGTCTTCGACATCAATTCTCGATCTTTAACTGACTTCGGTGAAAGACCAGCTGAAAGCTTCAAATGGGCTCCCAATGGTACACTAACTGGCTTCGTATCCATGCTAACATGGAATCGCTGTAGAACCTTCTTCAAATAAGTCACCTGTGTCAAACAAATTCTGCCCTTCTTCTTGTCTCTGTCGATCTCCATTCCCAAAATGCATTTGGCCTCACCCAAATTCTTCATCTCAAACTCATTTGAAAGTTAAACTTTCAACTCATCTATAGCCGACCTGGAAATAGAGGCAACCAACATGTCATCGACATAGAGCAACAAATAAATGTACGCACCTCCTTTCAACTTGCGAAAATATACGTAAGGATCAAACTGGCTCCGAGTGTACGAATGACCAAGCATAAAACCATCGAATCGCCTATACCACTGTCGAGGAGACTGCTTCAAACCGTATAGCGATTTCTTCAGTTTGCAAACCAACTTATCTTTCCCTGCAGCTCGGAATCCCAATGGCTGAGTCATATATATTTCTTCATCAAGATCACCATGAAGAAATGCCGTCTTCACATCCAACTGATCTAACCCCAAACCATACTGTGCCACCAAAGCTAGCAAAATCCGAATCGAAGAATGCTTCACCACCGGAGAGAAAACCTCATTATAGTCAATACCTTCCTCCTGTGCATAGACCTTCGCAGCCAACCTAGCTTTGAACCTTAATGGAGTGCCCTCAATGCCCTCCTTCTTCGTGTATACCCACTTGCAACCAATTGCCTTCCGCCCCTTTGGAAGCTCAACAAGCTCCCATGTATCGTTCTTATGAAGAGATTCCATCTCCTCCTGCATAGCCCCCTGCCACGAATCAGCCTCCGAACTCTGCTCGACCTCTCTGAATCTGGATACTGTGGAGCTGCATCAATCTCCACCACCTGCGAAATCTCCTCTGTCGGGTTGCTCTCCACCTGATGAGAGCTGGGAAGCTTCAAGATAGAAGCTTCATCAAACGTGACGTCCCTACTCAGCATAATCTTCTTATCAACTGGATCCCAAAGCTTGTATCCCCTGACACCACGCTTGAATCCTACAAATATGGCCTTCCTAGCTCGAGGTTCTAATTTATCAGTTCTAACATGATAATATGCAGGGCATCCGAATACCTTGCGCTGGTCATAGTCATGTGCTGGCTTTCCCGACCACATCTCCATAGGGGTTTTCCCCTCAATCGCAGATGAATCGATACTCTCCACCGGAAGTGCATACGTAACTGTGTCGGCATACCGTGCTGGCATCTGTATGTTTCTTCTCTGTCTTCGAACCGTAATAGAATCCTGAACCTGAGCCGTCGGTTCCTGATCCTGCACATTTGTACTCGTATCCTCCGTGTCACCGTTGTGCTCGCCTAGCGTCACCTCAGTCGGCACCTGCATGGATACTGTACCATCTGGATAATGTGGAGTTGCATCGATCTCCACCACCTGCGATATCTCCTCCGTCGGGTCGCTCTCCACCTGATGAGAGCTTGGAAGCTTCAAGATAGAAGCTTCATCAAACGTGACGTCCCTACTCAGCATAATCTTCTTATCAACTGGATCCCAAAGCTTGTATCCCCTGACACCACGCTTGAATCCTACAAATATGGCCTTCCTAGCTCGAGGTTCCAATTTATCAGTTCTAACATGATAATATGCAGGGCACCCAAATACCTTGAGCTGGTCATAATCATGTGCTGGCTTTCCCGACCACATCTCCATAGGGGTTTTCCCCTCAATCGCAGATGAAGGCAGCCTATTAATGAGGTGGTCTGATGAATGGCAGCCCCGAACTTCACCTTCGTCTTCTTGCCAAGAACACAGTACTCACAGAACTCAATCTTCCCACTCTTGGCTCCCTTCAATAGCCCCTGCTTGCACAATACATGCAGTGACTTTTCACCTGTGTGCCACAATCTATAGTGCCAAAATCTGCTCATGTCCGCTTCTGAAATAGCCGAAGCAACCTAGCCAATCTCGGTGCTTTCCTTCAGATAATACAAATTCCGATTGCGGACTCCCCTCATCACCACCAATGATCCCTTAGTAACTTTCGCTACAGCGTTTTCAAAAGTCACCTTGAATCCCTTCGTCTCCAAAGCTCCAACTGAGATAAGATTTTTCTTCAGTTGAGGAACAAATTTCACCTCCTTTAACTCACGGACTACTCCATCGTGCATCCTAATCCGTACGGTACCTATCCCACAAACGCCACAGGATTGATCATTTCCCATGACAACAACGTCCCCGTCGACTTTCTCAAAAGATGCAAACCAGTCTCGCCTAGGGGTCATATGAAAAGTAGCGCCGGAATCAAGCATCCAATCTGATGCATCTACATGGTTCACCTCCGAAGTAATCAGTATAGAAAAGCACGAATCATCGGAATCATCGCCTTTCGCAATATTCACCTCATTGGCCTTCGGGCCCTTTTTCTTGCCATTCTCCTTCTCCTTGAGCTTCGGGCAGTCTCTCTTCCAATGTCCCTGCTCCTTGCAGAATGCACATTGGTTCTTTGTTAATTAGTGGTTTGGTGACGGCTTCTTGACTTTGACCTTCCTCTATTACCACCTTTCGGATATGGGCTTCTACCTCTCGTCGACAAGGCCTCGCCTGAAGTGCTAGCACGGGAAGTCTCCTTATCCTTCCTCCTCAAATCGTAATTGGTCAATGCGTTAGCCACTTCACTATAGCTGATAGAAGATCTCCCGTTCAACAAAGTGAGCACGAAGGTATCATACTCCTCATCGGGTAAGGAGCCCAACAAAATAATCGCCTTGTACTCATCCGATATCTTCTCATCAACATTCGCCAAGTCCGACAACAACTTAGTGTAGTTGTTCACATGAGCCGCTAGCGAGGTGCCTCTGGATATCTGAAATCTGAAGAGTCTTCGCAGCAAGTGCAACCTGTTCTCAACACTCTTTGTGAGATACTTGTTGTTGAGAATTTCCCACATCTTCATTGCAGACGTCACCCCAATCACATCATATTTCAGCTCCTGTTCCAAACAGGACCTGATCACCCCACAAGCGTTCCTATTCATTCTCCCATACCGCCTCTTCATATTTAGGTGGTCTTTCATGGACCATAATGGTCTCTTCCAAATTCTGAGCATTGAGCGCATCCTGTACGTCGCTCATCCACAAACCAAAGTTAATTTTGCCGTCATACTTCACCATACTAATTTTAGTGTTCTGAAAACCAACTTGTACTGTACTCGCCATCGATTTGCTACTTTCACCTTTTTCTCCCATTGCAAACTAACTCCAAATTGTAGAGAAAGAACAAATTTGACAGAATTAGGAACCACCCAACTGAACCCTAGATCGGATTCCAAATAGATCTCCTATCCACACGAGGAAAGCGAAATCTCCAACGGCAACTCCCAATGCTATCTCCACCGAAGCCTAGAACTCCAAGAACCAAGCTTCACACAAGAATCTTCCTCCACCAAAAAACCCTAGATCTGAAATCTGGGCTCTGATACCACTTGTTGCGCGCAGCGGAAATTTCGGCAGCACTTCGGCAGCACAACAATTCTTGTTTCTCAAAGGGAACAAGAATTTGAAGCCTAATATCTCATCAAAGTGGGATATTAGCTCTTACTCTCGTCAGCTCTAGGACTGCGCGTCGAGGGAACCTAAAAAGCTATTACAAATCACACAAATAACAGTACAACCAATTTTTACGTGGTTCGGCAAATTGCCTACGTCCACGGGGCAAGGAGGGGGGGAGATCTACTAATAGAGGGAGAGATTACAACTAGGGTTTACAATCACTCACAACCTAAACCCTCAAATAAACTTTCAAATCCCTCACAATATCTCTCTACAAAAGGATGCACAAAACCCTAAAAAGAAATATCTGCTTTTCTTTTGCAGCCGCCGTCAGTTTTTCTCCTGCTAGGAATTTTCCCGCAGTCGCAAAACTCGTTTGCAAACCTGCAGCCGCCAATCCGTGCTCACCTCCTTCGCACTTGCACACCCTAGAAAAGCCTCATTGCATTGTTATTTATAACTTTCATATCGGGTGGGCCTCTGAAACAAAGTCGGGAATGAAACAAAGTCAGGAACGTGGTTGGCTCGTGCTCATGCCCCCCCCCCCCCCCACTTGACTTTTCACAAATAAGAGTGTCATCCAGATTATTAATAATCCAGTATTTCATGAGAGGACCAAACACGTTGAGATCGACGCTCATTTTGTCCGTTAACAAGTTGTTAAGGATAAGACAATTCTACTCCCTTATGTGTCATTCGCCGACAAGCTTACAGATTCCTTCACAAATGCCTTACATGTTCATCGGTTCCAATTTCTTATACGCAAACTCACTTTGTTTGATCCAATATGAGTTTGAGGGGACTGTTGATAATAGTGTTGATAATAGTGTTAGTAGTGGGTTTTTAGTCCCATATTGGTTGTGAGAACACACCACACCCTCCTCTATTTGTATAAATATATGTGCACACTCAATATTCAACTTAAGGAAAATTTACCCAAGACTCTTTCTCTCTTACTTTATCAATAAGAAAAACTCTCTGATGTAGAACGCGTCGCAGATGAGTTTTTAGAGCGGTGGACTGCTAGAAGCTCAAGCAGGGCCTGGAAAGGGTCTTTGACCTACACACAAAAAACGAGTCATATCTCTCAATTCGTAAGGAAGAACTAGACATAAAATTTATGAAAATCATCTAGATTGAGCCAACCAACCCTACTAAAGTTCGATTTACGATTCTCAGATTCGCAAAATTCTCTCCAGATTGAGATATATTTGACATTTTGCTATTTTAGTAATTAAATAGGAATCTGTTTGGATTAGGAAAGCTTCCATTTTGATCTTATATTTGATTTATTAGTTTCCCCAATCATAATGGGTCTTTTAAAAGTAGTTTTTGATACTTTCTACTTTTAGGTACTTATATCCTATTAGGAGTCTATTATGTTTTCAACTCAAGCAGAGTGATTTTAAACCCTAGAGATATTACTTTTTGATTAATAATATTTGAGATAATGGATATTCTTGTCATATGAGAGGTTCCCTCATGTGGCAATGATGTGGCTCAATCTCAACCAAGTGAGAAAAGGGGAGAGAAAAACATTCCTAACCATATACTTGGTTGATATTGTGACATGGTTAAGATTGAGCCACATCATTGTATGAGCGATTCCTCTCATATGACGCATGATATCCATTAACCTCATGATATTTTCTTTTTACATAATTCTTCATGGATTCAAAGGTCATCTTCTTCATGGATTTAAAGAGCCTCTTGGTGGATTCAAAGGTTTTTGACATGGTTAAGATTGAGCCACATCATTGTATGAGCGATTCCTCTCATATGACGCATGATATCCATTAACCTCATGATATTTTCTTTTTACATAATTCTTCATGGATTCAAAGGTCATCTTCTTCATGGATTTAAAGAGCCTCTTGGTGGATTCAAAGGTTTT
>NC_033801.1:94025163-94030795 GCF_001876935.1 Asparagus officinalis | reverse complement strand
GTTTGGTAAGTGCAACAGGGAGAGGATCGTTGACGGTGTTATGATGCTTATATTGTTGTCCTTCTCCCCTCTTCCTTACTTCCTTGAATCCAAAACTAAATTAGGTCTTTTTGTCATGGATATTAAGGTGAGGTCGAGAAGTGTTTGGTAAGTGCAACAGGGAGAGGATCGTTGACGGTGTTATGATGCTTATATTGTTGTCCTTCTCCCCTCTTCCTTACTTCCTTGAATCCAAAACTAAATTAGGTCTTTTTGTCATGGATATTAAGGTGAGGTCGAGAAGTTTGTTTTGATTTCAAGTATCCTTTGTATACAAGGCTGCAACTATTCAGATCTGAGACAGCTCTCCTCAAATCCAACATTCAAGATTCAGATCCAACCACTTTCGACAAGATGTAAAATCATAGATACAAATATGATTTTAAGCAATCAAACTCAATCATTCGCTTGTGGATCAGGAGCTTGGGTCACAGATATGTTAATGTGTAATGGCCCTAATAGGTCTTCATAGATGTAATATTCAAAGAACTTTTTCCTTGGGCAGATGTTCTATTTGAGTGCGATAATGTTGATTGTAACAAAAGCTAAAGGGTTAGGATGTTGTATTGAGCCTATCAAACTAGATTGACGCCTTTTAGGAGCCAAGGGGCTAAGTGTCGAGCAAAACAAATTTGTTAGCTATAAGAGGAGTATCGCTTCCTCTTGGGACAGCACCAACATAATTTAGGGTAAGGCGTTCGACGAGATAAATTGCTTGATGGGAGGAGAGAGCACAATCTCAATTTTAGGTAACTGTTAGCAAGAGAAATGGGCCATGATACAAGATCGATATAGATCATATGGTACAGCAAAAGCAAAGCCTTTATCCCAAATTCTTACAACTACTACATGAATCCTACTCTCTCATTTAGGTCTATTGAGGGCTAACTCCTAGATTAATAGTTTCTAACCAAGTTCTCGATATAAATCCTTTGGGTGAGAGGGGGAAAATGTTGTCAGTTTAGATATACACTGGCTAGAGCCAAAGGGGTTAGGGTATCAGGTCAACATAAATTGTTTGGATGAACGGGAAAAGTGTTGTCTAACGTTGGTTTCAGTCTAGTCTTGTTCCCAACGTGATACAGTGCGTTAACACATCATTTAAAGATTAATATAATGCAAGCAAGAATTTTGGGGGTTGATGTCGCCAAGAGCCAAAGAAGACTAGGTTATATGTGGGCTTTAATATTGTTCTGCAAAACAGGAGTGTTGAGCATCAACCACAAGCATTCCAAATGGAGTTGATGATTGTTGTGATTGACATTTACACCACTCAATGATCTCTGTTTGGAGTCCATATGTTGTTTAAACTAGGTTTTCCTTCTTCTTCTCTCTCTCTCTCTCTCTTTTTTTTTTGGTTCTTGAAGGCGCAAATACTGTATAAGTTTCCGGGTTGTCTTCTTACATGTTTGTAAGCCTTTGATTATGTTTCATTAAGAGCTTGCAACAGAACACTGGAGCACTGGCCTCACTGTTTATCTCAAAAATACATACTAGACTTCAGTTTCACAACAGATGATTATGTTGCTAGCTACTATTTATCTCAAAAAAACATATATTTAGCTATTCCATTTTACCATAGATGATTATCTTACCAGCTATTATATTTCCATAGGAACAAAGCTTCTATGAATGCTTATAAATTCAATTTAACTTGGATTAATTTGTTTAGCTGAATATGGGAAGTTCTGTTGTTTATGGAATTTATGGAGGACTGGAATAATATGATTTTTGAGAAGTAAGGAAATATTTTTGTATATATTGGTCCTTAAATCTAGTTTTATGTTAGTTCGCCAAATAATGTAAGATTGCATTTTTGTCCCCCAATTTGCATGAGGTACTTCAAGTTAGTGTCGTGTGAAACGCCGTATGGATTGCGAGGAGTGTTTCATTAAATTAACTCTTGAATTGGGTTTCCAGCTATACCATTTCTTTTTTCTTTTAAAGCTTACATTCAAACCCAAACCCGTCTAAACCCAAACCTGAAACCCTCTTCTTCTCTTCCAATGGTCATCTTTCCCAAAACCCATTTTACATAAGAGAAAGAGAAGAAAATTTGTTGTGGAGGGAATGAATGAGTTGTGGGTAAAAAAGTAACCTACCGTTTTGGATTAATGACTAAACCAACCACAGTTAAGGAACTGAATAGAAAACCAATGTGAGGGACTAATTTGGAATAACTTGTATGGATCGGGGCACTAAACAAAATTTTAATGATTATTTGAGGACTAATTTATTAAAATGAATGAGTTAGAGGGCCAATATCTAAAAATCCCAAGAATCTAATGTCTGGGATTAAATTCTCAGAATATACTGCCACTTGGTGTATGATGCATTATCTTTGGCCTTTTGTTTCTGCAGGATAGATGGTAAACAATAGAGTAATACATCTAATGGGACAAATAGTCCCATAAAGGCGGGTATGATTGTCTTAGCTCCAAATACACTGGAGACTGGATCATGGTATTCTCTGGATGCATGTATTGCCGATGACAAAGACCAAGAAGCTCTAGCACATCTACTAAAGTTATGTATTTGAGGTATGCAGCTCATACTTTTGTGAGACAAACATACTGATAGGGGTGAAGTTTGGTACATATCCTGTTAGAAAGTATTCAAGTAATTCAGTAATACCCTCTTTTTTGAGGGACCGGCGACTTTCTTTTCTATATCTAGAGTGATTACTGTTATATATCGGTATTTCTTTTTGTTGATTACCGCCTTTTTCCTTTTTCTCTTTTTGAGGAAAAACATGTATATATTATTGAAGTATTTATGCAGTTTTTTTTATGACTTATTTTGAATATTGACATGCTATAGTAGCTTTTTTTTAACCTTAAGGGTTCTTATCCTCTGAAAACTAATTTCCATCAAATTCTGTAGGCAACTGACCATAACTAAGTGAGAAAGCTCTGTTAAGTATTGGATAATGTCCTACTGTTAGGTGTAATAGGACTCCCAGTTACTGCACGCGATCGTATACTGAGGTATTGTCCACTCATTTTTTTTGTGACTACCAAAGGTGTTGTCAAATGTATTTTTTGGTGTCAATATTGTAAGTAGTGTACTTTAGGGCAAAGAGAGGCCTTCAGAAAAATGGCAAAAGGCAATTTTGATTCAAGAACCATATGCTTAGTCACACAATTTAAGCTTGAAGTCCCCCAAATCATTAGCGGAACTGACAATTATTTACTAGAATTTTATGCCATAGGCATTTTATGAGCCAAAGAGTCTAATGAATAGTAGCATCCAACGAAATTCTCAATATATTATTTATCCGATAGCTAGACAAGAATTTAGCTACTCCCTTATGAAGATAGAAGGGTCAGATTTTACCATCTTTTGCCGAAAGCATATCCTTTTCTATTCTCCATCAACCTCTGATCCTTCATATGTCAAGTGACATCTCCCTTTTTACCTTGAGCTGACAAAATCAAGTGCTGAATCGCTCAATAACAGCTAGAAAGGTCTCTAGATGTTGAATCCTGAGAACATGCTTATGGTCTACATGTTCAATGTTGTCTGTCATCTACTCGTAAATCTTCTGGTAGGCAAGCCAAAAACAAGACGCTGTATCATTGTTAATTGATGTCGCGTAACGCTTATCGTTGTCTTCACGATGTCGATTCTTTCAATTATGTGTTCACAGTTCATCTTTGCTTCCTTATTTGCTAAATTTATCCAAACAAGTGCCTATAGGCTTTATCATTATGATACACATTTAGCTGCTCAAACAGTTATTACCGTCAGAAACTCTAGCTCCATTGAAATTGAGCTGCTACAGATCCTACGCCATGTGAAGCTATTAGCTTACATAGGGTAATGTACTTGTTTATCTCTTTCTCAAGGGTGCTAAGTTCATTTGAGCTAACAGTCTTTGTGGTCCACATACAAATTTAGAGTGCTAACCCGACCCACCTATATCTTCAAACTTTTATCTAGAGACTGTAAGCCACAGAACTTATGGTGAATTCTGCTTTAAATTTGTAATTTACATTAGAATTGTGGATGTATGACTCATTAAATTAAATCATTTATGAGATTGTGAAGGAAAAAAGATTCATGATTCCACGTGATTTGCCTAATCGTAAAGCAAGAAATAGGTCACCTTGCCTCACAATGGCAACCACCAATAGAAAGAGCGGAAGAAAAATACCAAGGATTGTGGTTCTTAAAATTTATTCCTCAAGGCATGCAGACTTAACTAAGCTTATCAACAATTCACAAGACATATATCTATTTGTGGTAGTATTCTCTTTGCCTTTTCTGCCCCTTTGAATGTGGCGCTTTTCTTAATCCATTCTTGGTAAAAGTTTATCTTAAAACCAAGTTGATGTATATTAATTGGTTTTGGGATGGAAGCATCCTTTTTTTCATCCAAATGATTGTTTGTAGGTACTAACAGACTCAGGGACACTCACACTACACTTTTTCCCCTACTTAATTCTCTTGCTTGGAATTTATTATATAGGGAGATGTATATTAATTGACAATCCTAGCACATTTGCATCAATGGATAGTAAAACTTAGTAATGTAGTAAAAATAGCACTATGAGTACACAACCCAATCTTTTTTTCACTGCTACCACATACATCTTCATAGAGAGCGGAGGAGGAGGAGATGAAAACATATTAAGAGTCGGTGGTGGAGGAAGTGGCAATTGGGCAAGCTGGCCTATCAATCGACGTGGATATTCATATCCCATGCCAGCCATTGTTAGCTCCCTTTCTCTCTGTAGCTGGGGCCCTATCCTTGCACAATGTAATTCATTCAAGGGCCCTTTGGTAGTCATTCTATAACTAACCAATCAAAGTGGGAGGCAAAGCAAAAGCTCTTCCCATCAATCTAGGGTTACCCTATGGCCCAAGGATTGTATCCTTGTGGCATTTGTGAGGTGGAATTGGTTGAACCATCAATTCAGCCGGCTCTTTAGGTTGTATAATGTATACTATCTCAAGGGGCATTGAGTGGATAGAGGTCATGTGATCCTTACCAAGAGAAAACAACGGAACTAACAGATACTTGCTATATATATGCAAGTTAGAGTTAGATTTCGAGCATCGAATAAAGGTAGCTGGCAACTTCCTTCCTAGATCTCTACTACAATACATAACCCCCAAAACAAACTTCTCTCTAGAGGCAAAATTCGACATGAAGAAGCGCTTAGTAGTAGTGAGAAGGTGTGAACCCTTTGTTAGAGGGCAATGCACAAGGAGGAGAGCGACGAGGTATGGAGAGTGTCAAAAGAACCATGCTGCAAATATCGGAGGGCATGCTGTAGATGGCTGCAGAGAATTCATGGCGGATGGAGAGGAGGGGACAAGTGCAGCATTGCGGTGTGCAGCTTGCGGCTGCCACCGAAATTTTCACCGTAGGGTGCACGAATTTGAGTCAACGTGCGACTGTGAAGAAACACAGTAGGAATTGGATGATTGTTGAAATTTGCACTGAAGCACACTTGTTTACTGTATTTTGATTGAGTAGTTGGTGCTGGTCATGTTGAAACTACTTTGTTGTGTTTGTATATGGCATTTATAAATTAATTATTGAGGTGAGTCTGGTGATGCTTGTCATTTTTGTTGTGTTGCTATA
>NC_033801.1:93938408-94025153 GCF_001876935.1 Asparagus officinalis | reverse complement strand
AAGTTAAGAGGTTTAAATGTTAGGTGACATGAGAAGTTTCTATCAAAGAGGTTCTTCTACCCTAGATGCTGAAAGCACTATTCTTGTATTTTCAGTGGAAACAAGGAATTGTCTTTTTGAAGATAGCTTACGTTGGTTAACAAAAAGAAACATAATTTGTAAAATTAGATGATATTTACCACAAAAAGTGAAAGTTTAAATGCACGGACATATGTAAATAGGCATTTATATCTGAACATTCTACTTATTGTGATGCGTGTTCTGGTATCTTGCTGTCATAATGTCATCAGCTCATGATGTCTGAAATTATCACGTTTGCTATTTGTCTGTGTCCTACCTCTTTCCTATGTCCGTGTCCATGGTTCTTAAGGTAGGCCCTCCCTAATTCTTAGAATCCACCAATATAATTAAATGTTCAACTTGCAATAATCATTCTCGATTCTTTTTACTTATTTATCAGCTCTGCTTCAAAATCATTTACACTGAATTAGACTTTGTAAGAAGATTTCTTTGAATATGATACATAGTGCTAGGGAAATGAATTGCAAGATGATGATTGCCTGTAATTTTCTCCTTGAAGTTGATGTTGTTGGGTTCGATTAATCCTACGAATCTGTGTGGCCCAATCTACTCGTTTTTTGATTTGATTTAAAGTTATCATCGATTCAAGTTAGGATTAGGATGCTAACCACATGGTCTGGTTAGACAGTTTCATGTTTATCAAGTTTGGTAGTTATCTTGAATATCTAAAAGATAGGATCAATCGGAGTGTAATCTCACGGTTGTGATTAAACCATGATGGGTAGGGTTAACCACAAATATCTATTTAAGGGTGGGAGTCCTTCCTCTCAACCGTACGCAGAAAAGAGACCAAATTCCCATCGTTGGCTATGAAAGGAGAAGGAGAAGACTTCCATTGTTTTCGACGGTGAACGGTAACTTTAATCTAAATTTTTAGTTCAACTTTTCATGTCTAGGTCGTTAAATAATCCAACAGTGGTATTATAGCTCAGTTTGTGCATGAATTTTGATCTAGAATTAAAGTTTTTATTTTCGGATTAAAAAAAATTGGTCTCCTTTTTGCTGTCTTCAATGGTCACGGAACTTAAAAAAATATCATGGCCATGACTACCTGATGCTCGCTGTCTTGTATGCCCGCCGAATCCATGCTACCTGATGCTTCTTTCATGAAGAAATTATTAATTATTTTGTATTATATTTGAGTAACGGAGTGATAAAAGCAGTAGATCTCAACAGATCTCATATAAAGTTTGTTGTCTTGCATAAAATAACTCAACAGAACCCATGCGGCCATGGTCATTGTTGCTCCTCGTGGCCATGGCTACTCCTCGCGGAAGAAACAGCGCGCGGCAGGGGTGCGGCCGACATCAAGGATGTGGCCGGCTGCGGGGTTTGCAGCCGACGTAGCGGGTTGCAGCCGCGGCGGCCATGGACCGGCAGTGGAGGGTAGGGCTTGATGATGGCAAGCGGTAATATGCGCTAGGAAGTGGGATTAGGGTTAGAGTTTTAATTAATTAATTAATTAAATTAGTAAATAATTAGATTAATTAGTATAATTAACTATCATTTATTATTTGAGTTATATAACCCTATAACCCATTAAGCCAGACTCGATCCAATATGTAATGAACCCGACCCGCTACAGTAATGGATTGGATCCATTAAAATTCTGACTCAACCCATTATGAAATGGGTCAGACCCATTAATTTTCAGACCCGACCAATTACAATTTTAACCTTTCATTTTGTTTTGGTCGCTACAGATCCGTTTTAAGTCTGATTTGAGCCCATAAATAGTCGTTGGAAAGATTATTCTGTGTACTTTTCAACTATATAGTTTTTATTTTCATTTCATAAAGTTTTAATATAGGAATTTAAACAATTCATAAAAAAATTATTTTATGCACATAAAGATAATTGATTTACCCTGATTATATCCTTAATTTAGGTAGGGTAAATATTTGGGTTCATGATAAAATGGATTATAGTATTAGATCAACCTATGGGGTTAAGGAAGATCAGTAAAACAGTCACTTAGAAATTATGGTAGAGTAGATTAGTATCTTGCCCAAAGGTGACCAACTTATAATACCCTAATTTTATAATGTTGAGTTTAGTCTTATTTGGACTGGAAGGTTGCACTTATCTTTGGGTGGACTACTAGTCTTGCCCAAAAGTGTCTAGGAAATCCCCTACAAGGATAAGTGGTGCAGGATAGTTAAAACATATCAGTGAAAGGAGAATAACCTTATTGTCCAAAGGTTAGGAAGTGTTCAAATCAAACTGACGCTGTGTAGGCTAGTCTTGTAGTTGATTATTTATTACATTTGGGGGCAAATAGCATGTCAAATCACTTGCCCAAAGGTGTGATGAGATGATGCACCCGTCTGTCCCGCGGAGTGGAAGGTTGCATACGTAAAACACTCTGACCCATCCATTCTAACCCTAAATTGGATGTGAAAATATTAAAGTTAATAAAATTAAAGGTCTCGTTTGATTTATACGTCCATGGCTTAATGCAGATGGACGGACAGTTTATCCAGAAGCATCTGACTGGGATTGAGCCTCTCACCGGTTCCAACTATGGCATCTGGAAGATACAAGTTGAAATAGTACTTGGGTGTCTTGACTACAACTATGTTCTCACTGAAGATAAGCCAGAAGAGCATGATGAGTCATCAAGTCTATCTGAAAAGAAATCTCATACTAAGTGGGTCAAAGCCAACAAGCTTGCAATGCTGATCATTAGAGCATCGGTGGACCAGACTATTCGTGGAGGGATTCTGGCTTGCAAAACTGCTAAAGAGTTGCTTGAGACCATCAAGAAGCAGTTTGAGAGATTCGTTAGAGCGAGACAGTACAATTATCTAGTCGAACTCATTAATTTGAAATATGATGGAAGTGGTGATGTTCGTCAGCATATTTTGAATGTCTCTCAGTTGATCATTCGTCTTAGGGAGTTGGGACTTCAGTTAGAGGATGATCTGATGGTTCATTTTGCAGCCGTTTCTCTACCAAGTAAATTTGACACTTTTAAGGTGAACTACAGTTCTCAAGACAGGAAATGAGACTTGAATGAGCTTATTGTTGTATGTGTTGCTGAGGAAGAGCAGCTGAAAACAGGAAAAACTGAGATGGCAAATCTGACACATGGCAAGCTTGGACCAAATAAGACAGGAAAGAAATCCTTCAAGAATCAAGGGCACAATAAGGGGAAGAAGTCTTTTAGCAATCTTTCAACTTTTTCTAGCACTTCTTCAGCAAGAGAAAAGGTTGAATGTTTCTTCTGCAAGAAACCTGGTCATATGAAGAGAGACTGTCTAAAGTATAAGCAGTGGCTGAAGAAAAAGCGATGTAGGGATTTAGTTCATGTTTGTTGTGAAACAAATTTAGTTGATGTTCCCTCAAATTCTTGGTGGATTGATTCTGGTGCCTCTGTGCACATTTCAACTTCATTACTGGGAATAATACACAGTCGGAAAGCAAGGGCAAATGAGCAGCTGTTTTTCAGAAACTCGTAGCCTTTGGAGGTGGAGCTCGTTGGGACTTTCAGTCTGCACTTGGATTCTGAAGTTTCCTTAGTTTTATCAGACACTTTCTATGTACCTTCTTTGAGAAGGAATCTTATTTCAGTTTCTAGACTTTCTGGATCTAGTTATAGCTTTTTTTTCGAGAATAATTCTGTTTCTATCAGAAAAAGTTTGGATGTTATCGGACATGGTTTCTTAATTGACGGTCTTTATAGATTAAGTCCGGATGCATCTTTTCCTTCCCCTCTCTGTATGTCTATGAATTCATCTTCTTCTGGTACAAAGCGTCCTAGGCTTAATAGCAATTCTTCCATACTTTGGCATCAGAGATTGGGACATGCTTCAAGAAAGCGATTGGAATCCTTAGTAAAGTCTGGTGTTCTTGAACAGTTATATTTCTCTAATTTTGGTACATGTGTTGACTGTATCAAGGGAAAGATGACTAAATTGAGAAATTTTGAAGCCTCCAGGAGTGAAGGTCTCCTTAACCTCATTCATACATATATTTGTGGACCTTTTCCCACTCCCTCTCATGGTGGTCAGCGATACTTCATCTCCTTCATAGATGATTTTTCACGCTATGCCTATATTTTTCTTCTTCGCCACAAATATGAGGCACCGGATGTTTTCAAGATCTTTCAAGCTGAAGTTGGAAAACAGTTAGAAAGAAAGATTAAATCTGTGCGTTCTGATCGAGGTGGGGATTCTATGGTAAAAGCGATCAGGACGGCACAAATCATGATCCCTTCATTGAGTACTTGAGGTCACAACTCATTGTTCCTCAGTATACTCTCCCAGATTCTCCGCAGCAAAATGGAGTAGCTGAAAGAAGAAATCGTACTTATCAAGATGATGTTCGCAGCATGATGAGTCATTCAGATTTGCTTGAAAGTTTTTGAGGTGAAGCATTAAAGACAGTTGTATATGTCATAAATCGTCTCCCTTGTAGGGCAATATCTGAGATCCTGTTCAAGCTTTGGACTGACAGGAATCCTAGTCTTGGTCATCTGCGTGTTTGGGGATGTCTAGCAGAGGCGCGGCCTTATAATCCAGACATTAAGAAATTAGAACCACGAATAGTGTCGTGTTACTTTATCGGCTATCCTGCAAGATCTAAGGGCTACATGTTCTATTGTTCTTCTCGGTCTAACCAGTTCTTCGAGACACAGCATGCTGAGTTTCTGGAAGATCCTAATGCTTCTTCAGAACACCGTGGTCTGAGTTTTGAGGAAGTTTTAGAAGATGAGCAGTCGCTTCCGCTATTAGATGTCATCTCTAGATTCCCTACTCTTCCAGATAGCATTCCACCTCCTCCTCCAGTTCAAGAAACCTTTGTACCTGCGGAAGAGCCATAACCTGTTAGAAGATCCTCTAGAGTCAGAAGATCTGTCATACTTGATGACTATGAGGTCTATCTTCAGGAAAGTGGATACATTGATCCAGAATCTGATGATCCCTGATCATACCCAGAAGCTAGAGATAGCATTCATGCATCTGATTGGCTGAAGGCTATGGAAGAAAAGCTTCAGTCAATTGAAAAGAACTCTGGTTGGGAGTTGGTACCTTTGCCGAACAAAGCTAGAGTGATGGAATGCAAATGGGTCTTCAAGGCCAAAAGGGATTCTGAAGGAAACATTGAGAGATTCAATGCCAGGTTAGTGGACAAGGGTTTCAAGCAGAGAGAAGGGATTGACTATGTCGATACTTTTTCTCCAGTATCTAAGAAAGATTCTCTCAGGATAGTTCTTGCTCTCGTCGCCCATTTTGATCTTGAGCTCCATCAGATGGATGTCAAGACGACATTCTTGAATGGAGATCTGAATGAGGAAATCTTTATAGTGCAGCCTAAAGGGTTTGCAATTAAGGAAGATCTGGTCTGCAGATTGAAGAAGTCAATATATGATCTCAAACAGGATTCCAGACAGTGGTACTTAAAATTTCATCAAGTGATAACATCAAATGGCTTCCGAGAGAATCCTGTCGATCGCTGCATATACCTCAAAATCAGTGGGAGCTGATTCCTCAGTCTAGTATTGTATATAGATGATATATTGCTTGCTAGCAGCGATATTCATCTCCTACATGAGACTAAGGATTTTCTTTCGAGGAATTTCGATATGAAAGACCTCGGAGATGCTCATTATGTTTTGGGCATCAAGATCCATAGAGATCGGGCTAAAGGCTTGTTAGGCTTATCTCAAAGGGCTTATATTGAGAAAGTCCTTCAGCGATATGGCATGAAGTTTTGTGCACCAGGTGAAGCTCTAGTTGTCAAAAGAGATATGTTCAACAAATCTCAATGCCCGCGAAATGAAATTGGGTGTAGGCTCGTGAACTCTGAGGAGTATGTCTCTGCAGTTGGCAGTCTAATGTATGTGGTGTCATGCATCAGGCCAGACATCAGTTATATCGTGAGAATATTAGGCAGGTTTCAGGAAAATCCTGGTGTAGCTCATTAGAAAGATGTAAAGAAAATTTTGCGGTATTTGCAGAGGACCAAGGATTTCATGTTGGTCTACAGAAGGTCTAAAAATCTAGAAGTCGTCGGTTATTCAGATAAGGATTTCATGTTGGTCTACAGAAGGTCTAAAAATCTAGAAGTCGTCGGTTATTCAGATTCAGATTTTGTAGGATGTGCTGATAGCAGGAAATCAACATCAGGTTATATATTTCTGCTTGCTGGAGGAGCAGTTTCCTAGAAAAGTGCTAAGCAGTCCTTAGTGACGACATCCACTATGGAGGCAGAGTATGTTGTTGTTTTTTAAGCAACATTGCACGCATCTTGGCTCAAGAATTTCATCAGTGAACTAAAAGTGGTGGCTTCCATTCAGAGACTAGTAAAGTTGTATTGTGACAATCAGGCAGTTGTACAATTTGTAAAGAACAAGAACTTTTCCAAGAGGAATAAGCACATCGGTGTGAAGTACTTGTTAGTCCTTGATAAGGTCGAATAAGGATTGATTAAGGTTCCTCATCTGCCGACTCAGTTGATGATTGTTGATCCCTTGACCAAGGGAATTTCTCCAGAGCTTTTCAAGGAACATGTCTCCAGTATGGGTGTTTTAGAGTCTTTCGATTCTATATGATCAGTGAGATTTAGTTGTCGTAGTAGTTTTATTCTATTTTCAAGTACTATATTCTGGATTGCTTTGAGCTCATAAAGAAATTATTGTGCTGATTTTGTAAGCAGTTTGATATTATCAAGCATTGTGTTATTGGTCATTGTTGCTTTGTGTGTGTGTGTGTGTGTGTGTGTGTGTGTGTGTATATATATATATATATATATAGTAAGGAGTTTCATGTTAATCATAAAGACTCGAATTAAAGATAGTGGTCCAAAGAGTCATAAATGTTAAAGTAAAGAGACTCTTAAATTTGTACAGAAGCTGAATGTGATTAAGCATCATATTTGAGGCTTTCGTTCTGGACTAAAGGTGATGGTTTTCACATGGAGGATGCCGGTAAAAGTTTTAGAACGGCATACACGTTTGTGTATGTTGCAGAGGACATTTAAGGGCGTACATCGGATTTGACCATAAGTGATGTACGGCTCTATTACACTCTACTAAAACCACCATAAGGAAAATGTCTTTAGAACATTAGTGGTACTAGCGGTGGGACCATAGAGTGACCTTGTGTCCTATTAGAGCATATAGTGTTTTCACGATCAACAATTAGTGGTACTTTTATTTTAAGGAAAAAGTTTCGGAAACTATCCTAATTAGAATCATGGCAACATGTTGTTTTCTAACATAAATGGGTGCGCACCAGACTTTCAAAGTTTTCGAAAATTTAAATGTTGTTTAAAAGTAAAATAAGGTATGTTGTGCCAAATGGGAAATTGTTGGGTTCGATTAATCCAACGAACCCGTGTGGCCCAACTTACTCGTTTTTTGATTTGATTTAAAGTTGTCATCGATTCAAGTTAGGATTAGGATACTAACACATGGTCTGGTTAGACAGTTTCATGTTTATCAAGTTGGGTGGTTATCTTGAATATCTAAAGGATAGGATCGGTCAGAGTGTAATCCCACGGTTGTGATTAAACAATGATGGGTAGGGTTAATCACAAATATCTATTTAAGGGTGGGAGTCCCTCCTCTCAACCGTACGCAGAAAAGAGACCAAATTCCCATCGTTAGCTACGAGAGGAGAGAGGAGAAGAATTCCATTGTTTTCGACGGTGAACGGTAACTTTAATCTGAATTTCTAGTTCAACTTTTCATGTCTAGATCGTTAAATAATCCAACAGATGTTCCTTCATGTGTACTTTCTTCCGAGACATTCGGACTTTTTAAGAGACTGGTGTGGTTGCACGTGTGCATTTTCATGTTTCATTTACATGTCATGTCTAGAATTATTTGTTATAAGGCTGGAGTTTATAAAACTTTTATCTTCTAGATAATTTTATCGTTAAATAATTACTATTATGATGATTTTGCTTGGGGTTGTCACAAACTTCAATATTCAATGTTTTCAAAAGAAACCCCTTGACTAACTAATTATTACTTGTTGAGATTGTTGCCATGTTGAATAAGGGACCAAATTTGATCAAAATTTACTTTCATACTTTAATTAAGTTCCTATTGGGTGTTTTACTTTCATACTTTAATTAAGTTCCTATTGGGTGTTGGTGGTAGTGATCAATTAAAAATTCTTAGAAGAAAAAAAATTTACAAGTTTGCAGTAAATCAAACAATGATCTTCGCTTTTTGAATCAAAAAATATTTGAATAAACTTAAATTTTTAAAATATTTTTTTCATTACTATAACTACATATATATATATATATATATATATATAATATTTGCTCCTATACGACCACACTAATCCACTTGATTATCAACAATATCTAATTGCAAACACCAACACAATTCTCCTCAACAATAATACAAATTATAAAACTTTACGAAAAATGAGTATATTATTGAATGCCATCTCCTGTGTTTTTAAAGTACTAGTTTTTACACACGTGCAATGCACGTGATTTAATATCATGATTAAGTATTTTTGGCAGTTTTTGCTCATTTTTTTCTTTAAACTCTTACATCCTAATTATTTTTTTTATGTTTGTTTAAATGGGATACACCCAATTTAAATTTTCATGTTGATATTTGAATTGATAAAAAACAAATATAATTTAAAAATAATTTAAATTTTCATATTATTTTTGACCGATATAAAACTAAGCTTTATTTGAGAAAGTATAGCATTGCAAAGTGAAAAATATTAAAATAGTGTTATACAAGGAAGGTGAATATTTAAAACCAATATGGCAAAATGATTGATTTAAAGTATGTTAAAACGATGCAAAAGAGAATATGAAGTTTATTCCTAATCATTGATAGACTTCATAAAAAAATATAAATTAAAGATTAATGCTAACTCTAGTATACTTTTATATGATAAAAACATCCACATAAGAATATAAAAGTACTGAAAAAAATTCATGAAACTCCCTTCTAAAGATTCCTAATTTCACTCAAAATAATTAAACTATTCTATAAAATATTCATAAAATATTGTTTTTATTTCTTCTATTTTATTTTTTATTGAGTTAAGATCAATCCTTCTTCAGGTTTATCATTTATCATTTCTCGGACAATTCTAGAGTATTGTCTTCATCATCTACATCAATTGTGACATCAGGCTAATTTTGTATTTTTTATGCTATTATCTTTCCTAGGCTCGTTAATTTTTTATCATCTCATTTAACTTTACAAAGAAGTCAAATGTACTTATGATGTTCAACACAAACTGCTCAAAATATAGACTTTGATTTTTTTCTATTTCAATGAGAATAAATATTAATTTCATATATATAAAATTCTTTGTGTTCCTAATTTATTACTTAAATAAATTAGAAGCTATCTCTTTATTTTCCTCTAAAATGAATTCTTCTGATGTGCATCCAATAAGAATTTCTGTTATTTCAATAATATTACCTTTGCTCTATCCCTGTCATTTTCCATAAAGATCTAAACTAAATACCTGCATTATTCATTACCAATTTCTCTTAGATTATAATATTAATATTTAATTTGAAGAACACAGTATGGAATTTATGAATACTTACTAATTTTTCTTATGTCTTCCATGGAGATTTTTTCTTTGATTAGGATAAAGTTATTAAATTATTTTTTAATGTAACTCATTCAGTGCTTCATTAATAGATATGTCTTATGTTAATGCCAATTCAAGTGATTCATTGACGTTTTCTGAATTTTAGATTTATTTCCATCACTTTCCCATTTGCAATGGAAATAACTCAATTCTTTTAAAGTTATCTCTAAATATTCTAATAGTTTCTCCATATGTAATTCCTTGTATTCTTTTACCCTATAAATATTATTAACGTCAAAGATTAAAGTTTCTAAATTAAAATCAATTAATGCTAAGGTATAATATTATAGTGTTTTATCATTTCTATGGATTTAAACATCTATCAATTAATGTTACGAATGTATTTTGGCTACCCCAACTTATTACTAAAATTATATGAAATTACTTTAATTTATATAGTGCCGATAATTTTTAATCTATAATATTTTTAAAAATTTTATCCATTAACCGGATGTTTTTAATCAATTCTTATTGTTTTTGTTTACCAGTATCAACTTAGACTATTCTTAGATGCTGAAAATGGATAGTAAATCCCTAAATTAGAAATTTTAATATATATATATATATATATATATATAATACCAAACAATTACACTTTTCTTTGCCAAGTTTTAAAATTTTAGCCCATTTTTGTGGTTATATATATATATATGAAAAATACCAAACAATTACACTTTTCTTTGCCAAGTTTTAAAATTTTAGCCCATTTTTGTGGTTTTGAACTTTGAGGGTGTGATTTGTAATTTTTAAAATTTTGAAAGAGTTTTTAAAAAAATTTACTTTTAAGTTTGGTAGTTGTAAATTCTATGTTTCATGTGTTGGTGGTAATTTTTTAAATGTTAGTATATTTCTTGTAACTCTAAAATTTTGAGGGTGTCTTTTGCAATTATTAAAACTATAGATTAATTTTGAAAAATATTTAAATTTAGCGGTCTACCAATCGACGAATTTGATGTGTGCTAGTTAAAAATTTTGAAAATTTAGAGTTTTTTTACAATTTTTAAATTTTGAAGGAGTTTTTAAAAAATTTTGAGGTTAATTTCGGCAAATTTTAATTTTTTAGGTGTCTAAGGGTAATATCTTGAATTCATCTTATTTTATTTACAAATTTTAGAATTTTAGGGTGGCTTTTTATAATTTGAACTTTTGAAGGTGTTTCTATAATTTTTGAGATATTGAGGGTGTTAATTAAAAAATTTAAATTTAAATATCAAAAATTTTAGGTGTATCATGGTAATCTCTTGAATTCATCTGTGTTGTTTGTAAGTTTTAAAATTTTAGAATTTTAATGTGCTTATCTGTAATTTAAACTTTTGAGGGTGTTTCTATAATTTTTGAGACATTGAGGTGTTAACTGTAAATTTTAAATTCTTTGCAAACTGATGTTAATTTTTTAATTTCATGTTTTTATTTTAAGTTTTGAGACATTGGGATGATTTTTATAATTTTGAACTTTTTAGGGTCTTTTCTGCAACTTTAAAACTTTTTATGGTTTTTTTGCAATACTTCATGTATTATAATATGTTATCTACTTGTAATTTCTTTATCTTAACAAACTAATATCATTTTTATGTTTTATATATTTTATTAATATTAGTTTTTTTAAATTGTTAAGCTAATCATGGTTCAGATAGGATTAAGATAAGATATGATTATGATTATGATAGATTAAGATATAAATAAAATATTCAAAATAGTGAAGGGTAATATTGACCATTGAAAATTAGAATTTGATTATAGATAAGTAGTTCAAACTATAAAGAGGTATATTTGTCTAAAAAAGATTTTTCAAACTCGTACTTTTAAAGAGAGTATGATATGATATGATATGATTATTATAAGTTGCCAGTAATTTCTTAGAATTTCAAAAGTTTTGTGAGGCGGAAAAAAAACCTAGTATGCTTTATTGTTTTGGATAACTAGTATACGAGATACAAGAGTCACAAGATCAACGGCAAAGCTGCAACAGATGGATAACGAAACATAAGAGCCCAACAAGTCCTGACCATGATCCAAAACAAGCGACCTCCAGAGCCATGAGCAAATAACCATTGGTCTACGAAACGATTGTGGCCCAATAAGCCCAGGCAAATAATTAAATGGCAAAGCGTTAAAATGCGTAATTTGGGCTGACACTTTACAACCCTAGCCCATGCGTGTGAACTCACGTCGCAGGTTAACAGTGACATAGGCCCAAATGAGAGAATACTTGTGCAAGAGCAAATGTGGCCACAAACAAATTTTACAAAATGGAATCCCAAATTAAGATGGACAGCAACCATCTAATTTTAAACAAAAGAAAAGAAATTTTCTTTTATAACGTATTTGACAGAGTGGTTTTCTTTGGTTCCAATGGTTATAAATTCTCAAATCCAGCATCATAATAATAATAATAATAATAATAATAATAATAATAATAATAATAATATTATTATTATTATTATTATTATTATTATTATTATTATTATAAATTTGAAAAAGACTATGACGTTACTTGAACCTAACAACTCTCCTGTTAGTCAGTTTCCTATAATTATTCAAAAGGGAGTGGAAAAAACTCGAAAACTAAAATTATTTTTATTTTAATTACATAATCAATATCATTGACGGGGTCCATCAATTGAAAAGTTTTGATTAGTGAATTATAGAGATTCTCTACAATCAAGGATGTAGATGATCTCTACCCTCTTGGGAAAAAAAAGAAAGCACCTAGTAAGAACAGTCCATAGCATTCAATATGCATCAAATGGATCTTAATCATTAGATTTGTGTACAAATCCTAAAACCCAATGATCCAACCGTTGACACCTGTTTGGTACACATTTAATGCTATAGCTTCGAAACCATTTGATATTTTTCTCTTTGGAAAAGCAATGCGAGTCTTTATTAAAATGGACAAAGCAACCATAGAACTCATCATAACTCAAAAAAGTCACAGGATAAGGGGGCATATGATTGTTGATCCTAGAACATGAGTATATTCTTGATGACCTACATACATGTGAGGGGGCTTTCAAGGAAGCCTACAAATTGCATATGCAATGTTGGAAATGTACAAAGAGCTGTACCTCTCTTTTTCTCACTCGCTTCCCACTTTCTTATAATTCGGTGCTGAAAACAACGTCCTCCACCTCCTTATAACTCGCCCATTGTCGATTTCACGTGGGATAACACCGACACCTTCCCATCGATGAATATGATGCTAACAACTAATGATGATCATGATAAATGAATCAGAAAATAAACAAATCACATCCTTACTCATTCTCCACCGTCTCAAAATCATTTTAGATCGAATCAACCGTAATCATGCGTTAGTCAATCTTTTATGGAGTGGGAATCAAATCCCACCGCGGCTTTGATCCAAATCTAAATCTAAACTCACTAGCAAAAACCCAGAGTATCTTATGCACGAACTTTGTGATTCAACTGCGTAGGATACTGTAGTTCATGAGGTCTCTTCCAAAGCAATAAAAGTCCGGCACTTCAATTAGCGTTGAAGATTATAGTTTTATATGCATAATAGATCTCGTTAAATTGAGAAGTCTCTTCATTTCCAATCTCAATCACAAAGTCCTTTTTAATTCTTTTTAACCGGATTGCTAATGAATCTGATACCACTTTAAAGTTTCTCGTGCTATATCAAAACTTCTACGGTTATGATAGAGGTCATGAAGACCTGATACGCTTGAATACTTGTGCAAGAGCAAATGTGGCCACAAACAAATTTTACAAAATGGAATCCCAAATTAAGATGGACAGCAACCATCTAATTTTAAACAAAAGAAAAGAAATTTTCTTTTATAACGTATTTGACAGAGTGGTTTTCTTTGGTTCCAATGGTTATAAATTCTCAAATCCAGCATCATAATAATAATAATAATAATAATAATAATAATAATAATAATAATAATATTATTATTATTATTATTATTATTATTATTATTATTATTATAAATTTGAAAAAGACTATGACGTTACTTGAACCTAACAACTCTCCTGTTAGTCAGTTTCCTATAATTATTCAAAAGGGAGTGGAAAAAACTCGAAAACTTAATAATAATAATAATAATAATAATAATATTATTATTATTATTATTATTATTATTATTATTATTATTATAAATTTGAAAAAGACTATGACGTTACTTGAACCTAACAACTCTCCTGTTAGTCAGTTTCCTATAATTATTCAAAAGGGAGTGGAAAAAACTCGAAAACTAAAATTATTTTTATTTTAATTACATAATCAATATCATTGACGGGGTCCATCAATTGAAAAGTTTTGATTAGTGAATTATAGAGATTCTCTACAATCAAGGATGTAGATGATCTCTACCCTCTTGGGAAAAAAAAGAAAGCACCTAGTAAGAACAGTCCATAGCATTCAATATGCATCAAATGGATCTTAATCATTAGATTTGTGTACAAATCCTAAAACCCAATGATCCAACCGTTGACACCTGTTTGGTACACATTTAATGCTATAGCTTCGAAACCATTTGATATTTTTCTCTTTGGAAAAGCAATGCGAGTCTTTATTAAAATGGACAAAGCAACCATAGAACTCATCATAACTCAAAAAAGTCACAGGATAAGGGGGCATATGATTGTTGATCCTAGAACATGAGTATATTCTTGATGACCTACATACATGTGAGGGGGCTTTCAAGGAAGCCTACAAATTGCATATGCAATGTTGGAAATGTACAAAGAGCTGTACCTCTCTTTTTCTCACTCGCTTCCCACTTTCTTATAATTCGGTGCTGAAAACAACGTCCTCCACCTCCTTATAACTCGCCCATTGTCGATTTCACGTGGGATAACACCGACACCTTCCCATCGATGAATATGATGCTAACAACTAATGATGATCATGATAAATGAATCAGAAAATAAACAAATCACATCCTTACTCATTCTCCACCGTCTCAAAATCATTTTAGATCGAATCAACCGTAATCATGCGTTAGTCAATCTTTTATGGAGTGGGAATCAAATCCCACCGCGGCTTTGATCCAAATCTAAATCTAAACTCACTAGCAAAAACCCAGAGTATCTTATGCACGAACTTTGTGATTCAACTGCGTAGGATACTGTAGTTCATGAGGTCTCTTCCAAAGCAATAAAAGTCCGGCACTTCAATTAGCGTTGAAGATTATAGTTTTATATGCATAATAGATCTCGTTAAATTGAGAAGTCTCTTCATTTCCAATCTCAATCACAAAGTCCTTTTTAATTCTTTTTAACCGGATTGCTAATGAATCTGATACCACTTTAAAGTTTCTCGTGCTATATCAAAACTTCTACGGTTATGATAGAGGTCATGAAGACCTGATACGCTTAGTGTAGTCATAAAATCAACCACAAACTTCTGCGGGATAACACCTATTGATAAATTGACACCATCTTTGAAGCAGTGGCACTAATTATAATTCCTTGATTATTATTTACTTATGCTGCAATCAGATTACCATAATTTGACGCTAATGGTCTTTGCTGGAGACCAGGAGATACAAATTTAGAGGTGGGGTATTGATTGACAAATGAAGAAAGAACATGGGCCTGGGGCCCGCCATGCGATATGTGGGTGGGGTTATAATTAGTGCACTCTATTCCCTCACATGAATGCCGCAGGCCTAGCACATGCAATTCGGTCCCTTAATCTGCGCTTATTAAGCCCACTTCACTTTGGGTCCACTTCTAACTACCCAAAAACAATGAGCTTGTCGACTTCAATCTCCAAACTGCCACTGCTGACATCAAGCTAAATACGCCCACAAAAAAAAAAAGAGTTAATTGCAAGTAGACCCCCTTACTATCATCGCTGAATTGCAGATAGACTCCATGTAGTTCTAGTTTATCGGATAGACCCCTTGTGTCACTATATAATTTAAAATTGTTACTATTGCCCCTCGAGAGTTTTTCTATTTTTTTAAAAAAGTACATAATTATATTATTAGTAACACAATCAAATTCATCTTCCTCCATATGTGTCATTAGTAACGAGTTCCAACGGTATGAACTTGAATTGAAATATGAGTTTCTTATTGGAAAATTTTTAGAAAAGCCCCTTGAATTTGGGCATTTCTCGGATAACTCCCTTTAACTTTCAAACTACGCAAAACACTTCTTTAAGTTTTGGAGTTCTCAGAAAGCCCCCTTCGACTTTCAACATCTTTAACAAAAAAAAAAGATGATCGTAACGGTGTTAAGTGCAATTTGGAAGGATATAAAATTATGCAAGGAGATAGTTTGCTAGTGAAATTATGGTTCACATTTTTATTTAAAAAACATCAAAAATTGAAGAGGTATCACGAAAATATTCACCAAAAGTTAAGAGGGTTTTTGTGATATTTTAAAAGTCAAGGGAATTTATTTGAGAAACCCCCAAACTTAAGAGGGATTTTTGGTCTTTCTTAACCAAAGTGGGGCCACGTGACACCACTATGATTGGGGATTTATCCTCACCAATATAATTACATGAGGTCTATTCATAATTGGGTGATAGTACAGGGGCTCTATATGCAATTAATCCAAGAAAAAGATGCAGGAACGCCTTCAATTTCAACACCCGTATTCGGAGAGAGAGTAGATAGCATACCTGCACTGCTCCAGCACGTGAAAAAAATGCAATAATTTCTCTACTCTCTCCATTGAGCTAGGGCTGTCGCATTCCGCACATGGCCCGGCCCTATGTAGCTGCCCGACGTCGTAGTTATAAGGGGTGATCAGTGAGAGGCTAGAGTGTTAGTGGTGACTGCTACTATATGATAGAGGGAGATCGAGAGAGAGGAGAGGAGATATGGGGTGAGTAGCTGTCGGCCGAAGGACTCCGTTCGGGGGTACGTCGATGTGGAGCACATCTTGGTGGGAAGTACCATCGACGACCTTCCTATGGAGTCGTCTGAGGTGAGAAGAACCTCTGGTTGATAGGATACTTCTCAGTTCACCACCATCTGTAGAACCTCTTAAGGCTTCTGATTTACTGAGGGCGTTGCGGGACCTGAGAGTATCGAGCGTGATTCGAGTCGGGTGATAGGTTAGATAGTATGGTACTTCGTGATGTATATCAGGTAGTAGTGATATACGGCTAGGGTATTACTAGTAGACTAGACTTAATAGGCCTATGTATATATAGTTATTTCTATATAATGTAGGGACATGGATGGTCATACTGTGGCAGGGATCCCTTGTAGTGATGTGGACACATCGTTGGTCTGATACATCACAACCCTTGAAGTTGTCGAGGCTCCATCTTCAAGGGCGTTGATGTGGTAATGCGACAAGATGTGTCAACACGGCATACCAAGGATCCTTGGTACCAAGTAATACCCAGCTGTATCTCATAATAGGGTTAGGGATATATATATATATAGTACTGCTGGTGAGAGCGTAGTGGATATTATCTATATATAATTTATATCTCTTAATTTGGCGTGTAGTGTACTCGAGGATTACTATCGTATGAATCTATGAGTCCTATAATGTGTGTATATATATGTGTCATATAAGTATGTAATAAATACATATATAATATATATTTATGTGATTCTCTCTCTCTCTCAAGTTATAACTTATAAGTATATTATGTATATACTATATATTTCCATATAATATATGTATATATAATATATAGCTGTATATATATACACACACGCACACACACTTAGCTTGGTATAGATACTAAGATATAACAATATAAATATAATATAAATATATATAATGTAGTTATAAGTATACTTATATTCATATATTATAGAATTACAGTTATATAAGTATATATAAGTACATAAGTATAATTATATATAAATATATTGCATCTAGTATATATAAAACTAAAGTATATTATATAAGTAAAGTGTATAACTGTTCTCTCTCTCTCTCTCTCTCTCTCAAGTTATAACTTATAAGTATATACAATATATTTACATATAATATATGTATATATAATATATAATTATATAATAATTTTTAAATATATACTAATACATACTTATATAAATATAATAAGATAAATCTAATTTTTAGCAATAATTTACCAAAAAAAGAAAAAAATGAAAATGACCGGGATGGCCTAGTCATTTTTATTTGTAGAGATTTTTAGTTAATTGTTAAATTATGATTTTTATATGATTAATTGATTATTAATAAAGAAGTTATTTTTATTATTTTAATTTCTATAATTTTTTATATTTGTAAATTATATAATTACAAGTGATTAATAATATGATTGTTTTTTATCAAAATTTAGTTAATTTTTGCTATGTATTCTTGAAAATAAAAAATTAAAAAAAAATAAAAATAAAAATAAAAAACCGGGCTGACCCGGTGTCCGCCCCGCTCAGGCCCTCAGCTCAGGCCTGGGCCTCTGGGCCAACCGGGTCCGGACCCCGATTTTTCGAGCCGGACCGGGCCGTTTGGACTGGCCTAAGCAATTCATCCTAAATTCATGTTAAGTACTCACCTCAAACTCATCACACCCCACAACAAAATGTACAAAGATATGTGATACCTTTAATCTTGATTACTGTAATGAGACTTTGAGATTTAAAAAGAATGTTGGGTGCTCAATATTAAGGGGCTTTCATTTTTCTAACACGTCGCAACTGAATCGGAAACTTTACAGTAAATTTATATGCACAATAGCTATAATGCTATATGCGAAGCCATTGTCTACCCAAACTCCCCCAAAATTTAGAGTTAATACGTATACTAAAGATCTGATTGATATTACTAAAGTTGGACGACAATATACAGTGGCCTTGTCAGTCCTTTCTTAAAAATTCAAATTTAGCAACAAGTTTTAATAAAAGAATATCTTATCCCTAATTAGGGAGGGCAAATGCTGTGGATACATGCAGAGGACAAGGGCTCCTCATGGACGAGACATTTAATAATGCCATTATTCTTTCCTTCATGAGCTCTGTAGCCTGCCCATCATAATTCTATTTAAAGCGCACCGTTTCCCGAGCTCTGCTCTCACTTCAATCCCCTTTCTCCTCCTCCTCCCTCTCTTTGTTTACTCCCTCTTAAGAAAATGGCAATGGTTAAGCTCCTTGTTCTTCTAGCAATTGCTCTCTTTGTCATTATGATGGCCGAGTCCTCATTGGTGAGGAGGGGGATTTTTTTTTTTTCTTTTTAGCAACTCAACCCTACTCCCATTTTCTTAATTATTAACTTTGATCTCCCCTTTCTTTTGTTGTTGTAGGCAACACCCCCAGTAACTGCTGGAGGAGAGTACCATTTGGACAGGGTAATAATTTCTTTTCCCTTTTCAGTACAGTAATTAATTGGCTAGTTACTTCATAATTTATGAAACTAACTATGCTGTGTTTGGTAAATATGTGCAACCTTTTTTTTTTTCCTTTTTCAGGCTGGAAGTGGATACGGACCAGGGAGTCTCAAAAGCTACCGTAAGTTTTTCATCTCATGCGCACTTGAATCCCTCAACAGTAACTTTATGGGTATAAATTTGTGACAAGCTAAAATGATTAGAGCTCAACCTGACCGATGATTTGATAAATGTTTTCGGTGCACAGAATGCCAAGGTCAGTGCAACAGGAGGTGCTCAAGGACGCAATACAAGAAGCCCTGCCTCTTCTTCTGCAACAAGTGCTGCGCAAAGTGCCTCTGTGTTCCTCCTGGTTTCTACGGCAACAAGGGAGTCTGCCCCTGCTACAACAACTGGAAGACCAAGGAAGGAGGACCAAAATGCCCCTAAAATTATTATCATTATCATTATCATTACTATTATATTGTCCCATTTGGCCATTTCCTTCCTTGATCAATTTGTTTAGCTGAAGTGTGTGGCAAACCTGTTATAGTTGCCCCTTATGGCCTAGTATTTTATTATTTTGAGTTTCTAATTCCGGAGACTTTTTATTCCTACGTATTATTGAAGGCAGCACTCAAGAATCTGAGTAAGTGTACTTCGGGGAACTGTTCCCTTCTAATCTAATGGAAGTTTCATAATATTGGTTCGAAAAGAGTCCATTTTTTTTTAAATGGATTTTGAAAACATGACAATGATCACAAAGATTAACTCGAGCCGCGTCTCAGTTCGGTTGACAGAATCAGAAATTGGTCCATAAATTAAGCTTGGATCAGTCTCCATTGTGGTTCATAAATTAATCGAGGCTCGTTCTCCGAGAGTGTAACGGAAGCGTAAGATGAAAACCACATGAACAGTGGATATAATATTTTCAACCATTGACGGCAACCAAAACCTGTGAAAATTCATAAATGATAAAGGAGAAATCACATTGTCAGACCTATGAAAAGGTCCGCTGGATTCATCACATGTATGCAGTGGTGTTTCATATGAACAAGTTGGGTGTTAAGAGTAATACGACAATGACCATGATAAACTAAGGAAGATCATTATAAACAGTTTGGATAGATCACATTCACCAAATAATCTAGTTAATAAAAAAATTATTTTAAGGATCCATACCAGTCATAAAATGAATTTCACAATTCAAGTGATGAGCGCAGCAACAGTAAGATTAAGCCCAACCGTGCTCATAACGCAATCTGCCTTCTTTCCTAAACAATCAAATTTTACAGTTCTCCATGAGCAAGGGCAGAAGTAGTGTGCAATCTATCAGAGGTAAAACTCAACTCAGATCGTTGTGCAAAATATCTCAGGTAGGAAAAGAATTTCCAATCCTACGTTCTTAGTGTCAAAGCACCCTATAATTGCACAAACCTGTGAAGTTTCGATGAGGATTAAATGTTATGATTTTATTTTGTAGCACCGAGATGGAGAGATCACGGCCCATTAATTAGGATTACCAGCAGGACTTATGCTGGGAGACGCCCCTCTTATTTTTAACTCAGAGCTCAGTAATGCTGCTGAAAATGGGCAGGGTCACCAATAATGCCAATTTAACCTGATAAGCTTTTCTCATAGCAATCAGTAATCACCAATAATCCCCACAAGAACACTCACCATCACTGAAATGGTGAAACCTGTAAGAGTCTCTTACCACTATTTCCCTCCCCGTGACTTTAGAGATGAACTTGGTAGCAGTGTGGCAATCTCCACAAACCCTCAGATTCTTATGAATCCTAATCTCACTCTCAGGTTCAGAGTTCATAAGCCCAAACACAATTGCAAGCTTCTCACTGTGAACATATAATGAGCTCTCCTTCGCCTCCTCTTCCACATCATGCAACGCAAAGTTAGTATTTGGCACATACCCTGCTGCTTTAATCCTAGCCGTTAACATCTCAAGCTCTTTATAAATCACATCAGATTGAGGATTCGACTCATCCCCAACTAAGAACTTGTAGACCTTGTTTTCCACCTCTACAACACTGAAACCAGATGTTTTCTTTACTCCTTTCCTTTTCATCAATGATCGAATTCTATTGGCCTCTTCAATCTTGCCCAAAGACGTGTAAACATTCGACAAGAGAATGTAGCGTCCCGAGTTCTTGGCATCAAGCTCAAAAAGAGATCTTGCTGCTAATTCTGCAATCTCTACATCTGGATGCATTCTACAAGCTCCAAGCAATGCACCCCAAACACTCGAGTCTGGTTGTATCGGCATTCTTTCTATAAAATTACGAGCTTCTATAAGCTTTCCTCCTCTCCCCAAGAGATCGACCATACAAGCATAATGCTCTGCTCT
Source organism: Asparagus officinalis (assembly GCF_001876935.1). Taxonomy (NCBI): domain Eukaryota; kingdom Viridiplantae; phylum Streptophyta; class Magnoliopsida; order Asparagales; family Asparagaceae; genus Asparagus; species Asparagus officinalis. Next base: position 94,003,840 of record NC_033801.1, on the reverse strand, counting down.
AGGAACTATTCCAAACTCTTTCTCCATTGAATTAAAGCATTCCCACCCTTCATTGATCAAGCCCGAATGGCTACAGGCTGAAAGAACAGCAACAAATACAATGTGATCGGGTCTTATTAGACTTTTCATTTGATCAAAGAGCTCAAGAGCATCCTTTCCAAATCCATGCATTCCATAACCTGAGATCATTGTGCTCCATGAAATCAAGTTCCTGTCCTTCATCCTATCAAACAATCTTCGAGCAGTCCTCAGCCTCCCTCTCTTCACATAGAGATCAACAAGAGCCGTACCCACCATAATGTTCTTCTCAAGAAAGCTCCTAACCACAACCCCATGAATGAACTGAGCCTGCCTAAGTGCCCCCAGAGTCGAATTTGCACAAGCCCTGATCAAACCAAGTAAAGCCACATAGTCGATAACGATCCCGCTAACCCTCATCTCCTTAAAAACCTCCAACGCTTCAAAATACAAATCGGCCCTCCCATACCCCTCAATCATCGAACTCCATGACACCAAATCCTTCTCCACCATCCCATCAAAGACCCTCCTCGCAAACCCCACCCTCCCACACCTAGAATACATCCCTATCATCGCATTCTTAACACAAACATCGTCATCGAGCCTCTCCCTTCTCACCATTTCCCTCAATTCATCGGCCTCCCTAGCCTCCGAGACACAACCCATCACATTCAAGAAAGTGGGTCTGTTGGGTCTAATCCCAACGTCCACCATTCTCCGAAAAAGGGACAGCGACATCCCAGGTTTTCCATTATGGGCGTGGGCACCGATGATAGCTGTCCAAGAGACAACATTTCTCATCCTCTGAGGCATTTGATCGAACAGGAGTTGGGCAGCGTCCAAATGGCCACATTTTGAGTAGAAGGAGATGAGTGAGTTAGTGATGAACAGGTCGGAATCGAGGTTGAGATGTGAAGCGTGACGGTGGAGAGAGAGGCCGAGGGGGAAATTGCAGAGTTGGGAGCAGGATTTGAGGAGGGGAGGGAAGGTGAAGCGGTCGGGGACGGCGATGGAGGAGGAGAGCATGAGAGAGTAGAGGGAGAGGGAGAGAGAATGGAGGTTTGAAGAGGAGAGGAGGAGGATGATGGAGTTGAAGACGGACGTGGAGGCATTGCGGCGCAAGAGGGAGGCTTGGAGAGGTTTGAATGAGGAAAGGGAGGGAGAGGACTGAATGAGGTGGTGGCTGAGCTCAATCAAATCTACACCCATAATGATTAATGAGTGTGATATAGCCCCCTAGTTGGGAAAATTGGGTTTGGTATACAACTAGTATATTAGTAGGCCTAATTAAGGAGAAAGTATATGAAGAAGTTGGCTTCTAAAGATGAAATAATTTACTCAAATAATATTTGATATGAACGATAAGGTGGTAGTATCATGCGGCAACTCCTAAACTCCATTAAGAATCTGATAACATAATATTTGACAAGAGGCCTAAAAGATGATACTTGAGAGACTTGAGCAATTAGAGTGTCACCGTTCTGTACGTGTTTTCCTATGAAAGTCGAGAAAACACTATCTTTTCTATGAAAATCAAGAAAACACTCATCTGTCAGTTGTAATTTGCTACGAATATGAAAACTAGCGTAATGTGGACGCCTACAACTATCATAAACTCTAGTAGGATCTCTATGAATATGATTCTATGAACACCAATACTGTAGCGAAACTAAAACAAGAAATCAACTGAATAAATGTTATTACACTCAGAAAAGTCGGGTGTAAAACAGAGCCATTGTGGTTGATATCCACAGCAAGAAACTGTCGCGGCCATATATCAGTACTCACTACAATAGTCCAGTCCAGTAAGCAGGGTTTTCTTAAAGCGACACACTTAAAAATTAGTCTCTTCCTGTTTGATTGTCACTTGTTTTTGTGCTTTTCAGGGTAGGGGGATGTCAGGATTTCTAATCTATTAACTCAGATTTTTTTTTTATGTCAACAACGAAAATTCAGGATCTATTGTCAGAAACCTGATGTGCATGTCTTAGTATTGGATAAAAGATTCGCGGATGCAGCTAAGCTCATATATATAACTATTTTAGCTTGTACTGTAAACTTCAGGAATAAAAAACACAATGACAATAGAGAACAACCCTTTTGAAATAATGATTAAAATATTTAGCTTTATTGAACCCCAAAATAAATAATACACTGAGTTCGCAAGTCAATCTCTGATTTCAGCATATTGCCTAAAGTCATGATACTGCAATATTGAACTAAGATCGAGAATTGCAGTACTCTCTAGTTACCCAGCTATTTGGACCTGAAGTTACAATTATCAGAACCTCAACGTCGACCACCATGGTACAGGTACAGCAATCTAAACTCTAATTTAACAAACAAGAACACGTCACAGTGCCACACTCAATCTTTTGCATAAACGCAGAGCTGAATCAAAACATCTTTTTGTCATCTTGCTGACATTTGGTTATAATTAACATGTTATTTTATCACATTCTCTAATCATGATATATAGTTCTGGAACAAGCTTATTCTCAATTACGCCAAGATACTACAGAACAAAATTCTTTCTTCACTTACAAGAGACAGAATAAATAAATGGAATAATTTTATTAAAATTTAAAATAGTTACATAGAAGAACATCAAAGAAATAAATCATCAACTTCTAGACACTCTTCCATGTATGGAAAAGCCTCAGTTACAAGGATCGTCAATTCATGATCGCTGAGCATTGGAGGATAAGGCAGTTCACCTCTACAAGCCACGCTGTCGCGTTGAATATCCAAACATTCAGTCAAATTGACAGGTCGTGGAATATCAATCATCAAGCCTTGTAGTCGTTCCTCTGCTTGTACAGAAGCAATGTTAGAAGTCATATCTGAAGTCAATAAGCCCAAGCCTTGAGGTTCTTCATTAGACTCTAACAAAGGAGATGATGAGTTACCATCATCAGTGGAATCAACAGTTTGTGGAATATTAGTAATCAAGCCTTCTTGTTGTTCAGGTCCAGTTTGCGGAATATCTGCTTCTTTCTGAGACCCTAGCAATGCAGATGATTCACCGTCATCAGTAGGTGATAGCAGAGGTCGGAAGTCAGAGACATCAAAATACATATGGCTTTCCATAAACTCTGTCAGAGGGTAGTCGTCCGTTGGTGGAGCCATACACAATTCATTGATCAAATGTAGGTCGGCTTGAAGACCACCAATGGATGATGACGGACTCATGGTTGACTCAACATTGTTCACCTCGTCACAGTTCTCTCTTTCATTATTAACAGTAATTAAGCATTGATGTAGTTCTGGTTCCTCTGATAGCCATTGCTCCAAAGTTCTTTCTGCTTCTGACATCTCATTATCACCAAAATTAACAGCACAAGAAGGCCCATCCGTTGTCAACGAAGAGAAATCTTCCATATCTCCATAAGATACTAAAGCATGCTTGTCCTCCAACAATGATAAAGACGGTGATTCCGTATTTGCAAGCCCAGAGGTCCCTTTTTCATTATAATCAGCTACCATAGAACCATTTTCCTTGACCCGCCTTCTCTTCACCATCCTTCGTCCCTCTTCTTCCTCCTCTACATTTAATTTTCCATAAAAAACAGCAACATCAATCCAACTCATATCTGACTGCACGTTTGATTCTTGACAGGACAGCAATGGAGGAAACTTAGATACTGACGATGTATTTTGTTCAGATGACTTGGTGTACACTAATCCATAGGTTCCCATCTCACGGTGATCAGCACTTTTCCTCTTCATCACTCTGTGACCTTTAGCTACTGCCTCTTGCTCACCTGCAGGAACAGGAATATTATCTACTTCTTCGTTCGTTTGAGAACTCTTCTTCCCTTTCTTCATGTAGATTCTGCACAATACCATGTCATCGAACACTGTATCATCTGAAGAAGAGTGCAAGTGAAATTCGTGCATAATCCAATCACCATTAGTCTTCTTCTTCTCCTTCCCACGAGTCTTAAAAGTCAGTTGTGTTTTGTAGCCAATAACTTCAGTTCCAATCATAATCGTTGTGTCACCTGCACTCCCATACCAAAGTTGTGTTTTGTAGCCAATAACTTCAGTTCCAATCATAATCGTTGTGTCACCTGCACTCCCATACCAAACTCCACAGCCAGCAGTTCGGTTTACCCTTTTGGCACTTGTGCTTGTTGGATGCCTAGGGGAGAAGAAATACATCTCTTTCTCATCACTCTGGACCCTTTTGGCACTTGTGCTTGTTGGATGCCTAGGGGAGAAGAAATACATCTCTTTCTCATCACTCTGGCTCAGAAATGAATCACCTGAACATAGATCATACGTCAGATACAATCATCAGAAAGTTAAACAGCTGCATATCATTAGATGTAATTATCAAAGCAATATTTAACAAGCAAAGAAAGAGGGAGATTTTTCGAAACAGAAAAAACTAACACAATCGTCAGCTAAGAGACCCTGTTCAACTGACAATGATTAGTTTGATGTTAAATAAATGATAAAAGAAAAACTTTAAAAACAATAGTAGCAGCAAATTAAGTAACTACTTTGTAGCAGTGAAAGAACATCTGTATACAATAACTTGGTACGCTAGAAGCAAGAATAAAAAATCATGAGATATGAGAGGAATGCGGCATCAAGTTAAAAACTTCAGCATTAGAAATCTTCTCTTTTTCTCATATACATAGTTACAGAAAAGAATGCATTGACATTCAGCAAACAAATATTCTCATCTTCTCATTTTGCCTTGATTCTTTCCAATAAACAGAAAAACCACCAACCCTGAAACCATTTTCGCAAATTTTGTCATTTCTTTTACCGATTATGTGAACACATTTGCTAAGAAATATTAAATATAATGGCCTATATTCTACGGAACAAGCCATATTCAGCAACAAAACAACCCATCTTAAAACAATAAAATATCAATTAATTAAGAAATTAGATAACCCGATATAAATTTATCACTATGATTCTATTCTTGGTACAAGAGTCTTCATGGGCTTCGAATTAAACAATAATAAAAGAAGAAAATAAGCAAAAGAAACAAATTCGGCAAGAAATTACAAAATAAAAAGAATCAATTTTAAAGGAATTAGACGCCCTGACTAACTACATGTTGAAAGTAAAGAAATCAGCTTTAAGGAAGAAACTAGGTAAAGAATCGGAAATTGAGTGGGCTTACTAGGTAAATTCCAGGGTTCGGTGGAGTAGACATCAAAATCTTTGATCAGGGAACTGGGAGCAGCAGCAACTGAAGACGAAGAAGCAGCAATTTTCCTCTTCAAGAAAAACCCGATCAGCTCTCGATCGGTCGGATGAAATCGAAACCCCGGCGGCAGTTGTTGAAGCAGCATCGCCAGCAAATCGTCGTCAACAACGGGCGGATGAAATCGAAACCCCGGCGGCAGTTGTTGAAGCAGCATCGCCAGCAAATCGTCGTCAACAACGGGCTGCATTGCCATTGCCATTCTCGACGGCGACTACGATGATGATGATGGCGGGAGAAAATTAGGGCAGAAAATATGGGAGCTTTCTTGATTGGCGGCAGTAAATTAAAAATTGGAAACCCTAGTAAGTAAATTTGTTGCCTTAATTTGAGAGAGAATACATATGTAGATCATCATCGATTTTAGGGCTGGGGTTGTTTCCTAATTGGGCTTTGGCGGTGGAACGCGGGATCCGACCGTTGTCATCGATTTTAGGGCTGGGGTTGTTTCCTAATTGGGCTTTGGCGGTGGAACGCGGGATCCGACCGTTGGCGAAGATTTCACGCGGGGCCTTGATACATTTGTAATCTTTGAATCGGGGCCGTTCATTTTGCAATGATTTCAATCAGGTTAGTTAACCTGTAATGATTTAAATTGGAGGTGTTTTTGTTTGGTAATATTTTAAAAAGGAAGTATCCTACTTAAGAGCACAACCCTTTCCAAATTAGATTATTCAGAAAAGAGCCCTATAGCATTAGCCCCATGCTTAAAAGGTTACTTTCCTATTATGAATACTTAACCAGTATTGGTATTCTTTTTTCTCTTCGGATCAGTATCTTACTTAATTTGGATTATAAGGATCTAAAACTTCAGAAAACTTAAACACAAGGGTTATTTAGTTCTTAGTCCCTAAAAGCTCCAATAATTCCATATTTCCCCCTCAAATCTCAATGATTTCTCATTACTCCCTCAAATCCCAAGGTTGCTTGCAATTTGGTCACTCATTAACCAAAATACCCCTTAGCTATGATTTATCTATAAAACACATCTTGTTCAAAAAAATATTATTTAAACTTCGGTACTATACAGTTTATGTCTTTTTAACTTTAATATTTCAGAGGTTTTTGACACTTTGATACCCTAAAGCTTACACCTTTTTAACTTTGATACCTTTAAGTTTTTTTGATACTCTTTCTATGCCAAAATTTATATGTTTTAACTTTGATATTCCTAAGGTTTTGTTTTGATGCTTTGATACCCCTTACTTTAGGGTATCAAAGTTAAAAAATGTGTAAACTTTAAGGTATTAAAGTTAAAAATGTGGACACTTTGGGATATGAAAGTTAAAAATATATAAACTCTGGAGTATCAAAGTGTCAAAAAACGTTAGAGTATCAAAGTAAAAAAGGTATAAACTCTAGGGTATCAAAGTGTTTAAAACGTTTCGTGGTGTCAAAATTTAAGGTGTAGAATTTAGAGTGCCAAATTAAAAATAACCCTTAAACAACATCATGTGAGGGTATTTAGGTTATTGAGGGAATAAATTGCAATAATCTTACAATTAGAGGGACTAATATGGAATTATTAGAGATTTGAGGGGCTACTATCTAAATAACCCTAAAAATGAAAGGGTTAAGTGCTGATAGATCCCCTATAGTATCTCCAAATTGCAGATGAAACCCCTATAGCTCTAATTGTGCGGATAAACACTCTGAGTGAATCTTTTGACTCTTAATAAGTCCAAAAAAGGTTCTACAGAGGATGATAGACCTCCCGCTATTTCTTGGTGAGGATAGACTCCCAGTCATTTTTATGATGATATTAGTGTTTGAAAAGTCTACTTTGTCTTGGCTTGGTTTGAGGAGGCATTCATTTATCTATGGCAGGACGACTTGCTATTGTATCATAACAAAAGAAGAAACTATTGTAGTTTGATACATAACTAATGGTTCTGTATGTTTGTATTAGGTTGCTGAAGAAAGGGAAACAAATTGCATCTCAATCGAGATCGTATCTTGCTTGGAATCGTGAGATGGACTCGATAGCTCATATTTTTACGATTGAATGAATCAAGGATAAAAGTTTTATTTGCTAAAGTCACAAGAGCACGGTCGAGGATGAGGCGACCGTGAGCGAGATCTCCTATCTTCCTTGGCAAGGCAACTTCTCTCCGATCTCTTTAATTAAGAGACAAGATTTTTCAGGTACCCTCTCTGGATCAGGTCCTTAATGTTCCTCTATAAGATGCGGCAATCATTGGTGAGGTGGCCGTGATCTCTATGGTACCGACAATACTTTCGAATGTTTCATGGATCCGACGTCATCTTGGGAGCTGGCTCATTGAGGTGCACCTCCTTTTGGACAATGGCGAGAGCTTCTACGATGGAGGTGTTGAGGATAGTGAGAGCGGGCCTCGCCGCTTGGTCCTTCCATCGGTCCCTCCTATCGGACCGATTTGAACAAGAGTTGACTCTTGGGGGTCTCTCAGCCACTCGCGCCTCGCTAGGAGGGCTCTTGTCGGCCTAGTATCTGCGTCACCACCGGTACTGCTGTAGGTGTCGGTGGTGCAGGTGGCGCTAGTGCTGCTGTTGGTGTGGTTGCTGTTGTTACTGAAGTCGTAGCCGTGGAGGTCTTTGTGGCCCTGGTTGTCGTCTTATAAGCTCGGGCATCCTCCATGTCCCTATACCCATGAGCTTTGGCCATTAGCTGTTCATAATTGGCTACTAACTTCTTGGCAATCGAGTCAGCTAATTCGTTGTTATGTAAGCTAGCCACAAGAGCCGATATAGAAACGGCATTGCCCGGGTCATTAACCTCCAGCCTCTTCACCTGGTACCTCTTGAAGTAGGCTCGAAGGCTCTCTCTAGGCTCTTGCCTCATCTGGATTAACACATGAGGGGGCAGCTTCTATTTGGTATCAACCAAGAAGTATTGGATGAACTTCCTGCTAAGTTGCTGTAAGCTGCTAATGGACTTCTTCTCGAGGGCGTTCCACCAAAGCTTGGCACTCCCTGCTAGAGTGATGGGGAAGCATCGGCAGATAACTGCTTTCGATACTTGGAGCATGCTCATTACATCATAATAATTCTGGACATGCTCGGAGAGGTCTCCTTCGCCCTTATACTTCTCCACGTGAGGCATCTTGTGTTAGCCTTTATGTTTTGATAATGATTTACAACTACCATTATTGGTACTAATTTGTTGAGTGATAATGTAGATTATAAGAATATCAAGTTTATTAGTACTATTATTGGAGGATTGTATTGATTATCAAGCTACAACGATGATATCAAGGAGGTGGAGGTAAATTGGTGAAGCAAAGCTATCAAGAGCACGATATCAAGTTAGAAGCTTCATCAAGAATCAAGCAAATATCAAGACTTAAGCTATGTACTTATATATAAGGGATATATGTATTTTTATTCTTCTCTAGTGCTTAATTTTGGCAAGTAGTTTGGTAGATTGTATTTGAAGCTCTTGGGATAACGCACACATACTTTCAAAATTCATATTTTGATATTTTTGCTAAACAATGTGTTTTCACAAGTATGAGGACCTTTTTGTAAAATCTTTTTTCAAACAAGTTTATTTTCTTGTTTAAAAACATTTCCCAGAGTTTTACAATTTTTGAAAGTTTTTTGATAATTTTTTTACAATTTCTAAAAGTCAAAAACCTGTTTAAAACTTTGTATGTGTTTGGTGTTAGTTCGCGGTCGATCAGATATGCCTGTTGGCCTTCTTATTTTGATGATGTTTAACAAACAATTTACTCCTAAAGTTGTTTGTCTAGTATTTGTATTTTCTATTTATTGTAGACAAACAATATTGTTGGAGGTTGAATGGATTGCGCCATAACGATCATATCCAATGGAGGTTGGCAAAATTGTGGAGTGAAGCCTTGCTATCAAGTTAAAGATCCAATTTCAAGTTTCATCCAAGTTTACCAAGTTGAGCTCAATGAAGACCTTCATCAAGCTTGGGTAATTTAGTTTAGGAGTTTATATTATGTGTGTTAATACCTTAAGCTCAATATAATATACACACATACACGTTTTGGTTTTGTATATATATAGTTATATATACATATATGTTTTGGTTTGATAGTTTTTAAGTTTTAATATGAAACAATTTAATATAATTAGAAAACATATTTCTGTTTCATACTTATATGCATATATATGATTTCATCAATATCAATTTTATTTAGTTCAATGAAATCATATTTTAGTGCATTATATGTGTATTTTGATAAAATACTACATTCATTATTTATAGACTTCATAACAATAGCTTACATCTTTCTTTAAGTCTATAAAATCATTTTTTAAAGTTTCAAAACATGGTTTAGCCAAAATGTCAAAATTCATATGTTTATATTTTCATGTTTTGGACTATTTTGCAAAATAATGATATTTCTCATTTGGGAAGTCCGTTTAGAAAACCAGTTTTTGTAGCATGTGTATTATCATGTCTACAATCATTTTCCAAAGTTTCATAATTTTTGGAATTTATTTGATATTTTTAAATAGTATTTTAAAATCAAAAAACTGTTTTTAAAGTTGTTTCTCTTTAGTATCAGTTCGCGGGCGACCCCCCCCGGCGACCGCCATGAGTTCAAGACTCAGATTATGTTTTGTTGGCTCATGGTCGACCGTGGTGGTCGATCATAGCAAGTCCAGAAACTTTCGCGGTCGACCGACACTGTCGATCGTCGCTTGTCCAGAGCCATAGTTCTGTTTTTTGTTGTGTAAAACCCCAAAAAATTTGAATACTTTGTGATAACGCACTGTCATATCAATTCTAACGGCTAGTTTCCAGAGCCGTTGCTGAGTTGGTTTTTTAGTCTTTTCTTGATTTTCTCTTGGCTTTGGGGTTTTATATAAATACCCCCTTATACCTCAGTTCTTATAGCAATCCAAGAAGTTTTTAAACAAGAGTTTAACAAGGGTTTAAACTTGTTTAGTGTTTGTTTAAAAAAGTTTTGTTTATGAAGAAGTTTTACACAAGTGGAGGAGATCATCTACATTCTTTGGGCTTCATTTTAATCCATCTCCCAATCTTGTTTTTCAGAGAAGAATTTCTAAACTCTATACTAGCTTTGTATTAATTCTTTATTGTTTATCATTTTCATTAAGCTAGTATTTTCAATTGAGTTTAGTTGATTTGATTTCACTCATTGTTTACACACACCCACATGAGCTTATTGTATTTTCATACATAGTATATTTGGGTTGGTGAGAGTTATAACAATTGAGTGTGAGCTTTCAGTGTGTTCTCATCCATATTAGAGAACAAATCATTGTTGGCCTTCTTGTTTTGATGATGTTTAACAAACAATTTATTACTAATGTTGTTTGTCTAGTGTTTGTTCATTCCTATGTTTTGTAGACAAACAACGTTGTTGGAGGATGGATGGAATAGAGCTTCAACGATCATATCTAATGGAGGTTGGCGGAATAGTGGAGTGAAGCAATGCACATTCAAGTCAAGATCCAAGTTCAAGCTTCATCCGCAAGATTACCAAGAAAGAGCTTCGTTGAAAATCAAGATTGCTTGGGTAATTCAGTTTAGGAATTTATATTATGTGTGTTAGTACTTTAAGCTCAATCATATACACACATACACGTTTTGGATTTTGTATATATATAGTTATATATATACATATATGTTTTGGTTTGATAGTTTTCAAGTTTTACTATGAAACAAATGAATAGAATTGAAAAATACTATTTTGTTTCATGTTTATATGCCTATATATGATTTCCCCTTTAACAAGCTTATATTTAATGAAATCATATTTAGTGTTTTGAATATATTGCATAGAATATGCAAATTTATGAAAATATTGTATTTCTAGATTATAGACTTCATAACAACATGTTATATCTTTTATCAAGTCTATACAATCATTTCATAAGGTTTCAAAATGTTGTTTAAGTCAAAATATCAAAATATCAATTTTCAGGTTTTCATGTTTTGGACTATTTTGTAAAATGATGATATTTTTCATTTGGGAAGTCCTTTTTCGAAACCAGTCATTGTAGCATGTTTATTATCATGTCTACAATCATTCCCCAAAGTTTTACATTTTTTGGAATTTATTTGATATTTTTAAACAGCATTTCAAAATCAGATAAACAGTTTTCATATCAGTTTTCGGTCGACCGCACCGGTCGACCGAACCTGAGGTCAAAAGTTCACTGGGCTGACAGATAGCTGTCGGTCGACCGGTCCGGTCGACCGATGAAAATTTTCGGTCGACCGACGAATTTTCCGTTTGCTATTTGAGTTAGATTTCATTTCACTCATTGTTACACACACCCACATTGAGCTTTTAGTATTTACATACATAGTATAGTTGGGTGGTGAGAGATTGTAACCTTGAGTTGTGCCTTCATTGTGTTCTCATCTATTGTAGAGAACAAATTTATATTTGTTACATTGTGAGTGTTGTAAGGTTTTCGGTGAACTAGAAAACCGAGTGTGAGGAGTTGTAGAGAACAAATTTATATTTGTTACATTGTGAGTGTTGTTAGGTTTTCGGTGAGCTAGAAACCGAGTGTGTTGTGAAGTTTTCGGTGAAGCTAGAAACAGAGTGTGAGGAGTGACGTTGATCGGTGAGCGTTGAAAACCGACACTGTGAGGTGTAAACGTTATTCGGGTGAACGTAGAAAACCCGGTTGATAGTGGATTTCTCCCCGGGAGTGGGGAGCGGAGACGTAGGACGGAAGGTCCGAACTCCGTGATCATATCTTGTGTTTGAGTTTGTCTTTGGCGTATTTATTTTTGCATTCATCTTATATCGCCAATTGTGCATTACTCATTTATTTCATCCACTATCTTGTTTAGATTATCATAGGATATATCTTATTGTTTACATTGCTTATCCTAGCTTACAAATATTGTTGTATTTCATACTTGCTAGGATAACGTATTAATTAATTTTAATTGGCATTTAAATCGGATTAGATTAGCATAAGACCCTAATCACCCCCCCTCTAGGGTCTAACAATCATTTATTGTATTGTGCTTATTATGAGATTCACTTTGTAATACACTTGTTCACTGAGAGAAGTGTGTGGCGAGAGTCGGGGATCGTCCCAAGAGGAGTGGCGTTGGTTGACGAACCTAGGGAGAGATTGTAACTGAGCACTTGAGGGAGACACGGCTAGGTCCAACACTTGTGAGGATGTAGAGTGGGTTTGCAAGAGTGTGAGTTGTAGAGTTTTCGGTTAGCTAAAAAACCGAGTGTGTAGAAGTTTCGGCTTCCAAACCGGATTGTGATAGTGGATTTCTCCCCAGGAGTGGGGAGCGGAGACGTAGGACGGAAGGTCCGAACTCCGTGATCATTTGATTGTGTTTGAGTGTCCTTTGGCGTTTATTCTTATTTGTGCTTATTGCTCATATCGCCATTGTCTCATTATTTACTTTACCCACTATCTTGTTTATGTTTATTTCACCCTTGTGTTAATTTGTATATCCTTGCATATATCCCATAGTATATCTCATTGCTAGAATATATCTCATTGTTCATATTGCTCATCCTAGCTCATATATCTTGTTGTATTTCATACTTGCTAGGATAACTTATTAATTAGTTTTAATTGGCATAAAATTGGATTAGATTAGCATAAGACCCTAATCACCCCCCTCTAGGGTCTAACAATTGGTATCAGATCTTGGTGCTCTTTGATTTAAGGACTAATCACCTTGAGTTAAAGATCCAAGTTATCTTATTTGTATTAATATTGTTATGATTGCATTTGTCTTGCTTGCATATATTCACATATATATCATGAATATAAATATATTTCGTTTAGGCTATGATCCAAATATTGCTCCAAAATTTAGAAATTTCTCCTATGCTCAATGGTGCGCAAAATTTAAAATATTTGTTGAATCTAGAAATATTAACTTATGGGAAGTTATTGATTGTGCTTATATTGTGCCCATATTGGAGAAATCCAAGTGGAGCAATCATGATAAGAAAATATTTTCAATGAACAAGCTTTTGTTAGAATTTTTGCTTAATGATTTTGACTCATCCTTTTCTAACAAATTTGTTCATTTTGATAGTGCTTACAAACTTTGGAAATTTATTGAAGCACATCAAGGGGATTTGGAGGCAATCTGACAAGCTTTGGAGGATTCTTCTTCAAGTTCATGTGGAGCATCATGCACACGGTCACAAGAGGATAACTCTTGTGTAGTAAGCGATTCCGATTCCGATAATGATTAATCTATTGATTAACTCGCTTGTGCATATGAGAAATTATCGCATGCCTACACTAAATTGCAAAATAATTTTATTGATCTTAAAAGCAAGCTTGTTAGTTTAAAATCCGATCATGAGAAGCTAGTCTCCAAATTTGATATCATTTCTCAAGAAAATATTACTCTTAAAGAAATTAATGATATGTTAAAATTGAAAAATGAAAAATTGACTTCATCCATTTCTAGCTTAACTCATGATAATAAAGATGTCATGCTAGAAGTAGAATGCATTAGAAATGAATTTGATTCTTTTAAGAATAACCATATATGCTCTACTTCTATTATCAATGATGTTGTGACCAATAATAAATTGAATCTTATGAAAAACCGCATATTATGCTTAGATTCAACTTTTAACACATGCATTGATAATTATAAGAAACTTATGGACAAGTGTGTTAAATCTAGTGTTATAACTTATAAATCACCTATACACTATGCACACTTGTATAACAAAGTTTACAAATGCTCTATTTGCGGTCGTAAAGGCCACCTTGCTAAATTTTGCTATGATGCACACAAACCTAAGATTGCTAATACTCCATGTGCATCTCATAAGGCTTCTTCTTCATCACATGTACACACACATGCATCCATTGTTCATCATAAGCATGGTAATGTGTATCATTGTGATTTTTGTGGTAGAGTTGGTCACTTAGCTAAGTTTTGTTTTGATTTGCAAAAAGTTTCTAAATCGTAAAATATTTCAAGTAGATCAACATTGTTTCAAAATGTTTCTCATTTGCAAAATAATCTTATATTTGCAAATGTTCCTCATGCACATCCACATGGTCAACATAACCAAATGCATCCTCTTCATTGCACTTATTGCAATCGAATGAATCATTTGTATAATTATTGCTATGACCGGACCCGTGCACTAAATGCGCCCAAATGGGTTCATAACGCAAGGGCTTTGAGCTTTATTGATAGTGGTCATGTCCCTAAACAAACCGGCACCAAGAAGACTTGGGTGCCAAAATGATTTTTAAACCAATAATTTTAGTACTTTTATTTTTCTTTTTCTTGGTTTCGAAAAATGTATTTTAAACTTTTATGAAAGCAATTCCTTTTATTGGTCAAATTCTTTTGTTTTCATGATTATTGGTTTTGTTTTGATAAGAGGTTTGTGTTTATATAACCCTCCGGGTTTATTGAGTGTTTATTCCCAAATCATGTTTACCGGATGCTAGAATGATTATATGGGTTAGAACAAGCTTAAGAGCTTGATATATTATTGCCTCTCTTGAAATTCCTTTGTCAAAGATTTTGTTTTGAATTGTTGCTTTGAATTCATTATATTTTACTTATATGATGATATTTATGTGTTTGTACTTATAGATCATCTATTCGTGCCTTATAATGTATTCCATATGTGGTTTGATCAAATCCCACAAAGAAAATTCTCTTGATTGATCAAACATCATTTTTGGATTTAAACTTTGATTTATGATTTCTTTTGGTTGATTTGTTTTCATTTAAAAAAACTTTTTCATGTTTCTCTGTTCCTTGTTAATGAGACACTATTTTTATTTTGACATATTTATATGTGTTCTCATTGTCTTTTTGTATGTGAGTTGTGTTTAGCATGTTTCTTGCTTGCTCACATATGTATGCCTTAGCATTCATTGCATATATTCATTAAGGTATTTTGATAAGGGGAGCAATTCCTATATCTTTCTATGTGTTATACTCACCCATGCATATTGATAGGGGGAGCTTTCGCTCTCTTCACCCCTTTGTCCCCTTTTTGATGTTGTCAAAGGGGGAGAAATATTATGAGTATATTCTTTCTTGTTTATATGCATGTGAATTATAATTTATATATTCATTTTCTTTCATGCATATATCCTTTTGTAAATTGTTTGTCATCATCAAAAAGGGGGAGATTGTTGGCCTTCTTATTTTGATGATATTTAACAAATAATTTACTCCTAATGTTGTTTGTCTAGTATTTGTGTTTTTTATTTATTGTAGACAAACAACATTGTTGGAGGTTGGATGGATTACACCATAACGATCATATCTAATGGAGGTTGGCGGAATAGTGGAGTGAAGCCTTGCTATCAAGTTAAAGATCCAATTTTAAGCTTCATCCAAGTTTACCAAGTTGAGCTCAATGAAGACCTTCATAAACCTTGGGTAATTTAGTTTAGGAGTTTATATTATATGTGTTAATACCTTAATCTCAATATAATATACACACATACACGTTTTGGTTTTGTATATATATAGTTATATATATACATATATGTTTTGGTTTGATAGTTTTCAAGTTTTAATATGAAACAATTTAATATAATTAGAAAACATATTTTTGTTTCATACTTATATGCATATATATGATTTCATCAATATCAATTTTATTTAGTTCAATGAAATCATGTTTTAGTGCATTATATGTGTATTTTAATAAAATACTATATTCATTATTTATAGACTTCATAACAATAGCTTACATCTTTCTTCAAGTCTATAAAATCATTTTGTAAAGTTTCAAAACATGGTTTAGCCAAAATGTCAAAATTCATATGTTTACATTTTCATGTTTTGGACTATTTTACAAAATAATGATATTTCTCATTTGGGAAGTTCTTTTAGAAAACCAATTTTTGTAGCATGTGTATTATCATGTCTACAATTATTTTCCAAAGTTTCATAATTTTTGGAATTTATTTGATATTTTTAAATAGTGTTTTAAAATCAAAAAACTGTTTTCAAACCTGTTTCTCTTTAGTATTAGTTCGCGGTCAACCGCCACGGTCGACCGCCATGAGTTCAAGACTTAGTTTTTGTCTTGTTGGCTCGCGATCGGCTGTGGCGGTCGACCGTAGCAAGTCCAGAGACTTTCACGGTCGACCGTCGCGGTCGACCATCGCTTGTCCAAAGCCATAGTTCTGCTTTTTGTTGCTTGCGGTTGACCGTCACACTGTCATATCAGTTCTAACGGCTAGTTTCCAGAGTCGTTGCTGAGTTGGTTTTTTGGCCTTTTCTTGGTTTTCTCTTGGCTTTGGGGTTTCATATAAATACCCCCTTATACCTCAGTTCTTATAACAATGCAAGAAGTTTTTAAACAAGAGTTTAACAAGGGTTTAAGCTTGTTTAGTGTTTGTTTAAAAGAGTTTTGTTTGTGAAGAAGTTTTACACAAGTGGAGGAGATCATCTACATTCTTTGGGCTTCATTTTAATCCATCTCTCCATCTTGTTTTTCAGAGAAGAATTTCTAAACTCTATACTAGCTTTGTATTAATTCTTTGTTGTTTATCATTTTCATTAAGCTAGTATTTTCAATTGAGTTTAGTTGATTTGATTTCACTCATTGTTTACACACACCCACATGAGCTTATTATATTTTCATACATAGTATATTTGGGTTGGTGAGAGTTGTAACAATTGAGTGTGAGCTTTCAGTGTGTTCTCATCCATATTTGAGAACAAATTATTTATTGTATTGTGCTTATTGTGAGATTCACTTTGTAATACACTCGTACACCGAGAGAAGTGTGGCGAGAGTCGGGGATCGTCCCAAGAGGAGTGGCGTTGGTTGACGAACCTAGGGAGAGGTTATAACCGAGCACTTGAGGGAGACACGGCTAGGTCCAACACTTGTGAGGGTGTAGAGTGGGTTTGCAAGAGTGTGAGTTATAGAGTTTTCGGTTAGCTAGAAAACCGAGTGTGTAGAAGTTCCGGCTTTCAAACCGAATTGTGATAGTTGATTTCTCCCCGGGAATGGGGAGCGGAGACGTAGGACGGAAGGTCCAAACTCCGTGATCATTTGATTGTGTTTGAGTGTCCTTTGGCGTTTATTCTTATTTGTGCTCATTGCTCATATCGCCATTGTCTTATTATTTACTTTGCCCACTATCTTGTTTATGTTTATTTCACCCTTGTGTTAATTTGTATATCCTTGCATATATCCCATAGTATATCTCATTGCTAGAATATATCTCATTGTTCATATTGCTTATCCTAGTTCATATATCTTGTTGTATTTCATACTTGCTAGGATAACTTATTAATTAGTTTTAATTGGCATAAAATCGGATTAGATTAGCATAAGACCCTAATCACCCCCGTCTAGGGTCTAACAATGCCGCGGTGGTCGACCGTGAAAAGTCTAGAGAGCTAGTAAGCTAGGCAGCTTCTCGTAGTCGACCAGACTTTGTTCTGTGGTCGACCGTGAAAAGTCCAAAGACTTTTTGCCTGTAACGGTCACTTTCGGGGTCGACTGTACATGGCTCTGTGATCGACTGCATGTACTGTAATGGCTAGTTTTTTCCAGCTTCCAGTTTTGGGGGATTTGGTCTTTTTTGTCTTTTTCTAGGGTTTTTGGCTTCTTCCAAGGATTGCCTATATATACCCAACTACCCCCATTTATTTCAGAACTAACTTTGCAAAGGAAATTGATTAAGTTTGTGTTCTTATGCTTAAAAGGGCTTCAATTTTCAAATTCACTCAATCTGTTTTCACACTTGCAAATTCCACATCTCAAGCTTCAATTGGAATCTTTTCTTCTTGCCATAGGGCTGTTGTAAGTGAGCTTCTTTCTTTTTTTTTAACGTGTGAAGAGCAAGATCTCATGGAGATCTATTGTGTGGTTGTGAGATCTCAAGAGGAGATTGGTGTGTAGAAGTTTCGGCTTCCAAACCGGATTATGATAGTAAAATTCTCCTCGAGAGGGGAGAGCGGGGACGTAGGTCGGTGGACCGAACCTCGTGAACATATCGCGCGTCACAATTGGATAACTATTTCCTAACTCATCTATTATATATTGCTTTAGCATTTTATTTTGTAGTATGTTGTATTGTCTTAATTTTAATTGCACATTTATTACCTCATAACTCTATTCACCCTCCTTTAGGGTCCAACAATTGGTATCAGAACAAGGTCTCTCTATATATTTTTTGGTTTAACCACCTTAGAGGAAAGATCCAATAGAGGCTTCTTTGAATGTGGAAATGCTTGAGAGACAATCCACCACTAGACCCCCACTTTTCACTGGTAGCAACTTTGCTTATTAGAATGCGAGAATGAGGATTTATCTATGTTCCATTGACCTTGATATCTAGACATTATAGAGAAGAAATATGTTGAGAAGCTTAGTAGTAGTAGTATGACCAATGGTGAGAGGCTTAAGGCAAATGATGCGGCATAAACATGTACCAAAAAGGTTGCAAGTGCACAACCGTGTCAAGTTATAGTATTTAAGATATCGATCCCACGAGGAAGGTGTTTTGTAGGAGAAAATATGAAATCGGTTCTTATATTGTGTGCATGACAAGTAGGAGTGATAGGTGAATGTGATTGTGAAGAGATTGAGAGAGTGAAAATGGTGTGTAAATAGGTGCAAAGTGTAAGTAAGAGTGGATTTGAAAAAGAATGAGTATGATCAATAAGGTGAGAAGGAAAAAAATATGAATAAAATCAAGAAACAAATAAAAAATCAAGAATGAAGAACAAAATTCTAGAATTAAAGAAAATGCAAGAAATTAAAGATGGTGGATTCAATTATAGATATGGGTAATCTACAATTGAACCCACTTCTTAGAAAATGGTGATTCCCTAGAGGGTTCTAGCCTAAATACGAATCAAACAAAATAAAAAATAAACAAAAAGAAAAACTAAACCCAAGAGGGTTCTAGCCTCAAGGTGAATAGTATAAGAAATTAAAATCTAACTACAAAATAAATTACAAAATCTAAACTACAAAATAAAATTACAAGAATTAAATGCAAGAAAATAAATCTACTCTATAAGCATAAAATAAATCTAAAGCAAGAGGGTTCTAGCTTCTTGGCTATTTAACAAGAAAATAAAATCTAACTACAAGCATAGAAATAAATCTAAACTAATAAGCAATAAAAGAGAAAAAGAAAAGAAATGCAAACCTTCAAATAATTCTCCATCTTCATCTTCATCTTCATCATCCAACAAAGAGAAGAAGAGAAAAATTTAAAGTGGTGAAAAAATTATTATTATTATTTGCAATAAAAAGTTATAATTTTAGAAGGCCTTCTCAATTAAGAGTAGCCCTCCTCTTCAAAAAGGAGTTACAAAAATTTTCACACCCTTAACCTCTCACTCTCTACCCCTATTTATAGTAATCTTCAATGAATATGAGCCATTGGATCTGTCTTGAGCCCCAAGCAACAATCTTCACCTTTGAATTTGCTTTTTGTTCTTCTCTAGCCTAACATAAGAGGTCCATATGATTTTCAAAAGAAAATAAAAATCTCTTCTTCAGTAATAAAATCAAGTCCGGCCCATGAGAATGATTATTTGATGAAGTTCCAAGTCTTTGGCCCATTCAAGCATCCAAGTCCAATGAAGCATTTGATTTTTTTCGGAAAAATCCAACTCTGCAGCCCAATAAGTCCGGTTATTTGATTTTCGGCCCACTGTAGCAGTCCAAAGTCCACAATCAAGTTCGGTCTCACTTTTAACTTCCCATTTGATTTTCAAAATAGAAAAGGAAGAGCCGGCCCACTTTAGCAGTCTCAAGTCATTCATGAAGTCCGGCCCAATTTGCTTCAATTCTGCAGCAAATCAAACAAGTCCGGTCCCCTTTGGTGTAATCTCTTTTTTTTTTTGATGGGCTTTGGGCTGTGCATGATGTCTTGTGGATTTTGTTTCTTTTCTTTTTCCTTTGGGCCATCATTTGCTTGATGCTCTTTGGGCTTCAAAAATGCTACAAAATAGAGAAGAGAGATTTTTGAGGGGTTTTTACATTTGATAATATTTATTTATATTTTCATTCATTTATGTGCAAACTAAGCTAACAATAATTATTAATGGTATATTTATTCATGTAAAATAGATAATGAGGATATAAAATTATAATAAAAATATGATTATCAAATACCCCCACACCTAAACTTTTGCTAGTCCTCTAGCAAAGAAAATTAAAAGAAAATCCTAACTCACTTTTGCAGGAATCGCGGTTGTATTTAGCGTATACAACAAGCCTTAAAACCCGTAGGTTACCCTAGTGGACGAGTTGTAGTCTCGTGAGGGTTTGCAGTGAATATACCCACAAAATTCGGTCAACTTGCCAAATTAAAGAAGTTAGTAAATAAATAAATTCACTTGATAACTTTTAGATAATCTAATTGGAGCCAGTTATCACTCAAGAAAACATTTTTATATATAACTCTAAAGTATATTTTCAAGAAAATCTTCTCATTGTAGCAATACAAAACTAAGCCAAACTTAGAAATTTAATTTAAAAGTTTTGAAAAGAACATGCTCACTCTTTGTTTTAAATAATTTTCAAGTTGTTTGATTTAAAATATTTTCCAAGACCATATATACAACTATAAAACATTTATTAAAAATTTTTTAACTCTTTCATCCTTGGTGATTTTTTTCTACTTTAACGGGCATTCTAAGTGACCTTTTAACGAGTTTTGGGCCAATGGATCCCAACCCAATTGGGTTTAGGTCATTAAGTATGAAAATACTCCTTGGGCTTAATTACTCGGTCAGCTTAGGCTTTATAAGATAGAATCACCTAGAATTCAAGAGTATATTTTTTTCTTTTTGGTGCCCATTTTTCGCACTCTTCTTTTGCATTTTTTTTGTATGTGTATATATATATATTTTGAAAAATATGTAAATCAAGACACTTTGAAAATTTATTTTCAACTCAAAGCTAAGCATGCAAAAATTTTATTATTTTAAATAAAAGTTCAAGTTAAGGCTTAAGTAAAGTATACTACTTTGAAAATCATATTTTAAATAAAAGTTCAAGTTAAGGCTTAAGTAAAGTATACTACTTTGAAAATCATTTCTTAAGAAATTTATTTAGAGTTATCATAAAAGGTGAACTTAAGTAAATAACCAACTAAGGATTAGAAAATATCAAATTTATCAAATAAATCAATTATTACATAATTCTATCAATTTGGCAAGTGACGATATTTAAAAAAAAAATTTAAGGGAAAAAATGTAACTAAAAATGTAAAATAAAGAGAAAAATAACTAATTCACACCCCCACACCTAAATTTTGCATTGTCCTCAATGCAAACTCTATGATGCATATAATAAAGCAGATAAGAAGTGAAGCACTTACATTTGGTCGGCTGATAAAAATCTGCAATTACCTTTGGTCTGAGGAGGTTGAAATCAAAATTTTATTCTCTTTTTTTTCACTTTTTTTTGACAACTGAACAAGAAACTCTCAGATGAGAGAAGAATAAATTCTTTTTATTATTCTGAAATAAACAAAATAAACAATGTAGAATAAAATATTCAACATGAAGAGTTCCTGTTCTACATTGAATCCTACCTTACTGTTGAAAATTCTTCTCCAGATTTTAAACAAATTAAGAATGATATAATCAATAATGTGAATTTCTAAGTATTTCGGGGTGTTCAGTAATTCTTGCAACAAAGTAAGGTAGGTATTATTGGTGCCATGCATTTTACATTTCTTAATGAACTTAGACTCTTGTACTGTAAAGTTTTGTTTTCTAACAACCAATTCTTCTGTGAAGTTCTGAAAATTTGGTTGTTGATTATTATCCAAGAATCTAAGTTCATCAAGAAAGAGTTTTTCAAAATTTAATTCAAAGCAACAAATGTTTAACACAGTTTTATTATTCTCAAGGACCTGATCTGCTTCTTCCAAAAACTCTAACTCTTCATCAA
This sequence comes from Asparagus officinalis, assembly GCF_001876935.1. Classification (NCBI taxonomy): domain Eukaryota; kingdom Viridiplantae; phylum Streptophyta; class Magnoliopsida; order Asparagales; family Asparagaceae; genus Asparagus; species Asparagus officinalis. Next base: position 93,981,727 of record NC_033801.1, on the reverse strand, counting down.
AAATTTCCTCAAAACTCAAATCAGTCCCTGCTTCTTCTTCTTCTTCTGATCTTTCCTGAATGTAGTTTATTTCTAGAGGCTGATTATTTGGTTGGTCCCCTAGATTAAAAATGTTAAGATCAGCAGTCAAATTCCCAAATGACAGCTTCATTTGACCAGTTCTACAGTTGATGAGAGCATTTGAAGTGGCTAAGAACAGTCGTCCTAAGATGACATGTGTCTGTCCTTTGGGATTGGAAACAGGCTGTGTTTCCAAGACTACAAAATCTACTGAAAAAATAAAGTCTTCAACCTTAATCAGAACATCCTCTAACTCACCCATAGGGACCTTAACAGATCTATCAGCCAACTGTAAGGTACATTTGGTTGGGTTCAGTACACCTAGACCTAATTGCTGGTAGACTGAATATGGAAGCAAATTGACACTGGCCCCTAAGTCTAAAAGCGCCTTATCAATGTGAGTATTACCAATGATACATGAAATGATGGGGGAACTTGGATCTTTACGTTTCAAAGGTATGGGATTTGATAGCATTTCACTGATATTGGCGGCTAAAAAGACTTTCTTTGGAACATTTATTCTCCTCTTCTTAGTGCACAATTCTTTTAAAAATTTAGCATAAGATGGAATTTGTTCAATTACATCTAAGAGAGGAATATTGACCTTAACCTGCTTGAATGTTTCTAGGATCTTCTCCTCCTGAGGAGAGTGTTTCCTAGACCTGAGTCTATCTGGAAAGGGAGCAACCGGTCTAAATCTATCAAAAACAGGCTCAGGTTCGGGTTCAGGCTCTTGGTCATCTGAGGGGAGTGCTTGTTGAATAGATTCATCAGAATGAGAAGGAATTTGTACAGGATCAAGAGTTTGACTTGGAGGAGTTCTCACTTGATTATCGACTTGTCTACCTGACCGAAGTGAATTGATTGCATTCACTTGGGCTTCGTAAGATGAACTGCATCCTGTGTTCTTCGGGTTGACCACGGGTTGACTTGGAAATTTTCCTTTCTCTCTTTCACTCACAGCACTAGCTAGTTGACTAAGTTAAGATTCTAATCTAGCTATAGCTTGAGTGTTGGAGTTGAGCATTTGTCCAGTGGATTGCATGAAGGAATTCAGAGTGCTAGACGTTTGAGTCAACATATTCGTGGTTTGAGTGGATGCCTTAATTATGGTTTCCAAACCCCTTTCCAAGACGTTGAGACGTTTATCCTGATCTGGATTGTGATGAGTCTGAATTACAGCTTGATGAAGAGGAGACTGATTTTGATACGGCAGATTGGGTTGTTGAAATTGTGAATGAGAATTGAACGGAACCGTGTTTCCCCTAGGATAATGTTGGGTCGAAGCGGGAGTGAAGTTTTGAGTTCCGGGAGAATTTCCTAGATTCCATGCAAAGTTGGGATGATTTCTCCAACCTAAATTGTAGGTTGGAGAAAATGGATCATTTCTAGGGTGCTGGAATGCAGCGTTCATCTGTTCTAATGAGTTGTTATTTCCTAGGAGAGGGCATTCCTCTAAAACGTGGGTAGGAGACTGACAATTATGACATCCTAAGGCAGAAACATGATTGATTTGAGCTGGAGCTCGTTCCTTAATTTTTAAAGCTTTTAACCTTCGCAGAATCGTCGCCATCTTCGCTTCAGAAGCAATGTTTGACTCCAAGAAAAGACCACAAGACTTAGATTAGGGAACTGATGAAACCCTATCATCGCATTGTTCCCATTGCATTATTTTTTTCAGAAAGACTCTCCAAAAACTCCCACGCTTCATCAGCGTTTTTCCTCATAAAATCCCCGTGGCGCTGTACAGCCATTTTTTAGCTTTATCCTTAAGAGCAAATGGAATAAATCTAAGCTTAACCGCATCTTCATTTAATTCTCTCATTTTAATCATAATACACACTTCCTCAAATTCCGAAATAAAAATATATGCGTCTTCTGTTTCATTACCAAGGAATTTGGGAAGCATGTTTATGTATTGCGGTCTAAGCTCAAAACTTATTCCATTTGTTTCGGGGAGCCTAATGCATGAGGGGATTGCATTCCTAATGGGATAGCACATATCTTGAAGAACGGGTGGATTAGGATACCTCATTTCTATTATTGGTTCAAAGCGAATTAATCGATGTGTATTATCCCTAATCCACTGTTGCATATTTTATTTTTTTTATTTTATTTTTTTTCTTAAAGAAAAGAAAGAAAATTAGTTTTTTTTATGAGAAGATAAAGAAAAAGAAAAATTCTAACTGAAACAAATCAAAACAATCACTTTTCAATCAACTCTAATTCTAGGGTTTAGCCTAACTCCACTAGACCAGCTCCTAACCAAAAACTCCTACAGTGAAAAGATCAAAGTTTTACTCAGGTAGTTAGCCAGGTAAGGATAGTACTAGAGGTTGATTAAAGATCAATTAAGTACTTCTTTCCTTGCGGAGTGCTTTACGCAACCCCTAAACCTTGCCTTAGACACCAACTAATCTGAGAAAACTTAAACCGGTTCACTTAAGAATTTCTTGTTCCTTATTGAGCTCGAATCCTTAGGGGCCAACGTCTAATGAGTTTTATTAGGCTTGGGTTTGTGAAGTGAGGAATTAGTGATTTTTGGGCTAAGGAAATGGTGATGAAATCCCTCACCTTATCTTGATTATAAGGTTTTTCCCATAAAGATATTTTTAAGTGTGTGCCAAATCAAGATGCTCAAATCACTTGGTGAATTCCTACTATCAATATGAAATGCAACCCTATGAATTAAAAGTAACTAAAAAGGATGGAAAAGAAAAATCTCTTTTTTTTTAATTAGGGTTAACAATCAAACAAATGAGAAGGGGGAAATTTGTTTGAATTTATTATCTTGTTAGTAAATGTCAAAGTGGAGGATGAATTTTATTATGGTTAACAAAAAATAAAATCCTTTTTTTAAGTCCTAATTATCTCTAATTGTGAAGAATGAGCTAAAGGGTAGAATTATAAAAACTAAAAAGAGGACTTACCCGAAAGTAAATCTTCAAATCCTAGCTCTCCAATCCGCGATCTCCAAGCTCCAAGCGTTTCCTTCACAAAAAAACACACAAGTTAAAGAACTAAAATAATTAAAATCTACTTAAGCACCTTCCCCGGCAACGGCGCTAAAAACTTGATGCAGCATAAACATGTACCAAAAAGGTTGCAAGTGTACAACCGTGTCAAGTTATAGTATTTAAGATATCGATCCCACGAGGAAGGTGTTTTGTAGGAGAAAATATGAAATCGGTTCTTATGTTGTATGCGTGACAAATAAGATTGATGAGTGAATGTGATTAAACTAAACCCAAGAGGGTTCTAGCCTCAAGGTGAATAGTGTAAGAAATTAAAATCTAACTACAAAATAAATTGCAAAATCTAAACTACAAAATAAAATTGCAAGAATTAAATGCAAGAAAATAAATCTACTCTATAAGCATGAAAATAAATCTAATCTATGAGCATGAAATAAATCTAAGGCAAGAGGGTTCTAGCCTCTTGGCTATTTAACAAGAAAATAAAATCTAACTACAAGCATAGAAATAAATCTAAACTAATAAGCAATAAAAGAGAAAAAGAAAAGAAATGCAAACCTTCAAATAATTCTCCATCTTCATCTTCATCTTCATCATCCAACAAAGAGAATAAGAGAAAAATTTAAAGTGGTAAAAAAATTATTATTATTAATTGCAATAAAAAGTTATAATTTTGGAAGGCCTTCTCAATTAAGAGTAGTCCTCCTCTTCAAAAAGGAGTTACAAAAATTTTCACACCCTTAACCTCTCACTCTCTACCCCTATTTATATTAATCTTCAATGAATATGAGCCATTGGATTTGTCTTGAGCTCCAAGCAATAATCTCCACCTTTGAATTTGCTTTTTGTTCTTCTCTAGCCCAACATAAAAGGTCCATATGATTTTCAAAAGAAAATGAAAATCTCTTCTTCAGCAATAAAATCAAGTCTGACCCATGAGAATGATTATTTGATGAAGTTCCAAGTCTTTGGCCCATTCAAGCATCCAAGTCCAATGAAGCATTTGATTTTTTTTGGAAAAATCCAACTCTGCAGCCCAATAAGTCCGATCATTTGATTTTCGGCCCACTGCAGCAGTCCAAAGTCCACATTCAAGTCCGGTCTCACTTTTAACTTCCCATTTGATTTTCAAAATAGAAAAGGAAGAGCCGGCCCACTTTAGCAGTCCTAAGTCATTCATGAAGTCCGGCCCAATTTGCTTCAATTCTGCAGCAAATCAAACAAGTCCGGTCCCCTTTGGTGTAATCTCTTTTTTTTTGATGGGTTTTGGGCTGTGCATGATGTCTTGTGGATTTTGTTTCTTTTCTTTTTCCTTTGGGCCATCATTTGCTTGATGCTCTTTGGGCTTCAAAAATGCTACAAAATAGAGAAGAGAGATTTTTACACACACTCCCACTCGCACTGATTATGAGAATTGCTTTATTTATCCGCCGACTGCTCCACCCCCAGGCTTGGAAACTTTAAGGAAGCTCGTAGAGCAATTAGAGTACTGGATGCAGATGACCATCGATGTCGTTAGTCTCGGGGACGTGAGTTTCAAAGTCTATGGTATATTTATTCATGTAAAATAGATAATGAGGATATAAAATTATAATAAAAATATGATTATCAGCAAACCTTAATATAAAGGCCATGAATGCCTTAATTTGTGGACTTATCACCAATGAATACAATAGGATTTTCACGTGTGCAACCGCACACAAAATTTGGGAAAAATTGTGCATCACTCATGAAGGAACCCCTCAAGTTAAGGAATCCAAAATTAGTGGCCTCATGCATGATTATGAATTGTTTAAAATACTTCCAAATGAATCTATTGAAGCTATGTTTTCTCAATTTACTAACATCATAAATGAATTGCATGGCCTTGATAATATGTTGACGAACCAAGAGATGAACTACAAAATTCTTCATTTTTTGACGCTGGTGTGGGAGCCTAAAGCTACGGCCATAAGGAAGCTCATGACCTTACAACACTTACTTTTGATGGTCTCATTGGAAAGCTCAATGTCCATGAGAAGAAGATCAAAGAGAATGAGGAAATGCCCCCAAAGGCAATCGAGGATCCATCTCAAAAATTGAAGACTAATGCGCTCAAAGGAGCAATTGATGACTCATTCTCCTCGGATAGTGAAGTCGATGCCTCTAGAGAAGTGGAACACCTCTCTAGAAGGATATCAAGATTAATCAAAATGAATAAAAATTTTAAGAATCGATCTAACAACAATTTTCCTTCTCGTATAGGTAAATGGTTCGAATGCAATGAACCGGGACACTTAGCTAAGGATTGTCCTAAGCTTAAGGAGAAGTACTTGAAGTACAAAAAGAAGAAGGCTATGTACATTGGATGGGATGAATCCGAACCAAACGATTCAGATAGCAATGATGAGGGTGCCATGATTGCTCTTCATGACCCAAACATTTGTTTCATGGCTCATGAAGATGAGGTACAATCCGTAACCGAAAGTGAATCATTTTTTATGCAATGTGAACTAGAAACCGCATTAGAAGAATTAAACATTGAATTTAAAAGAGTGGCAAAAGAATACTCTTCTTTTAAAAAATTACGTGTTTCTTATGATTCTAAGTTTGAGCAACTACAATATTCTCTTGCTCCAAAAGATGAAATGATAGGAGATTTAGACTTTAAAAACAAACAACTAAGGTCTAAAATTGAGAGGCTAGAAATAAAAAATAATAGAATTAAATCTAATTATACCTACTCTAGTCATCATCATGTTAATAGAAAATGGTATCATAAATCTTATGCTCCTATATATAAGAAAAAAAATTTGTGCACATATTGCATGTAATATGGTTATATCTCTACTTATTGTAGGATTAAAAATAACATAAATTCTTATGAGTTAATATGGGTACCTAAGGGTACCAAAAATACTAACATTCAAGGACCCAAAGTTTGGGTACCTAAAGGTTCTATAACTTATTCATATGTAGGGAACATCTCGCATAAGACGTAAGGAGTTGTGGTACCTTGATAGTGGTTGCTCACATTATATGACGGGCAACAAGGAATTATTTGCAATCATATTAAGAATTGAAGGAGACAATGTCTTCTTTGGTAGTGGTGAGAAAGGTAAAATTATAGGTATTGGTAATATTGGTAAGATACATTCTCCCATAATTGATGATAGTTATTTTGTTGAAAAACTAAATCATAATCTTCTTAGTATTAGTCAATTAAGTGACAAAAGCTTTAACATTTTTTTAAACTGGATAAATGTATTGTTAGTATGAATAATACAATTATTTTTGTTGCTTTTAGAAGATCTAATGTTTATATTTTTGAGATGAATGAGCTAATAGATCAAGATATAAAATGCCTTGCCGTGGTGGATGAAGATCATTGGATTTGACAAAAGAGGTTTGGACATGCTAACATGGAGTTAATATCTAAGCTATCCAAGAAAAATCTATAAAAGGGTTACCAAATCTAACCTTTGTTAAGGATTCTATTTGTGAAGATTGTGCTAATGGTAAACAAACCATGAACACCTTCAAATTCATAAATGAGGTATTTGCTAAAGGTAAACAAACCAAGAACACCTTCAAATTCATAAATGAGGTATCTATTTCTAAACCTTTGTAATTATTGCATCTTGATCTCTTTGGTCCTATGCGTGTTGCCTCTCTAGGAGGTAAACATTATGTATTTGTTATCATTGATGATTTTTTATGTTTTACATGAGTAATCTTTCTTGCAAATAAATATGAATGTTTTAAAGAATTTTTTAATTTTGTAAAAAGAATTGAAAATGAAAAGGATTTAAACCTGTTAAAATTAGAAGTGATCATGGTGGTGAATTTCAAAATAAAAATTTTAATGAATTTTGTGCTCATCGTGATATAACTCATATGTTTTCACTCCTAGAACACCACAACAAAATGGTGTTGTTGAACGAAAAAATCGGACCATACAAGAGATGACACGTTATAATGATAAATACTTTTATTTTGCTTAAGTATTTTTGGAAGGAAGCCGTGAATACGGCTTGCCATGTTTTAAATCGTGTCTTGATTAGACCTAAATTTAAGAAAACTCCTTATAAACTCTTTTTTGGCAAAACCCCATATATTGGATATTTTCATATTTTTAGTTATAAATGTTTTATCTTAAACACTAAAGACCACCATGATAAGTTTGACTCAAAAATTAATGTTGGTATATTTTTGGGATATGCATCTAGAAATAAGGCTTATAGGGTCTTCAACAAACGAACACTTGTTGTTAAAGAGTCTATAAATATTACTTTTGATGAGGCTAATATTGGTTTGTAAGATAGCTTGCCTAGGGATGATGATGATATTGAGGGAGGATTAGAGCTTTTGCAAACAAATGACAAACCCTCAATGGATGTACAAAAGGATGGGGAAAGCAACAACATACAAAATCAAGAAGAGCTCCCCAAAGCATGGAGGTTTGCACCGGATCATCCAAAGGAACAAATAATAGGGAGTCCATCACAAGGGATTCTAACTTGCTCAAAAGCCTTGAGTGAGTGTTGTAATATAACTTTCTTATCTTAAATAGAACCTAAAAGAGTTAATGATGCTTTAAAAGATAAGTTTTGGGTTTTAGCAATGCATGATGAACTAAACAATTTTCAAAGAAATAATGTTTGGAAATTAGTTCCTAGACCTAATAATGTTTATGTTATTGGAACTAAACGAGTTTTTAGAAACAAACTTGATGAACATGGCATAGTGACTAGAAATAAAGCTCGTTTAGTTGCCCAAGGATACAATTAAGAGAAGAGCATAGACTATGATGAAACTTTTACACCGGTTGCAAGATTGGAATTAAGATCTTTTCTCTAAGGTGATTAGACCAAAAATTAATATAGAGACCAAGCTCTGATACCAATTATTAGACCTTAGAGGGGGGAGAGTGATTAGGGTCTTGAAGTAATAATTGTGCAATAAAAATTAAGACAAGCAATCACCACAAAATATAATGCTAAAATAAAAGGAGATAAGATAGAAATCGTTATCCAAGTGACGCGCGATATGTTCACGAGGTTCGGCTCTCTAGCCTACGTCCCCACTCCCCACTCTCGAGGAGAATCCACTACACAACCCGGTTTGGAAGCCAGAACTTCCTCTACACAGCGATCTCCATGAGATCTCACGATATAGTTGATCTCCACGAGATCTCACGACACAGTTGATCTCCACGAGATCTCACGACACAGTTGATCTCCACGAGATCTCACGACACAGTTAATCTCCACGAGATTACCACACAATCAATAGTAACAAATGAAGAATTTCTCTCTCTTACAATAGCCCCATGGTAAGGAGAGAGATTGCACTTGAAGCTTTGGATGTGGGATGTGCAAGTGTAAAACAAGGAATTGGATTTTGAAAGTTAAGGCTCTTAAACTCAAGAATTAAACACAATTGATTTTTTCTCTTGCAAAGTTGGTGGTTAAAACAAATGGGGTAGTTGGGTATTTATAGTGAAAAATAACAGCAGCCAAAACCCCAAAGAAATAACCAAAATCCCCCAAAATTCGGTTTTCTGAAACTAGCCGTTACTATGCAACGACTCTCTGATAAGTCGACTTATGAGTCGACTCATGAGTTGACTTATGAGTCAACTAATGAGTCGGCTTATATGAGTCGGCTTATATGACTTGACTCAGTAGAAGAAAAATCACAACTCCGCTGTACTTCGTGAGTCGACTTATGAGTCGACTAAACATGCGCAGACCAGATTTGCACAGAAAACACAACTTAAAATATTTTTAAAAATATCAGATAAATTCTAAAAAATATGAAACTTTGGGAATAGTTTATAATCATTTTGAAAAATTTGTTTGAAGAGGAATTTTGCAAAAAGGTCCTCGTATTTATGAAAAACATCATTTTGACAAAAGTACCAAAATACGAGTTTTGAGAGTGTGCAAGTGTGTGTGATATCCCAAAAAGCTTCAAATAAAATCTACAACTACTTGCCTACAATCTAGCACTAGAGAGAAAAAAAAAACTAGCAAATATCATCACATAGAATAACATTTCTTTGAGTCTTGATATTTGCTTTGATTTGATGAAGCTTTCACTTGTATATGTTGTTCTTGATTAATATTTGCTTCATCACATTGCCTCCACCTCCTATAGATATTGACGTTGTACCTCATATTCCATCCAATCCTCCATAAGTGGTACTAACAAGCTTGATATACATATTAACTACAATATCACTTAACAAGCAATTAGTACCGATAATGATGGTTGTAAATCATCATCAAAACATAAGGGCTAACAAGGATGTTTTTAGCCTTTGCAAGTTTTAAAGATTTCAAACTATTTCAAATAGATGTTAAAAGTGCTTTTAAAGTGGTTTTTATAGAGGAGAAAGTATATGTTGAGCAACCCTCCAGTTTTATGGATCATTCTTTTTCTAATCATATTTACCGGGTTCAAAAAACTTTATATGGGTTAAAACAAGCTCCTAGAGCTTGGTATGCTCTCCTCTCTAATTTTCTTCTTAAAAATAGTTTTTCTAAAGGAAAAAATGATAATACTCTTTTTGTTAGAAAATAGATAAATGAATTTCTCTTAGTTCAAATTTATGTTGATGATATCATTTTTAGTGCCACTAATGAATCTTTGTGCAATGATTTTTTAAAAGTTCTGCAAGACAAATTTGAGATGAGCATGATAAGAGAGCTCACATTCTTTCTCGGTCTCCAAGTCAAGCAAACTAAGGATAGGATATTCATTTCACAAAGAAAATATGCTAGAGAATTGGTAAAAAATTTTGGATTAACCTCGACGGAGCGTCTCGGTTAATGCGAGACACCCCAGGGGTGTCTTAGATTTTCTGAGACACCCCAGGGGTGTCTCGGATTTTCCGAGACACCCCAAGGGTGTCTCGGAATTTCCGAGATACCCCAGGGGTGTCTCGGATTTTTCGAGACACCCCAAGGGTGTCTCGAGTTTTGTGAGACACCCCAGGGGTGTCCCGGATTTTGAAAGACGCCCTTAGTCCGTTTTAACCACTCCGTTATCCTCTCAAGCCTATAAATACAAGCCATAGGCCTTATTTTTTCAGAGCTGGAATTTTGGAGAAGAGGCGAAGCCCTGCCGGAGTGAAGAGTGATTGATCACTTCAACGCAAGAGAGCTTCTTCGTCAAATCTACATCACCCGTACCCGATCCTTAGTATTGTCCCTTGGCGATAATACTAAGAAGAGCAAATATCTCGCTTTATCCGAGATAGGCGCTTTAAGTTTCTAGATCTCCTCGTGGATCGACGAAGCTCTGGATCAGATCTGATTGCCAGGTAGTCCACGGATATCGACGTCCCCGTCACAGGCTAAAGACCCACGCAAGCAAGAGACGACGAACGGATCTTGTGTTTATTTTCAAGAAAGTTGTAATTTTTATTTCTTTGTTATTCGAATTCATTTGTAACGTTTGAAGTTTTAATGAAATCAATGATGAAGGCAACTTTTGGCGAAAACAAACTGGCGACCACAGTGGGAGCCAACAGCTTCGCTGCCGAAGCTGTCGTGCCGCAGCCGACGATCAAGATCCCGGTGCTCGAAGAGGTCGAATATGAATTCGACCAGCAAAAGTTCGAGGAGTACGTCTCCTCCTCCTCCTCCTCCTCTAGATCCGCCTCTCCTGGAAAGAACAGGAGTACCTCCTCCTCCAGATCTGCCTCTCCTAGCAAGTGCAGGAGTGCCTCCTCCTCTAGAAAGATCTGCTGGTCTTCAGATCTGAAGATCCAAGAAGACGATCTCTCCGCCGCTGTTGCTGTTGCACCTTGCAATGATCCACCGGCGTTCAATGAAGCCAAATTTGCAGATCTGAACTCCTTCACGATTAAGGAGTCGACTGCTGAAGGCGCGCCAACTCTATCAAAGAGAGCACGTCAAAGGAAACGACAACGCCTCGCGCGCCAATTCGCCAAGGCTTTGGATCAGATGGATGGTCTCCATTACCAAGCAGATCTGGAGCTCAGAAAGCGCCAAGTGGCTAATCTGTCGCCACGACCAGCATCGGAATCCTCCTCTCGATCTCCAATTAACGAATGGGTTCGTGTCCAAAGAACCCACTCTACTCTCGAGGAGCGAATCCAGAAGCGTCGCACCTTGCTTACGCTTGTCCGGACCCTTGTGCGAAAAGCACAAGAAATGCAAAAGGAAGAGGCAGTTAAGAGATCGCCGAGATCCAGACAAGTTTGGGTGCCAAAAGCCAAATCAGCGCCTAAGGCAAAAGCAGGCGACGTTGCTCTCCGGCCTTCGTCAACTTTAGATCCCGAACCTCCGGTAAAGCCCTACCGCAGCGCGGGTTTCCCCAAGTTTAGGATTCCTCTGAAAGATCGTATCGGTGCCCTACCCGAGAATCGAGGAAAAGCGCTTGTTAAGGAAAGCTAGAGATCGTTGAAGGAGCTTCGAGCCAACATCCAGACTGGGGGTCGTACGCGACCTCCTAACAAATTGATTTCTGCAACGGCCCGCTTGGCTGTACGTGCAGAAAATCAGGAGCCCGTTAAGGTTTCACCCTCGCAAAGGTGTGATTCCAAACGTGCGACTCTTGCAGACGCCAACAAGGCAATGTTTACTCAGAGGAAAACACGTCAGACAGACGAACGCGTTATACCTGAGAATCCATGTGAGCAGCCGATAGGTTACTCCGACCGCAACGTCGATGAGTTGTACTATCAGGCTGGGGGTACGAATAAATCTCGAAAGAGAAGTACCCGGGAAGCGGACTCTCACTGTCCGTGTACCAAAATTATCAGGGCATTATTATCAGCGTGTAGCTGCCCCAAGACCGCTCCGCAGAGGGTCTCGATATTCAAGAGAATCTTCGATGGAATGACGAAGCCCAAATCGAGGCGTTTCCACCAAAGAGGATCGGTTGTTCGAGATGATGAATTCCCAGAGGTTACCGTCAATATGGTTGATAAGGGAAAATCTCCGATTGTTTCAAGTGGTTCCAACCCTGATTTCTCTCCAGGAAGAAAAATCAATTCGGGAATAGCTCAGCTTCAGCTAGAAGCCATCGGATATAACAATTACCAGGGGATCCATGAAGGAATCCATTCCGATGACGAACTCTCAGATTCTTATTCCGCACTCGCCTCCAATGATACAACGTCTAGTATAGGACAAGCTCGAGAAGTGTTCATGATCAACACCGAGCAAATAGCCAAAATCATTGAGGATGCTCTAGCCAAGCAGAAAGAAGCATTCAAAAGCGAAATGGAAATGGCTATGCATGAGATGAGACAAATGCACGACCAACAAATCCGAGCTTTGTCAAATCAGTTAGTTGAATCCAACCGTCGCACCCAGAACGCCGCAGTTGACAGCGATCCGGAAGTGGACGAAATCATCATGGCCGACGCACCGCCCAAAAATACTGGGGGTGGCCCCACTAAAAATAACGACGCTGGGGGTGGACCCACCAATGATGATAACACTGGGGGTGGCCGTATTATTCCTCTCTAAAATTGTCCAAAACAGGATATAAATGAGGCCGAAAAGATGAAGGATCTCGAAAGAAAAATTGACGCCCTGATGTCTGCTTGAGAGGTGAAGAAGACCGGCATTCCGTGTTCTTACCCGAAAGAGTGGGATTCGATCCCGTATCCGGCGAAATTCAACCTGATCAACTTCACGCCGTTCGACGGGAAAGGTTCCCCCACTCAACACCTGATCTATTTCAAGTCCCATTTGGGAGTGATCTCTGGCAACGAGCCTCTGATGGTCCGGTCATTTGTTGGCATCCTTCGCGGGCCCGCCTTCGATTGGTACCGCCGCCTCAAGCCCGGAAGCATCAACAGCTGAGAGGACCTGGAGAGCATGTTCCTCGCTCATTTCTTCGATGATGACGCAGAAGTGTCGATCAAAACACTCTTCGATGAGAAACAAAAAGACGGAGAGTCGGTGGATACCTTCATCAAACGCTTCCGCAATCAGGCAATGAACTGCAAGGATCCCGTCACGGAGGAATTCATCTTGTTATGGGAGTAGAGCCACTCAATACCTAGAGAGAGTTGAAGGTGCGCGGAGAACAGGCCGAACGCTTCCTCAGAAGGAGGAAGGTCGAAAGAAACCAACCGATGGTTAACCCTCTGAATTCGAGTCTCGTGTCTCATGATGAAGGGAAGGAACCCACAACAGTTATTGACGTTAATCAAACGTCACAACAACAGCTCCGAAGACAACAGAAGAATTCGGATCCAAGGCTCCAAAAAGAGTACTCATTCAAGGACGAGGACGTTCCAGCCATCTTCGAGACCCTTCTTGAAAACAACAAAATCAAGCTGCCACCCATCATGAATCAGGAGGAAGCTGACGATACTGCAGATCCGAAGTACTGCGCGTACCACAGGAGGATCCTTCATCCCACCAAGGCTTGCCTTACTTTAAAGAATATAATCCAAACCTTGGTTGAAGCCGGCATCATAACGCTAGGATAAGCCAATTAAGAACGGCGGTACTCCGACAAGTATAAGAGTATAAACTGCTTCTTAACCCTCCGACCGGTATAAGAGGTTAAACTGCTCCCTGATACTCCAATAGGTATATGAGTCTAAACTGTTTCCTACCATTGATGGGAAGTTCCTGGAGAATGTTACGCTAATATTCTTAAGGATAACCCGGACATGTAACGGAGTACAAAGTCAGACCCAGTTCCAAGAAAGAAGCTGGGGGTGGATGATTCATGTAATGGGAAGTTCCCAGAAGAACGCTATATGTAATTTTCTTAGGGATAACCCGATAATTACGAACAAGGTGATAAACACTAAACCCCCACTATGATTTGTACTACCACCCTCACTGTCTACCTGGTCAAACCTTCCTATAGTTAGGACCACAACCAAAGTCCCCTCTCGATTCCTTTCATGAACGAGAGGTCCACTTTCAAATTGAACGATCAAGCCTGTAAAAGGTAAGATCATCTCAAACCTCCCACTTCCACTGCTTCCTTGGTCAAACCTATAAAAGTTAGGGCCACAACCAGATTCTCCTCTCGATTCCTTTCATGAACGAGAGGTCCACTTTCAATTGAGCAATCAAACCTATAAAAGTTAGGATTGTCTCCAACTTTACTTAGTCAAACCTGCAGATAGTTAGGACTAAGATTGAGTTATCCTTTTCGATAAACGAAAGACTTCCATCTTTTCCTTTTTCCACCAAACCTATAAAAGTTAGGGTCGAAATTGGGCTTTCTCCTCAATAAATGAGGGACTCTTTTTGGATCGAATGACCAATCCTATAAAAGTTAGGGTCGTTTGAATCTTTCCGATTCTCGGAGTGGAGATCCCACTCTTAGTTTCATCATTTCGGATTCTGAGGGTGGAGATCCCACCTTGAGTTTCCTTTCCAACTGGAGATAGAATATAAAATTCTTCCTCTTCAGTGCCGGGAGATAGAATATAAAATTCTTCCTCTTCCATTTTCCAGTCCGTCTTTACCCTGAGAAAAGACACAATTCCCAACTTCCAATCCGTGCACTTTGTGCACGGGGAATTTTATCTCAACTCCTAAATAGAGATAAGCCTACGCCTAACACGCGTTGCCGGTTTAGTCTTTCACCGATTGAAAAAGACACCAGAATCCAGTCTGGGGCATTTTATCCCGAAGCCTAAGTAGGGATAAGTCAACGCTTAACCCGCGTTGCTGGGTGGTTCGTTCCCGTAAAAATGACCGAGTCTACGTATTCAGCATCGTAGCAACAAAAATCCATGCCTTTTATGCATGGGGAATTTTATCCCGAATAGGTTGTTATTAATAACACCATAATCTGTGCCTCACACGCACGGGGAATTTTATCCCGAAGCCTAAGCAGGGATAAGTCAACGCCTAACACGTGTTGTCGGTTTAGTCTTTTACCGATTGAAGAAGACACCAGAATCCGAGTCTAGGGATTTTTATCCTGAATCCTAAGTAAGGATAAGTCAGCGCCTAACACGCGTTGCCGGGTAGTCTATTCCCGTGAGAAAGACGAAGTCTACGTATTCAATGTCGTAGCACTAAAAGAGTTAACTCTTTTAGCACAACGTTATGTGCAGAACGGATCTAAACAATCTGCATGCTAGCCCGACTCAAACGGTAGTCGGTAAAGGCTTATCAAACCCGTTGATGGCTGAGAATTTGCCAAAAATTCTATAAGTACGAGTCATTGATGCATCAGCTCTATTAGTTGGTCTCGTTACTCGATTATCCAACAACATTAAAATAAGATCCACAAATGCAGATGAATCAGCTTTAACAGTTGGTCCTGCAACCCCGAAACTTGGGACCGCCGTGCTCTAATACCTTAAGAGCTTAAACTGTGTATACTCCAGTAAACGTACGAGTATAAACTATGTTAACGTCAGGCGGTTCAAAACCCTAAGGTCAACATCGGTCAACGCGTAACCCTAGGTCAACGCCAGTCAACGCGTTGCGATAAAAAAGTCAAAGTTCGACGCTCAAAACCCTAGGGTCAACGACAGTCAACGCGTAACCCTAGGTCAACGCTAGTCAACGCGTTGCGACAAAGAGTCAACATACTGTGATCCAAAACCCTAAGTCAACACAATGTGACGGAGGTAGTTCAAAGTCAACTCAATGACATGAGCCAAACTCAATTCATCAGCTGTAGACTCGAGACTCCGACGACGGCCAAGCGATAAACGCAGCGCCGGAAGAACTTCGGCTATTTGTCAAAGCATTGAATAGATCGAAAATTGAAGGAGCCAAGAGTTGAAGCTAACTACAGGTCCTTACGCCGACTGAAGGCTAGACCAATCACATCCAAAGTATTCCAGCCTCTTCTATAAAAGAAACGAGTCCGGAACGCTTTGGAGGGGGTATCTGTAGGCATCGAAAATTGCCTATAGGTCTCCACGAACAGCTCAGTGTTAAGGAACGACAATGAACGTCACTATCTGGTTCACAGGAGTTCGACTAATGTCAGTGAACGATTGAAGTAAACCAACAAACTACGTGAGCTGACAGAATTTCGGGATAACGAAGGCACGGGCTAATCGAGAACCCCGCGATGTTTACAAAAGGAACAATGCCCTTTGTGTCTCATGCATTCAACAGATGATATAATCATTGGAGCTTATAGAACACCTCGTCGGCTTCCCAACGCACTTTGAATCGTTCAAATCCGAGTTCGGATGAAGAAGTTACGGTGAAAACGAACAAACGGGCATAACGGAACGTCTCAGGCTGAACTGGGACACCCGAGGTGTCTCAGACATTGTGGAGCTGTTTTGACCATGATTCGTTTTGAATATGAAGAAACTAAAAACAGGAAAGTTGTAGATATTTTTGTCAGCTTTCCAACCCATCTGGAATCAGATCATTTGGAGGTCATATGTGGAAGTTATGACTAAAATAGCGCTGAGACACCCTTAGGGTGTCTTGACTTGGCCGAGACACCCTAAGATATCTTAGAGTTTGTGGAGCTTTTTTGACCATGTTCTGTTTTGAATCTGAAGAAACTCAAAATAGGAAAGTTGTAGATATTTTTGTCAACTTTCCATCAAATCCGAAATCAGATCATTTGGAGGTCATATGAGGAAGTTATGACTAAAATAGAGCCGAGACACCCTTGGGGTGTCTTGACTTGGCCGAGACACCCTAAGGTATCTCAGAACTTGTGGAGCTTTTTTGACCATGATCCGTTTTGAATCTGAAGAAACTCAAAATAGGAAAGTTGTAGATATTTTTGTCAGCTTTTCATTAAATTAGGAATCAGATCATTTTGAGGTCATATGAGGAAGTTATGACTAAAATAGCACCGAGACACCCTTGGGGTGTCTTGACTTGGCCGAGACACCCTAAGGTGTCTTGGAACTTATGGAGCTTTTTTTGATCATGATCTGTTTTGAATATAAAGAAACTCAAAACAGGAAAGTTGTAGATATTTTTGTCAGCTTTCCATCAAATCCAGAATCAGATCATTTGGATGTCATATGAGGACGTTATGACCAAAATACTGAAGAGGGGACAGACTGTCTCGCACAGGTGCGAGACACCCCGAGCTGTCTCGCACTTGGGACGTGTTTTTGACGATTTTCGATCAGTTTTAACCGCTCCGTTATCCCCTCAAGCCTATAAATACAAGCCTTAGGCCTCATTTTTGGAGATCTGGAATTTTGGAGATTAGGCGAAGCCCTGCCGGATTGAAGACTGAAGGTGCACGGATTTCAGAGAGGAGGAGGAGAGATCGGATCGAGTTCTTCAACGCAAGAGAGAGAGATTCGTCAGATCTACATCACCCGCATCCAATCCTTAGTATTATCCCGTTGTGGTAATACTAAGAAGAGCAAATATCTCGCTTTTATCGAGATAGACGCTATAGTTTTCTCGATCCCTTCGCGGATAGACGAAGCTCTGCCCAATTTTTCAGCAATCAGATCTGATCGACGGTGGTCCACGGATAAACCCCGGCACAGGCAAAGACACCCACGCAAGCAGAAGACCGAAGAACGATCTCTGCGTTTGTTTGATAAAGTTGTAAACTTTTTTTTATTTTCATTGTGTAAGGAGATCTTATAAAAAGATCGACTTTTTATTTCATTCGAGTTTATTGTAACGACTAAAGTTGTAATAGATTCGATAGCAATGAAAACAACAACTTTCTCCGCAAACATAAACCAACTCATGTTTAAGCCCGGTTGCTCTTATCCTATGAACAACAATTCTCTCAATCCAAATGCCAAACTCATTGCTAGAACGTTGCTCAAAACTTGATTCTTAAAACCGGCAGTTTCGATCACTTTGCTTCTGACAAGATAAATGCTGTGTATGCCATATTTGCCAAAATAAAAGTAGATTGGGCAACTGTTTTTCTCAATAATATGGCTTCAAAGCATGTTAAATTTCTACCCTTTGGTTCCTTTATCACTCTTATCCTTCAACATTTCGGTGTTGATCTTACCAATGAACCCAAAATTGAATCTAAGAAGGATTTCTTTGATAAGGTCTCTCTTTCAAGAATGCATATTTCCTTTTCTGATCTCACTCAGTCATCATCCTCTCGTTCCCGGCCTAGAGCTTCTTCCTCATCCTCTTCTGATATTTGTGACCGTCTGGATCGTCTTGAGACTCAGTTCTCAAACGTTCAGAAGCAAGTCTCAACTATCCAAAGGGATGTTAGGACCATTCTTTCATATCAACGTCAGTCTCTCGGGATTCCGGATCCCTCTTCTAGCTCTGAGTTTGATTCTGAGGAGGACCCTGCTGATGGCTCAAGCTCTTCTGATGGTGATGGTGATGGCGATGGTGATGGTGATGATGATGGTGATGATGATTGATTTTGCAGCTTATTGGAGTTCTTTTATATTGATTCCCATGCTTTTTGTGATGTTTCTTTTTGAGTTGTAAAACTTGATATCTATGTCTTTTGTTTGAGTGTAATAACTCTATATTAGTGTGGAACTATGTGACTTTTTATGTATGGTTTGCTATCTTGTGGAACAAACTATGTTTATGCAAAACCATGTTGTTTCTATATGCTTAAGTGATGATTTGTGATTTATTATGTTAGTTTATCTTTTCTGTGATCAATGCATGGTTGAAACAATGTTCATGTTTTGTTTGTGGAATATAAGTTGCTAATGATGAGTTCTTGATTTATATACTGTTTACGATTTTTTTGGATAATTGTTGTTTAGCTCCTATATATGTTCTATAGATGTCATTTATTCAATTTGACAGGGGGAGCATTGCTCCTAATTTGTTTCTTTTTCCCTTTTTGATGTTGTCAAAGGGGGAGAAAAATCCACATATGGGTTTACAAATTGATTCATTTTATATATGGTTTATATGATCATTCATGAATGATTTATTCATATTTGGCTTATATGTGGGTTATCTGTTTATAATTCATTTTCATGTATAAATTGTTTACCATCATCAAAAAGGGGGAGATTGTTGACCCTATAGTTTTGATGATGATTATTCAAACAATTTATCGCTAATATATTCTCTAGTTTTTATGTTTATGTTTCTCTTTTCAGGTATTTCAACACACGTCAATCAAGCGTTAAAGATTCAAGTTCATATGTGTAGATTTACCTAGGTATATGTTTGGTTTACTTATATATATTGTATGATTATATCTAAGCTCAATATATGTACACTTAACACGATTTTTGACGTTTTCTATCATATAAATAATTTTTCATCAAACGTTGTTACAATAACTTTTATCTCATGATTACAGCTCTTCCATACTTCATTATATACATATAATACATGCTCAATATATATATGCATATTTACAAGCTCTATGTCAATTTTCATGTTCACGAAAAACAGGTTTTCTGAACACTTTTCAAAAACAGGGAGTTTTCACAAACGAAAATTGATTTTCCAAAAATTCCTTTTCAAACATGTTTTATTTCATCATTTAGAAACTTTTCCCAAAGTTTCACTATTTTTGGATTTGATTTGATATTTTTAATGAATTTTCAAAATAGCCCCAAAACCTATCAATATGTCATATGTCAGTTTTCGGTCGACCGGTGCGGTCGACCGACAGTTATTTTTTCCTGAGCTGCTCACGGTCGACCACACCGGTCGACCGAGAGACCTCCAGAGACTTTTCCGGTCGACCAAAAATTCCATCGGTCGACCGCCAGCTTTAAATTGATTTTCTTTGAGTTTTGAGCTTAGCGGTCGACCGGACCGGTCGACCGCCGAACTGTCAGAACTCAACAACAGCTAGTTTTGTACAGCTATTTTCAAACTGGTTTTTTGGTCTTTTACTCATGTTTTTGCTGTTGTATTGGGGTGCTATATATACCCCATTGCTGCTCTTCTTCTAAATATCCAAGAAATCCAAGTTTGGTGTTTAACAAAATATTAATTGTGTTTAAGAGCTGTTTAAAGTTGATTTCATCAATCCGTTTTCAAGAGAAGTTTTTCTACAACAAGAAGTGGCATTCAAATCCCACTGGGATCATCATCTACTGTTCTTCTTGTTTGAGAAGTCTTCTAAACTCTTATATAGCTTGTTATTTCATTTTCATTTCATTTAGCTATACTTATTGAGTTTCATTCACTGTTATCACACACACTTATTGAGCTTGATATTTTCATACCATATAGTGTGGGTTGTGGGGTGTGATTTAGTGAGTGTGAGATTCATTGTGTTCTCACTTGTTATTTGAGAACAAATCATTGTATTTAACTTTTATTTGTGAGAATCACTTGTAATACACTTGTACACCGAGAGAAGTGCGAGGCGAGACACGAGGTCGAATCCAATAGGAGTGGCGTCGTTTGACGAACCTAGGAGAGGTAGTAATCGAACACTTGAGGAGGAGGACACGGGGTAGGTTCCTACACTTAGTGTGTAAAGTGTGATTGCATAGTGTTTGTGTAGTGTGAGAGTTTTCGGTGATCTTGTAAACCGAGTGTGTAGAAGTTCCGGCTTCCAAACCGGATTATGATAGTGGATATCTCCTCGAGGTGAGGAGCGGGAACGTAGGTCGTGGTGACCGAACCTCGTAAACATATCGTGTGTTTGTGTTTTGCTTAGCGTATATTTTATTCATCATTATTGTTCATATCCATATCATATTTCTTCTTGCAAGATCAAATTGATCAACATAATTTTAATTAGCTTTTAATTGGGATTAGAAAAGACCCTAATCACCCCCCTCTAGGGTTTAACACAAATAACCACCGGCATTAATCCAATCAACAATTAGTATGCGAGCAACCATACAAAAGAGTATAATCTATCAGAACAAAGTTACATATAGTCAATGTAATTTTATATAAAAAATTATGCAGTGAATAATGTACAATTCACCACTTACATAAACCTAAGGACTATGAGAACAACAGTCACAATGCCTCCTCAAAGTCACTTGAAACCTATAAAGAATTCATATAAAATCGTCATCAATACAAACATCCTATTAAACATTAACAC
The DNA here is from genome assembly GCF_001876935.1 of Asparagus officinalis. Lineage (NCBI taxonomy): Eukaryota > Viridiplantae > Streptophyta > Magnoliopsida > Asparagales > Asparagaceae > Asparagus > Asparagus officinalis. The sequence continues at coordinate 93,960,761 of NC_033801.1, read as the reverse complement.
ATATTAAGCCATTCATCTATTTAACTAATTATTATTAGATACGCTAATTATACCAAAAACTCAAGTTCTATCCACAAAAAAATATAAATAGCTTATTATCTTGGCTATATGGTAAGCTTCTTTGATTTCACCTGTGGGACGTCCAATAATTGATAGCATCAGGAAGTCCTACACTTAGGAAAAGAGACAAAAATGAAGTTTGGACTTAAAGGTTTTAGGAACACGATTGTAAAACCCTAAAAATTTAAATATTTTCTAATAAATAATAAATGTATTACATTATAAAAAAATAATATTTATTAATATTTGAGTATTCTAGGAATTAATTTAAAATTAATTCAATGCATATATGTGAATATAGAAGTGATATCATGCACACGTGCACGAGCCTGAATCTGGGAATAACGACTAGTTAAAAGTATATGCATTTTACACACTGAAACGGTTAGAATCGGAAAAAACATAAAAGACCAAAGTTGTAGGTATCTTCAAGATCTTTCCAACAATTCTTATATAATCTTATTTAGAGGTTGGACGTGAAAGTTATGGCTAAAATACCAAAGATTATTTTCCTAATCAGACTAGGTTTCCTGGTTCGGGTTAAACAGGTTTATTTTGGGTTTGCCTCTATAAATACCTATGTTTTTCATGAAAATTCCTCTTTTTTATCATATCTATAAACCCTAGCAGCCACCCTCTCCCTTCAAAAACCCTAGATATTTTTTTTATGAATTTTGAGAGCTTTGTAGAGCACAATACCGACACGAGAGCGAGATCTTCGAAGTGTGACAAGGGAGAACGGGTTGTTTATGCTCATGGATTGCTTGTTGTTTATTTCAGAGGCTTAGAACAATATTTGAGGCAATATTATCTTCATCCAAACCCATCCCCATAGTTAAATAACTAGTGTAGATGATTAATATGATGTTGAATATGTGTTTTCATGATTTAATTTTAACCTGAGGTGTTAAAAGTCAGATTTTGATAGTAAATCTTAAACCAATATTAGATTAGTAATTTTTTCTTGCTGTTTATGCTAGTATCATGATCATGATCATTAGGGTTATTCATAATTTTATTTATATATGAGAAATTTAAGTGATGTACTAAATATATATTTTCTGCAAAAAACTGTAGCACTTATATAATCTTTAACTAATATTTTAAGATAGCAAACAATATCTAATTTAACCAAACTAGTTCCAAATGAAAGATATGTATATCTAGTTTCTAAAACAGAAAATCATTCTTAAAAAGAGTTTGTAAAGAGAAAGATATATTATGTTTATTAACAATATGTCCTGCAGAAAAACTGCTGCACGTGTATAATATTTAACTGAAGATTTTGGATAACAAATGAGCTCCAAACTGAACTAACATTATGCTATTTGAAAGATGTGTGAATCTAGTTTTTAAAACAGAAAACCATTTGTAAAAAAAGTGTTTCTAGAGAAAGATATGCTCGTTTTACTAACAGAAGTCCCGTCTGTTTTCCTACTCGTTTTGTGGAGCCGTGTTGCGCCATTTTAAGTTGCATTCGCGGAGTTTTTAGCCGCTTGATGTTACACATATAGATATGAATATATTGTGTTATGTATTTGAGAATCCTAAGAGGATTATGATGAGTTTTAATTTGATCACATTTGAATTTGATATTGTTCATACACAGGTTGGATGTCGTTGATGAGCACAGCTCAGTACTATATGGGATAGTGCGTCAACATACCAGATATATACAGATTATACATGAGGTGAGTATCGTTGATGAGCTCAGTTTAGTACTACATGAGGTATTGCGTCGATATTCCACAGGTACAGGCCATTGAGTCAGATTTTAGGAGGCTTGATCTAGCCGTCCGTCCCGCACTAGGGTGCGATAAGGCTCGTGAGCCGTATTTCTAGGATACCATTTTGGTAGTCCGTCTCGTACTCATGTTACGTACTAAGATTACGATGAGACTAATGAGCCATGTACATAGTTCAGGATACCTACATGGTAGTCTATTGTATTGAGACAATTACTTGATAGCCTAAGTGTGGCAGATGTAGATTATGAATTCGACCTATCACTGAGCTATATGACCGAGATACGTTGCTTTTGAAAGTATACAAAATTATGTGCTGGTATTTTATTCTCTCTCCCTAGTGATAGTGGAAGATATTATAAATACGATGTGTTGATGTCTTATTTTTTTTACTGCCTTCTTTATTTTTTAGTTGGAATCAATGATTAGAGATTCATAATTTGAGACTTATGGTATATACATGAGGGTTTTCTTGTTTGGATTATTTTGCTCGATGTACCAGTCCCGTGTAAAAATAGTTTTCAAAACAAAAAACCATTTGTAAAAATAGTGTTTCTGAAGAAAGATATGCTTGTTTTACTAACAGAAGTCCCGTCTGTTTTCTTGCTCGTTTTGTAGAGCTGTGTTGCACCATTTTAAGATGCATTCGTGGAGTTTTGAGTCGCTTGATATTACACATATAGTCATGAATATAATGTGTTACATATTTGAGAATCCTAAGAGGATTATGATGAGTTTTGATTTGATCAAATTTGAATTAGATATTGTTCATACACATGTTGGATGTCGTTGATGAGCACAGCTCAGTACTATATGGGATAGTGCGTTAACATACCAGATATACACAGATTATACATGAGGTGGATATCGTTGATGAGCTCAGTTCAGTACTACATGAGGTAGTGCGTCGATATTCCACATGTACAGGCCATTGAGTCGGATTTTAGGAGGCTTGATGTAGTCTTCCGTCCCTCACTAGGATGCGATGAGGCTCGTGAGCTGTATTTCTAGGGTGCCTATTGGTAGTCTGTCCCACACTCATGTTACGCACTGAGATTACGATGAGACTAATGAGCCATGTATACAGTTCAGGATACCTACAAGGTAGTCTATTGCATTGAGACAATTACTTGATAGCCTAAGTGTGGAAGATATAGATTATGAATATGACCTACTACTGAGCTATATGACCGAGATACATTGCTTTTGAAAGTATACAAAATTATGTGTTGGTATTTTATTCTATCTCCCCAGTGATAGTGGAAGATATTATAAATACGATGTGTTGATGTCTTATTTCTTTTACTGCCTTCTTTATTTCTTAGTCGGAATCAATGATTAGAGATTCACAATTTGAGACTTATGGTATATACATGAGGGTTTCCTTGTTTGGATTATTTCGCTCGACGTACCAATCTCGTGTTATGGATTTCTAATTGTTGGTTTTATTAGATTGTCTTTTCTTAGTTCGATATTAATGTTTAGATATCTACAATTTGAGACTTATGGTATATACATGAGGGTTTTCTTGTTTGGATTATTTCGCTCGACGTACTACGTCTCGTGTTGTAAGTTTCTAAATGTTAATCCCACTTAGATATGGGAAAATGAATCTAGGTAGACTATGTTTAATTGATAGAGCCTTCACTCCATCTAGCAGCCCTTCCCCTGAGGGTGGATGGAGGTAATCTTGCTGTAGCTCTCTGACGCTCTTGTTGTTATTCTTTTTCTTTTAAATTACTTTTCAGGTAGTTCGGAGTTTCGAAGAGCCGCAGGGTGACGTAGTTCTGGCATAGTCGCCATCACGTATTTTTACTTGTAGAGACTTCACTGTAGTTTTGAGTTTCATTCATACATTAGAGTTTCGTATTCATATTGTAAAGGCTGTGTGCCTTAGTACGATTTTTAGTTGATTCATGTGGAGACATTTTTATTATTCAGATATCAGATATATTATAGTTGAGACATGATTCTTTTTATTTATGAGATATCTCTTCTATATCATGTCTATTACCTTTATTCCCTTTATTTTTCCTATTTTGTACATGTACTTCTATTTGGTTCCACTAGAGGATATTGCTGTGATTGGTGAAATGTGTTTATGCATAGTGTGCGTGCATGACAGGTTTGACATCTCTGGTTTCACCTTGGACTATAGCCTTGTGTGAACCCAGTGACGTCACAGTTGGTATCAAAGCTCTAGTTCCAGCATCCTAGGATCATTTATGTGTCGAGTGATACGAGTCGCCGTGCGAGCACCCTTTGGTCGCGGAATTACCATAAGGTGGGTTGAGAAGAGGATGACCAAAACACAAGAACAATTCAGTATGAGGCGAAGGAAAATACCTTCTCTAGATTATGAAGAACAAAAGATTATAATCTCTCCCTCACAATCTCACTAGAATCGAGAACAACCCCTCAACTCTCTCTCTAAACCCTAATACAATTATTAGAATTTCTCTTGATCACTTCTCTCTGAGATCTAATTGTTTAGAACCCTAAAACAATCCTATTTATAGATGTGCAAACGTGGATGACAATCTTATAAATAAACAAGCCCAAAAGAATCAGGAATCCTTGTCAAAACAGAATCCAAAACGAAACAGGAAACCCAAAAATCGCGATCCGGTCGACCGCCAGACTTGGTCCGGACGACCGGCCAGAGAGTTTTCTCAAACCCTGCAGCGTGTAGGTTTTCCGGTCGACCGACATGTGTGCTGCGGTCGACCGGCCAGAGATCTGCTAATTCACCCTGTTCTTTTGCGTTTCTCTCCTGTTGACTTCTTTCGCCGTCTTCTTTGTCTCCATCCATGCTTCTATTCCCAAGATATAAGAATCTCCTATCCTCAAGCTCCCATGAGGATCACTAAGCTCCTGAAGAGAAGATACACCCGTATCATGCTATCCTCAAGCTCCCATGAGGATCACTAAGCTCCTGAAGAGAAGATACACCCGTATCATGGGTCCCCCCTTTAGGAACTTGAAGTCCCGTTCAACCCGTATCATGGGTCCCCCCTTTAGGAACTTGAAGTCCCGTTCAAGTTAGAACTGAAACTGAGGAAACTCACGAGCTCCTCCTCCTTCTCTGAACCACCTGGCCTTGCTAGGAATCTGATCTCGACGTCCGATCGGAAATAAATCATTCATCCCGCATCTCGTCGTAGTCATCTTTTGCTCCAAGTTGCAATCCTTTGTCGATGGGTTTTCTGGAAGTCTAATGCACAGCGAGACAAACTTCTTGCTTGCATTCACTAGTCTCTTCGCTCGCGTCACCGTTCCCAAGCTTGTCTCCCTCGGAAGAGATGCCGAACGAAATATGAACTTTACACCATCCTTAGTGAAGGTGTACTTCTGAGCCCGCCTCTCGTAGATCGCATATCTATCCCATAAGTACGGATTACCCAGTATAATCTAACAAACATCCAATGGAACTACGTCGCATGTGACCTCATCAATATATGACTCATGGAGCGCAAATCTTACAGTGCATTGATCAACTACACTTAGCTTCTCCTCCTTCTGAATCCACCCCAATGGATAGGGCTTCAGATGCTTGACCGTCTTCAGACCCAGCTTCTGAACCAAGGCTTCAGATATCAAATTCTTCTCGCTGCCCGGATAAACTATGGCATCAACCAAACTGGTCTTCACTTGCAACTTAAGAACAAAGAGCTGCTCTCTCGGGTCGTCGTCCTCTTTCGTGGCCTGTTTCCCCGTCATAAGATTGAGACTGCTATTAGGCTCTGTCATCCCCGGGACTTCTTTCGGACCTTGAGCTATCATGTATGCCTTTTTCTCCTCCTTCCTCTTCAACCCTCTTGGCTTCGGATGAGGATACTTCTCCCAGCACCGATCAGCTTCGTGTCCTGTCTTCTCGCAGTAACTACAAATCAGCCCTGCTTTCCCTGGATCACCCTTCTTCTTCTCCTCCTTAAACTGAGAACCACTAGACTCACCTCCAACTTGCTTTGCATCCCCCTTTGCTTCATTGCTCTTCTTTTGCTTGCCCTCAATGGCAATGGCCTTCACGCTCGCATCTGCAATAGTCTCGACCGTGAATAACCTCATCTCCTTTCGGATGTAATCGCTCAATCCCGCCATATACTTCATAAACACGGAATATTCCTCTGTCACAATGTTAATAACCATTGCCTGTTGTTGGAACTCCGTAGTGTATTCTTGAACGGTTTGATTGACCCTTTGGCGCAAGCCATACCACTTGTACTAACGCTCCTCAAGGAATCCCACCGGATAGAACTGTTTCCTAAGTAGCTCCTTGAACTTGTTCCACGACACCGCCTTCTTCTCCTGCTTGCAGTAGGATTTCCACCACGTCAACGCATGTCCTGAAAGCTTCAAAGTCACGAACACAATCTTCACTTTTGACGAATAGCTATAAAGAGTAAAATACGTCTCCATCCGCTCGATCCAGTCATCAAGCCTCTCGACATCAACACTCCCATCATAAATAGGAATCTCCACTCCTAAATCAATCTTCAGATTCTGGTAAGAATTCTTACCCCCTTGATGCGGTGCAGCCTTGATGGTCTCGTCCTCCTCGTCGGAGCCTGAAAGCTCGCTCTCTCCACCGGACTCTATAGGTTTCTTCTTAGACCTAGAAGAAGATTCCCCCTTTTCGTTCCCTCCTTGGATGAGACCGACGAGTTTTGTGAGCGTCGACCCTATCGTCTCGATCTGCTTCTCTAATGCATCAATCCTCGCTGAATTATCTCCTTCAGCCATCTTCTCCTTCCTTAAATCCTGGACTCCTTCCAATGAAAACCAGATCTGATGCTCTGATACCAACTTGATACGAGTCGCCGTGCGAGCACCCTTTGGTCGCAGAATTACCAAAAGGTGGGTTAAGAAGAGGATGACCAAGACACAAGAATAATTCAGTATGAGGCGAAGGAAAATACCTTCTCTAGATTATGAAGAACAAAAGATTACAATCTCTCCCTCACAATCTCACTAGAATCGAGAACAACCCCTCAACTCTCTCTCTAAACCCTAATACAATTATTAGAATTTCTCTTGATCACTTCTCTCTGAGATCTGATTGTTTAGAACCCTAAAACAATCCTATATATAGATGTGCAAACGTGGATGGCAATCTTGTAAATAAACAAGCCCAAAAGAATCAGGAATCCTTGTCAAAACAGAATCCAAAACGAAACAGGAAACCTAGAAATCGCGATCCGGTCGACCGCCAGACTTGGTCCGATCAACCGGCCAGAGAGTTTTCTCAAACCCTGCAGCGTGCAGGTTTTCCGGTCGACCGACATGTGTGCTACGGTCGACCAGCCATAGATCTGCCAGTTCACCCTGTTCTTTTGCGTTTCACTCCTGTTGACTTCTTTCGCCGTCTTCTTTGGCTCCATCCATGCTCCTATTCCCAAGATATGAGAATCTCCTATCCTCAAGCTCCCATGAGGATCACTAAGCTCCTGAAGAGAAGATACACCCATATCATCGAGTCATGGAGCTAGGATAGAGTTTCCTAGGAATCATTTATAGAGTCCGATAGGAATTCTTAGAATGAGTGAGGACGTTATATACGTATATTCGAAAATTTACAATTTTTTTTGTGACAACTAACTTACTTTGATTGAAAAGTAAATGCATGAATGACAAGTGATATGATTTTTTCTATTGGTATATGTTATGTTATTTATGATTGGGATCTCACTTACTGTGTCAAGTAAGCTCTCCTCTTGGTATTTTAAACTTTGGAACGAGGATGTGGTCGAGGTAAAGCTTGTACCCGAAGAACTGGGCAAGTAGAGCCCGAGCCGCAGCAGACTCCACAGTATCTTATCGACTTGGTAATTCTGATTATAGAAGCAGAGACTAGCAACACTCGAGGAGTGAGTAACAAGCAAGATTTTACTCTCTGAAGTTCCACCACCAGTTGTACTAACCGTACCTATTGAAGAGGTAATACCGAAGGTCTCACCATCGCCACATCCAACTATTAATAGAGTCGCGGAGCAAGAAGCTTGGCTTGGTAAGATTGAGGAAAATATTAGAAGTTGGGAGCATAACAATTTTAGGGTACATCCGATTTAGTTACAACTTATAAATGGAGGAAATATGTGCGAAATACTTTTAGAATTACTTAATGTTGACTTAGTACATAGGCGGAGATTAGTTATATTCAGCTTAAAGGACAACGCCGGAGGATAGCACCGATTTTAGTTATGCCGGAGCAGCGAATGTCAATTTCATAGAAGGATTTCATCTACTATTTCGAAAAGCAGCTAGACTTAACCCGATTGGAGCAGAGAGACGTACTATGAGTTAATTTTGGAAGCAGGATTGTCCGGAGACCAGGGCAAGGACAATAAACCTTTTTGTAAGACCGGGAGGAACCTAGCAATGGGGTAAGGATTTTCATCACCACCAGTAGATCAGTGGTCAGGGTCAATAGTCGCAGGGTCACGGTTACAGCCAGTAGCAGAAGATCGAGGCACCACCTGCCATTCCGAGGATAGAGGGACCAACAGGCCAGATTTACGTTATCCAGGAAATTCCTAAGGAATAGATAGTCCCATAAATTCTACCTCCAGTAACATAGCAGTCACCAGCCACCGATAGAGTTTATACAATCGTACCACGTGATCATGGTGCGAGCGGAGCCTTTTTAGTGATTATTCTTTTCCAGCTTGGATCTTGTTCGATTCAGAAGCTTCTCATTCTTTATCTCTCATACATTCATGGATAGGTTTCAGCTAGTTGCACATCCTTTAGATGTATCGTTATTTATTTCTACTCCTTTAGGGGAGGTGTCCGTATTAGGGAGTGGTCATAAGAGATGTGTCATCAGTCTAGACGAGTCTGAGTTTATCATAGATCTAATTTTTTTGCAGATGTCTATGTTCGACGTCATTCTCGGTATAGATTGGCTATCATCCTACCATGTTTTATGTTAGTATGGACTGTTTTGCTAAAACAGTCAGTTTGCGAGCATCCAATAGGTCTGAGTTGATAGTAGAGACCTCACAGGGCAACTAGTTTGTAGAGTTATTTCTGACGTACATCGAGGAGGTGATGCTATGGGATCGTGGTGCCGATTTGAGCGAGATGTGAGTGGTCTCAGAGTACCAGGATGTCTTTCAGGACATACCAGGTTTACCTCAAGTGAGAGAGGTCGAGTTTTTTTTGTATCAAGTTGTAGCTATGTATGGCACTAATATCTCGAGCATCCTATCGTATGGCACCTGCTGAGATTAGAGAGCTATAGACCTAGTTAGATGGGTTATTATCTTAGGGTTTTATTTGTTGGGGTTATTCTCCATGGGGAGCGCTGGTCCTTTTCGTGAAGAAGGACTATAGTATGCGCTTATGTATAGATTTTCGTGAGTTGAACAGGGACACTATCTGGAACAGGTACCCATTACCGAGGATTGATGACTTGTTCGACCAGCTGCAGGGAGCACATCATTTCTCTAAGATTGATCTTCATTCTGGCTATCATCAGTTACTAGTTCGGGAGATGGATATTTCCAAGACAACCTTTCTGACTCGATATGGGTCTTTCGAGTTCCTCGTCATGCTATTTGGGTGATGTATTTATGGATGTGATGAATTGGGTTTTTCGTCCATACTTGGACTAATTCGTGATCATTTTTATTGATGACATCCTTATATATTCGAGATCGGAGGCAGAGCACGAGCAGCATCTTCGTTTGGTATTACAGACATTGCGGGAGCATCAGTTGTATGCTAAGTACAGCAAGTGCGAGTTTTGGCTTTCTGAAGTTAGATTTTTGGGCCATGTTATTAGCCACGAGGGTATTGCAATAGACCCAGCTAAGGTGGAGGCCGTACTAGATTGGAAACCGTTGAAGACGGTTACAGAGATTCGTAGTTTCCTGAGATTAGCAGGCTATTATAGGAAGTTCATTCAGGACTTTTTGAAGATTTGCGACACCGCTTACACGTTTTACAAAGAAGGTGTACAGTTTGTTTGGGCCACAAAGTGCCAAGAGGCCTTTAAGACTATGAAGACTAAGTTTCCGAGCAGTGATATGACCTTTGTCATCTACACAAATACATCATTATCGAGTCTAAGGGTATTTTGATACAGACGTGGAGAGTAGTAGAATATATTTAACGATAGTTAAGGACGCATGAGCAGAACTATCCCACGCACGACTTGGAGCAAGCAGCAGTGGTCTTCGCACTGAAAATATGGAGACCTTACTCGTATGGAATGCAATTTGAGATATTTTTTCCGGATCACCAGAGCTTGAAATATCTTTTTCTCAGGAGGAACTAAATCAAAGACAGTGATGATGGGTTGAGTTTATTAATGGTTATGAGTTCGCGATTCAGTATCATCTGGGGAAGGCAAACATTGTGGCAGACGTGTTGAGCAGGAAGCATCGACATCGAATTTCAACTTTGAGATGCTCGTTGTACCGAGATCTTTACACCCTCAGCCAGTTTGATTTTAGACCAGAGACTTATATGAGGATATTCATCCAGGAGAAAGTGAGATTACATGGAGTTCCAGAGAAGATTGTATCAAACCGAGACTCGGTTTTTACTTTGCACTTTTGGAGGAGCTTCCAGAATTCTTCCGGTAGCCAGTTGTCGTATTCTTGTAGTTTTCACTCACAAACAGATGAACAAATGGAGAGAGAGTCAATTAAGGGTTGGAGGATATGTTGCAGGCTTGTGTTATAGATTTTTAGGGCAGTTGGGAGGACCACATCTCATTGATTGAATTCGCTTATAATAACAGTTATCAAGTAACAATTGGTATGGCACTGTATGAGGCGTTGTATGAGGGGCCTTGTAGATCGCCTAGTTGCTGGGCAGAACCAGAGGACAACCTATTACTTAAACCGGAGTTAGTGAGATAGACTATAGAAAAAGTAGTAATAATTCGGGAGCATATTTTTTAGCTCAGAGTCGTCAGAAGAGTTATGCAGATCAGAAATGAAAACCATTGGAGTTCCAGGTTGGGGACTATGTATTATTGAAAATATCGCCAATGAAGGGAGTTCAGCGATTTGGTAGATGGGGGAAGCTTTTCCTGAGGTATATTGGTCCATTCAGGAGAGTGGAGCGCTTTGGAGCCGTTTCATATCGGTTAGATCTTCCAACATCGATGTCGAGTACGTATACACGATATCTTTCATGTTTTGATACTTAAGAAGCATCTAAGTGACGAGGAGCAGTAGCGAGTGTTAGACACGCCAGAGGTTGAGATTCTTGATGATATAGCTATTATTACAATTCCCGTGTGTATTCTTTCCAAGGAGGACAAGAGACTTAGAAACAAAGTGATATCTTTAGTTAAAGTTCAATGGAATCGGAAAGGAGCTGAGGAAGTTTCTTGGGGCGCAATGAGAATATGCATCGCGACGACTTGCACCTATCTACTTGCACCTATTTGAGCAAGTAAATTGTTTGGATATGAATTATCTATGTTTATGATTATCTATATGCTCACATCTATGCTTAACGCTAGAATGGTGGTATTAGCACTTAGGTCCTAGTAATTCAGAACATATGGTATATATATGAGGGGTTCCTTATTTGGATTTTCTGCCCGACATACTTGTTCCTCTTAGTTAGGGGTTAAGTGGGAGCATTTGCATTCTAGATAGTTAAGTATAGATATCGAGGAAGATTCTTGGGAGCGCGAAGATGTTATGCATCACGACTACCCGCACCTATTTGAACAGATAAGTTGATTGATTTTGATTGGTGTTCATAATTACCCATATGGTCATATTTATATTTAACTCTAGAATAAGGTGTTAACACTTAACTTCTAATCATTCGGAACACATTGTATATATATAGAGGGTTCCTTATTTGGATTTTTCGCCCGACGTACTAGTTCCGTTTAGTTAGGGGTTAAGTAGGAATATTCGCATTCTAGAGTGTTAAGTATAGATATTTTAATATTTTATATTTGAAGATTTATGATAATGTATTATTAACCTCTAAGATACGTTTGCGGAATTTCAGGGACGAAATTCTTTTAAGTGGGAAAGAATGTAAAACCCCAAAAATTTGAATATTTTATAATAAATAATAAATATGTTGCATTATAAAAAAAATAATATTTATTAATATTTGAGTATGCTAGGAATTGATTTAAAATCAATTCAATGTATATATGTGAATATAGAAGTGATATCATGCACACGTGCACGAGCCTGAATCTGGGAAATTCAATGTATATATGTGAATATAGAAGTGATATCATGCACACGTGCACGAGCCTGAATCTGGGAAAAATGACTAGTTAAAAGTATATGTATTTTAAGTGATATCATGCACACGTGCACGAGCCTGAATCTGGGAAAAATGACTAGTTAAAAGTATATGTATTTTACACACTGAAGCAGTTAGAGTATATAAAACTTGACCAAAGTTGTAGGTATATTCAAGATCTTTTCAACAAATCTTATATCATCTCATTCAGAGGTCGTACGTGAAAGTTATGGCTAAAATACCAAAGGTTGTTTTCCTAGTCAGACTAGGTTTCCTGGTTCGGGTCAAACAGGTTTGTTTCAAGTTTGCCTCTATAAATACCTATGTTTTTCATGAAAATTCCTCTCTTTTATCACATCTATGAACCCTAGCAGCCACCCTCTCCCTTCAAAAATCCTAGATATTTTTTAATGAATTTTGAGAGCTTTGTGGAGCACAATACCGACACGAGGGCGAGATCTTCGACGTGTGACAAGGGAGTTTTGAGAGCTTTGTGGAGCACAATACCGACACGAGGGCGAGATCTTCGACGTGTGACAAGGGAGAACAGGTTGTTTATGCTCGTGGATTGCTTGATGGACACGAGGGCGAGATCTTCGACGTGTGACAAGGGAGAACAGGTTGTTTATGCTCGTGGATTGCTTGATATTTATTTCAGAGGCTTAGAAAAACGTTTGAGGTAAGATTATCTTCATCGAAACCCATCCCCATAGTTTAATAACTAGTGTAGATGATTAATATGATGTTGAATATGTATTTTCATGCTTTAATTTTAACCTAAGGTGTTAAAAGTCAGATTTTTGATAGTAAATCTTAAACCAATGCTAGATTAGTAATATTTTCTTGCTGTTTATGATAGTATCATGATCATGATCATTAGGGTTATTCATAATTTCATTTATATATGAGAAATTTAAGTGATGTACTAAATATATATTTTCTGCAGAAAACTATAGCACTTATATAATCTTTAACTGATATTTTAAGATAGCAAACAAATTCCAAATTTAACCAAACTAGTTCCAAATGAAATATATATATATAGTTTCTAAAATAGAAAACCATTCTTAAAAAGAGTTTGTATAGAGAAAGATATGTTATGTTTACTAACAACATGTCCTACAGAAAAACTGCTATATATGTATAATATTTAACTAAAGATTTGGGATAACAAATGAACTCCAAAACCAACCTTATGCTATTTGAAAGATGTGTGAATCTAGTTTTCAAAACAGAAAACTATTTGTAAAAATAGTGTTTCTAGAGAAAGATATGCTTGTTTTACTAACATAAGTCCCGTCTGTTTTCCTGCTCGTTTTGTGGAGCTGTGTTGCACCGTTTTGAGATACATTCACAGAGTTTTGAGCTGTTTGATATTACACATATAGTCATGAATATATTGTGTTACGTATTTGAGAATCCTAAGAGGATTATGATGAGTTTTGATTTGATCACATTTGAATTAGATATTGTTCATACACAGGTTTGATTTGATCACATTTGAATTAGATATTGTTCATACACAGGTTGGATGTCGTTGATGAGCACAGCTCAGTACTATATGGGATATTAGATATTGTTCATACACAGGTTGGATGTCGTTGATGAGCACAGCTCAGTACTATATGGGATAGTGCATCAACATACCATATATACACAGATTATACATGAGGTGGATATCGTTGATGAGCTCAGTTCAGTACTACATGAGGTAGTGCGTCGATATTCCACATGTACAGGCCATTGAGTCGGATTTTAGAAGGCTTGATCTAGCCGGCCGTCCCGCACTAGGGTGCGATGAGGCTTGTGAGCCGTATTTCTAGGATGCCTATTGGTAGTCCGTCCCATACTCATGTTACGCATTGAGATTACGATGAGACTAATAAGCCATGTACACAGTTCAGGATACCTACAGGGTAGTCTGTTGCATTGAGACAATTACTTGATAGCCTAAGTGTGGCGGATGTAGATTATGAATACGACCTACCACTGAGCTATATGACCGAGATACGTTGCTTTTGAAAGTATACAAAATTATGTGTTGGTATTTTATTCTATCTCCCTAGTGATAGTGGAAGATATTATAAATACGATATGTTGATGTCTTGTTTCTTTTACTGCCTTCTTTATTTCTTAGTTGGAATCAATGATTAGAGATTCACAATTTGAGACTTATAGTATATACATGAGGGTTTCCTTGTTTGAATTATTTCGCTCGACGTACCAGTCTCGTGTTATGGATTTCTAATTTTTGGTTTCATTAGATTGTATTTTCTTAGTTCGATATTAATGTTTATATATCTACAATTTGAGACTTATGGTATATACATGAGGGCTTCCTTGTTTGGATTATTTCACTCGACGTACTACATCTCATGTTGTAGGTTTCTAAATATTAATCCTACTTAGATATGAGAAAATAAATCTAGGTAGACTATGCTTAATAGATAGAGCTTTCACTCCATCTAGCAGCCCTTTCCATGGGGGCGGATGAAGGTAATCTTGCTGTAGCTCTCTGACGCTCTTGTTATTATTTTTTTTCTTTTAAATTACTTTTTAGGTAGTTCGGAGTTTCGGAGAGCCGCAGGGTGATGGAGTTTTGGCATAGTCGCCATCGCGTATTTTTACTTGTAGAGACTCCACTGTAGTTTTAAGTTTCATTCGGACATTAGAGTTTCATATTCATATTGTAAAGGCAGTGTGCCTTTGTACGATTTTTAGTTAATTCATGTTGAGATATTTTTATTATTCAGATATCAGATATATTATATTTGAGACATGATTCCTTTTATTTATAAGATATCTCTTCTATATCATGTCTATTACATTTATTCCCTTTATTTTGCATGTTTTGTACTTGCACTTCTATTTGGTTCCACTAGAGGATATTGTTGTGATTGGTGAAATATGTTTATGCACAGTGTGGGTGCATGATAGGTTTGACATCTATGGTTTCACCTTGAACTGCAGCCTTGTGTGAACCTAGGAGCGTCACAACGATGCAATCATTTGATGATATTAGGTCATGAAACAAGCTCTAAAATTAAACATATAATTGAATAGGACCAAGCAACAACTAGCTTTGGCCATAGTTTCGGATTATACCTTGATTTCTGATCTCGATCCCCACACCTCGTCTATATTTGACAACTACGGTTTCCTCTCTCTTTTTATTTATTTATTTTTTGTTGTTGTGCGGTGAAACAGAGATGAGAAAATAAGAAACATGTTGATGGCAGCTGTGATAGGGTTTTGGGTTTTCATATATATAGTTAATAAAACTTAGAATTATTACAAGAGCAATACTCTAAAATCTCAAGTTTGACTCTCTTATGGGAGTACCCATAAGAATTTAATTTCCTTGAATACTCGAGACCATGCATTATCATGGGGAAGTTCCTTCGTCAAACCAAAAAAAAATTAAGGAATTACTACTACTTGAAGAGTAAAAAGAATGATATAATTTAAAAGATAATTTAAAAATAACCATGATTTTGCTATATATATGGAAAGGGGTGTTTTTATTATTGTAGCAGTTCCCCAAATCTTCCATATTTTCATATAATGATCCAAATCTTGATATTTTAAAATTGGTATCCCAAATCTTCATATTTTGAAATTAGCTCTCCAAATCTAATATAGGCTTTGAAATTATTCCTTCTAGTTAGCTGTTGAATGGAAGATTTAATGGACTAATTTCAGAACACTTGAAGATTAGGGAGATTGATTAAAAATATCAAGATTTGGTGAGTCAATTCAAAATATGAAAGCTTTGGAGGAGAAATATAGAAAAAGACCCATTGGGGATCTATTAAATTTCTAGAAAACTGTTCACTCCTACAAAATTTGAAACTCCAAGGGCGTGGATTCATTTTTGCCTATATATTTACATCGACAAAATGACCAAATTGGTATATTTTCTAGAGGCTTGAGGACATGTTGGTATATAATCTTTTTATTTTGTCAGATTGGTATAAAAAATTTCAACTCCAACGTCATATAGGCCTTAAGTTTGGCCGAAATCAATTTTCCAACCATTATTCTCACGCAATAGCTCATGTGACTCTGACGTGGCCTTGACGTGGACTCCAGCATGGCGGGTCCTTGGGATGAATAAATTTCGGGAAAAGGGGGGTTTATATCTTCGATTAGGGCTTCCATCTTCTTCTTCCTCCTTCTTACTCCATCTTCTTCTTCTTACTCCACCTTCTTCTGCCTCCTAGGGTTAGGGTTAGGTTCAGTGGGAGTTAAATTAGTGATGGATTCTTCATCTTCAAGCTGTCGCTCCTAGGGTTAGGGTTAGGTTCAGTGGGAGTTAAATTAGTGATGGATTCTTCATCTTCAAGCTGTCGCTCAAGATCAGTGTCAAGCACGAGCATGAGGAGTTAAATTAGTGATGGATTCTTCATCTTCAAGCTGTCGCTCAAGATCAGTGTCAAGCACGAGCATGAGAAGAAGCAGGCAAGGGTTCAATGGAATAAAAGCTATACGACAATGGAATGATCTAGCAAAGCAATCTGGGGTGAAAGTTTGTAATTGTGGTTTGTATTGCAAGTATTTTACTTCTATGACTGATGAAAATCCAGGACGGAGGTTCTACAAATGCCGCAATCAGCATGCAAGTTAAATTTACTTTCTCATTTGTTGCAGTAATTAGCTGCGGTTTTTACTTGGAAGTTGTAATTTTTTTGCGCATCTCACTTGATCATGGTCTCCTTTGATTTTTGAGTAATGATAGGCTGGTGGTTGTAGCATTTGGGAATGGGTTGGCAAACCAATGTGTAGTGTTGGATGTCAATTGTTTCCGCTTCTAAGAGAGGAGATCAATGATTTGAGGAATATGTTGTTGTTGAAGGAGGAGTTACTTCAAAGGTGTGAAAATCAGCTAAGAGGATGCAATGAGGATATTTACAAGCTTAAAGAGGATGTCGAATTGTCTCAACATGAGGCTACTTCTTGTTTGGAAGAAGTGCAGAAAATGGTGAAAGAAAGATTAGAATTGCACGAAAAGATTGCAAAAGAAAAAAAGGATTATTAAGTTTATATTGTTATTAGGAATGTTTACACTCTGTTTAATTCTGTATGTTGTAATGTGAAGATGGTTGTAATATGAAAGTGGTTGTAATGTGAATAAAGCACTGTATTTTGACAGATTGGTATATTGAACTCCTAATGTGTGTTGTTGATTGTGCATGAATAAATTAACTTTCTTGGTTGTTATATACAGGCATGAATGCACATGAACTGGTGCAATGACTTGTATAACCAAATGTACATGACCTGGTTCAATGACATGAATTCAATTGTACCTGTTTGACCCATATTGCACATGACCTGGTTCAATGACATGAATTCAATTGTACCTGTTTGACCCATATTGCACATGACTTGGTTCAATGATGTCAACAAAGGGATTGGCATGAAGTAGACATATAAACTTTAAACATGCCAAACAAATGAACATCCAGAATACCAAATGTATCAGGTAGAACATTGCTTGGAAACTATTGTGACACATAACAAAAAACAAAATACCAACTGCATTAACCAGACATTAACAACTTTGTCCCAAAATACTGTGACACATCTAAACACAAAATACCAAATAACAACTTTGTCCCAAAATACTATGACACATCTAAACACAAAATACCAAATAACAACTTTGTCCCAAAATACAATAACCATACAGTAACAACTTTGTCCCTATCTAACATTAACCAGACATTAACAACTTTGTCCCAAAATACAAAACACTGGTTATCTACTGTAGTTAATTGCACTCTCATTCCTGAGAGGGTGCACTCTATGAGGATGGAGCATTAGGTGTCAAATGTATCACATTCACATGACTATCACCAGGAGCTCTAAATGTCATTTCCCTTTGTGGTCCTTGCCACAAACCAAACCCTTCTGGCATCCATAATTGAGATGGTCCTCTTCCTCTTCCTCCTCGTCCTCTACCTCTTCCTGCCTCAGCGCTGGTTGTTGGAGCTTTGCTTCTTCTTCCAAGGATAATTGATGCTGGCGTTGGAGCATTGCTTGGAGGCATGTCACCACATCTAATTTTGTTCAGGCTTTCCTTTGGTCTCCCCTTTTTCCTCACATGAGATGGTCCTTCATCAACTCTTGTTCCTTGTGATTCCAGCAAGATGGATCAGGTAAGGCTTAAGTTGTTTAAAGAACACAAAATACAGGTGCAAAAAAAAAAGCTTACTTGTGTAGCTTGTTGCCTTGGTGGTGCAGTGGGGAACTTTCTCCATGTATGTTCACTTGATTCACAATGGGTGCATCGTCCTTGCACACCTCGCCTTGATGCCTCAAATTGATTTCATGGACCTTCTGAAGGGTCCCTCCTTCTAGCATGTTTGGGTCTCCCCATTGGCTTCCTAATACTGTGAGGAGGCAACATAGATCCCTCCTGTTGAAGGTCCCAAAATTTGGTACCTTACACAGGGTTTAACAAGCTCTCATAAGCATTTATGTAAGCTTCACTTTTGTACCAATGAGCAACAAAATCTTCTGGATTCTTTCTCATGAACAATATTGCACTAATGGCATGGGGACATGGAATTCCAGTCAAGTCTCAAACCCTACAAGAACAGGTATTTTCACCGAAATTAACCTCATGACCAATCCCTCTGTGATGTATCTCAAATCCATTGTAGTCATTTGTTCTCGACCAACGTGTTTGATAGTGCAATTGTTCTTGATATCCCTCTTTGATTTTCTTGCTTATTCTAGGGGCAATCCCACCCACAAATTGCGTAATCAACTTCCTTTTTATCTGCATCCTATCCATCATGGCAAGTCTAATGTCTTCTAGCATAGAAATTATTGGCTTGTATCTTGCAAGAAGGATAAATGAGTTGAAGGTTTCAGACATATTATTGTCAACACTGTCACATTAGTTATGACACTTAAAATGGGACTTACAGAAGGTGTGAGGATCCATTTCCATGAAGTTTTCATATGCCCTTTGAGAGTAATCCTTGAGTTTGCCAGCCTCTCTTGCAAAATCCCCCATGGAGGTTGCCTTCACACAATACCAAAATTGTTTTTGAAGAGTTCTTCTAGTATGTGCTTTCCTCCAATTAGAATAAATGTGTCATGTACATTGTCTATGCTCCACTTGGGGCCAAACCTCATGTATAGCTGGAACTAAACCTTGCTTAAACAAAAAAACATGCCCAGATATGTAAACATGTAGCCCAAATAGAGATTAAATTGAATATGACATGAAATTGATCCTTACCTTTTGTTGGTCTGAAATTACTGTCCATCCCTCTCCCTCTCCCATGTTGAGATCATTGGATAAGATTCTCATAAACCATTCCCAAGAGCTCATTGTTTCACCCTCCACAACAGCCCACAAAATTGGCCACATCTGATTATTGTCGTCTCTCCCCACGGCACTTAGCAATTGCCCACCACATGCATGTTTAAGAAAACACCCATCAAGTCCAAATATAGGTCTATAATTGTTGGCGAACCCCCTTTTCATAGCTGAGAACACAGGACCGAATTCAGTATGGCCTAAAAAACCTGCACATACAAGCTTTGATAAAAATTTAAAATTTTCTAACAAACACTTGAACTTTACCTGCAAAGCACATGTAGAAACTTTGACAGACTCCTGATTCTGATGAGTCACTTTGATCTGTGACCTTCAGAATGCATGTACTTCCAACATTACTCCTTAAGAGCTCTCTTATGTATGACTTTAACAAGCCATATTGCTTCTTAAACAAACCATCTATTGCATTCAAAGCCCTACTCTTTACCCTCCTACATTTCCTTAAATCCACTATGATCTCATATTGTTTTTGCATTTCTAATTTTATTTCTTTAGGCTTGAACTTAGGATCCCTCAAAAAATTATCAATAAATTTTCTTACAAGCCAACCTTCAGTGATTAGCCTATTCTTGAATATCCAGCTACAAGTATGAAAAGGGTGCATACTATTGATTTTCCAAGCACTAGCATCATCACGACATGGTGTAGCATTTAGCTGCCAATGACAGAGTGCACAATTCACATTCAACTGTCTCTTATCATTTTTTCCATAAACAATGTCATAGTGTTCTTGTATAGAGTAATTCAATATTGCTTCTTTTAATATTTCCCTAGACGTGAACTTCAATCCTACTATCAATTTAACATTTTTCATGTCAATTTCTTCATTAAAAAAAGGATACTTGACCTTTGCTGCTTTTTTTGTAAACTTTGGACAAGTGTTTCATCCTCATCACTTGCCATTATGAGACCTTCATCACCACTTGATCTAGGATCTGATTCATATCCACCGTCATAATTTGTAAAAAAATCTGGCCATGACTGTTATTGTGATCCAGCTCTTGAATGCACTCCTTCATGGGGTGATGTTGGTACATTAGCATTAACCACTCGAGGGGGTTTGACAGTGTTAAATTGAATGGAGTTACCTGCATCAACACCATCTCCCAGTACTGCACCAGAGTTTAAAGCAATGTTGCCTCTTGACTTAGAATCTCCTTATTACATTGCCTAATCTCATTCGGTTCCTCATCTTCACTACATATAGCAGCTTGAAAGGAATCGTCACTATGGGCACCGTGAACCTCATTCACTGCCTCCCTATATTCCTGGCCTAGTTCAGGCACACTCTCATTTCCCTCCACATTCACTACCTCCCTAGGTTCATTATTTGGTTCAGACACACTATCATTGCCCTCCACATTCACTGCCTCCCTAGGTCCAAAAATTGGTTCAGGCACACTCTCATTGCCCTCCACATTCACTGTAAAGCAGTTTCATCCTTTTTCTTTTGCACATTCTTATTTTTTCCCCTTGCTATTATTGCTAAACTCATCAAATAGTTCATCTTCATCAAAGTCATCATCTACAAATGCCTCCCTAGGATCCTAAACTCATCAAATAGTTCATCTTCATCAAAGTCATCATCTACAAATGCCTCCCTAGGATCCATTCTGTAATTCTCATCCTCCACAGAGTCGTCACTATCACTAGATGGACTTGACTGCTATTGTGCACTACATGGATCATCTAAAGAGGCTGAAATTAATGCTTCTTGTTGTGGCATGGTTTCATTGGATGTTAAAAGCTTGGTTGCCCTCATGGGTGTTAGTTATTTCCTGGAGGTTAAAGGATATGTTACCTTCCTCTTGGGTGCTGCTTTCTTGGGTGTTCGTTTCTCAATGGCACTAGCAATGGCTTTCCTGGGTGTTAATCTCCTAGGTGTTGATCTCCTTGGTCCTGCTACTTTCCCCTTCTTTTTAGGAGTAGTCGCTTCTGGTATTTGCATATCTTCTTGTGCTTCAACTGGTTAAGTCTGTGATTCAGAAATTGGTTGACTCACAACTTCCAACAACAGCACATCACAATCTTCCATAATAACTTCTGCAGGTTCATCAATGCCATGTTCAACATAGATTTCAATTGCCTTCACCCTTTCTGCATGTTCTAGCATTTCAATGAAGGAACCTTCATCACTTAGAGACCTCAATCCACCATTTACAACCCCTGCACCAGGAACACAATAAAACAAGCCGTTGACATTGTTATACCCTATTGCAATAATTTCATCCATCAGTCTTTCTATGTCTAGATCCTCTTTGTCTAAAAACCTAACATCAAATCTACCACCAACATACTCTTCAACCCAACCCATCAGGAAACTTCCTCCATGTCTGATTTTAACCAAGATTTGGAGACCAATCTGCAATATCACAATAAAAACCGTAACTCCTCACTAAACCCATCAAAAAACCCTAATTTACAATAAACCCATCAAATCTACCCTAATTTGTTTTAAAAATATGAAATCTCCACTAACCTTTTGCTCCGCGCCAAAGACGATGAAGTAGATGGAAGCCTTGAACTTCGATCGTCTGCAATTTGGGGATTGTCACGCTCTAGGGTTCTACGATTTTCTTCTGCAATTTGAGGAAGAGAGGGAAATTGAAGAATGGGAGTGAATTACTGCTCTTCTGCGATTATCTAGACAAACCACTCGCTTATTCCCACTAAATATTGCCACGCTGGAGTCCACGTCAAGGCCACGTCGGAGTCACGTGAGCTATCGCGTGAGAATAATGACCGGAAAATTGACTCCGGCCAAACTTAAGGCCTATATGACGTCGGAGTTGAAATTTTATACCAATCTGACAAAATAAAAAAATTATATATCAACATGTCCCCAAGCCTCTAGAAAATATACCAATTTGGTCATTTTGCCTATTTACATCTAGTAAATATTTGTTCGTATTGGGGTTCTTCTTTGAAAAATCTCATTTGAAAATAGTTTTTTTA
>NC_033801.1:93938016-93938398 GCF_001876935.1 Asparagus officinalis | reverse complement strand
TTGTTAATGAGGATACTTCCTTTTTTTTTATGTTACCGAATCGAAACACCCCAATTTAAATCATTGTTATTACAGAATAACTACCCTGATTGACATCATTACAAATGAACGGCCCTGATTCAAAGATTACAAATGTAACAAGCCCCGCGTGAAATCTACGCCAACGGTCGGATCCCGCCTTCCACCGCCAAAGCGCAATTAGGAAACAGCCCAGCCCTAAAATCGATGATAATCTATATATATGTATTCTCTCTCAAAATAAAGCAACAAATTTATTAGAGTTTCAACTTTTAATTTACTGCCGCCACTCAAAAAAGCTCCTATCTTTTCTGCCCTAAATTTCTCCGGTTATCATCGTAGTCGGCGGCGGCGGCGGCAAGAA
>NC_033801.1:93933376-93938006 GCF_001876935.1 Asparagus officinalis | reverse complement strand
ATCATCGTAGTCGCCGTCGACAATGGCAGTGGCAATGCAGCCCGTTGTTGACGACGATTTGCTGGCGATGCTGCTTCAACAACTGCCGCCGGGGTTTCGATTTCATCCAACCGATCGAGAGCTGATCGGGTTTTTCTTGACAAGGAAAATTGCTGCTTCTTCGTCTTCAGTTGCTGCTGCTCCCAGTTCCCTGATCAAAGATTTTGATGTCTACTCCACCGAACCCTGGAATTTACCTAGTAAGCCTACTCAATTTCCGATTCTTTACCTAGTTTCTTCCTTAAAGCTGATTTCTTTAGTCCCGAGATGAAGTGAGAGCATCTTAAAGCTGATTTCTCTAGTCCCGAGATGAAGTGAGAGCATCTTTTTTCCCAAAATTGTTTCTTTTTTGGTTGCAATCTGTAACTGGTAATTTCTTGCCAAATTTGTTTCTTTTACATGATTTCTTCTTGCATTCTTGTTTAATTTCAAGCCCATGAAGACGCATATACTGAGAAGGTAATTCTAATGTGAAATTTTTGTCGGGTTCTCTAATTTCTTAATTTATTTTGATTTTCTTGTTTAAGTTTTTGCTAATGAGTTTATTGATGTGTCTTTACTGCTATGTATAGTGTATGTCTACATGCATCTGCATAATGTTGATTCTTGATCCTTTGCTTCCTTTTCCATAGAATAGAGGACACAATTATATTTAGTATTACTTATCAAACGTGTTCATGTCACGAGTTCAAAAAAAAAGAACAAAACTTTGTCGAAATGGTTTCAGGATCGGTGATTTTCTGTTATTAGAAAGAATGATGGCGAAATGAGAAAGTGGGAATATTTGTTTGCTGTGATGACACATTCCTCTCATAGCTCATGATTTTCTATTCTTGCTTATAGTGTACCAAGTTGTTGCATACTGATGTTCTTTCACTGCTACGAAGTAGTTACTTAATTGCTGCTACTGTTGTTTTGTTACTTTTTTTTGTATCATTTATTTAGCATTGTCAGCTGAACACATCTCTCAGCTAATGAGCATGTTAGTTTTTTCTGGTTCGAAAATATCTCTCTTGCTTTGCTCGTTAAATATCGTTTTGATCGTTACATCTAAAAATATGTTGCTATTTAGCTTTTGACGATTTTATTGATTTCTGATCTATGTTCAGGTGATTTACTTCTGATCCAGAGTGAAGAGAAAGAGATGTATTTCTTCTCCCCTAGACATCCAACAAGCACAAGCTCTAAAAGGGTTAACCGAACTGCTGGTTGTGGATTTTGGCATGGGAGTGCAGGTGACACGGCGATTATGGTTGGAAGTGAAGTTATTGGCTACAGAACACAACTGACTTTTAAGACCCGCGGGAAGGAGAAGAAGAAGATTAATGGTGACTGGATTATGCACGAATTTCACTTGCACTCCTCTTCTGACGATACAGTGTTCGATGACATGGTATTGTGCAGAATCTACATGAAGAAGGTAAAGAAGAGTTCTCAAACGAATGAACAGGAAGATGCTATTTCTGTTCCTGCAGGTGAACAAGAGGCAGTAGCTGAAGGGCACAGAGTGATGAAGAGGAAAAGGGCTGATCATCATGAGATGGGAACCTATGGAGTAGTGTACAACAAGTCATCTGACCAAAATGCGTCATCATTGCCCAAATTGCCTCCATTGCCATCTTTTGAAGAATCAAATGTTCAGTCAGATATGTGTTGCGTCAATGTTGCAGTTTTTGATGAAAAACAAAAAAACGAGGAGGAAAAAGAGGGAAGGATGCTTGTGAAGAGAATGCGGGTCGATGAAAATGAATCTCTGGTTGCTGATTGTAGTGAAAAAAGAAAATCTGTGCCTGCGAATACTGAACCATCATCTTTATTGTTGCTAGAGGACGCACACGCTTTAGTATCTTATGGAGATATGGAAGATATCTCTTCGTTGACATTGGATGTGGGTTCCATCGTTGTTAGCGATAGTGAGTTATCAGAAGCACAAAGAGGCCTGGAGCAATGGCTATCAGAGGAACCGGAACAACATAAATGCTGGATCACTGTTAACAATGAAAGAGGAAACTATGAGGAGGAGAACAATGCTGAGTCAACCATCCCTCTGTCACCATCCAATGAAGGCCTTCAAGCCAACCTACACTTGACTAATGGATTGTGTGCCACTCCTCCACAAGAGGACGATATGTATTTTGATATCTCTGACTTTAGATTCTTGTTATCACCCACTGACGAAGGTCAGTCATCTTCCTTGTTAGAGTCTAACAAAGAATCTGAAGGTTTCGACTTATTGACATCAGATATGACTTGGGATAGGCTATTACAGAGAGGAGAGAAATGAGCCAAGGAACCTGAACAACAAGAAGGCTTGATAACTAATATTCCATGGCCTGTCGATTCCACTGAATGTTTGGATATGAAATCCGACGACTTGTTACGTAGTGGTGAACTGCCTAGTCCTTCAATGCTCTCTCAACTTCTGATCATCCAAGCTGAGGGCTTTTTTTCACACACGGAAGATAATTTAGATTGGTGACATTATTGTATGATGTTACATCTGTGTAAAGATTTTTTTTCTTTAATAAAATTATTTAATTCTTTTCTCTTTTCACTGAGCAAATATTTTATTCGTCCCTTGTCCAAATTGCGAAAACTTGTTCTAGAACTATTATGACTAGAGAATGCGATAAAGCAATAGTTTTTATTAACTTGAGCACTGGTTAAGTATAACGAAATGTCAGTAAGTGGATTAAGAAGATATTTTGATTGAATAGTCCGTTTATGTAAGAGATTTGGAACTTGCGTATGGCAGTGTGCTGTGTTTTGCTAGTTGGATAAAGTTTAAACTTCTTGTCCATGTACCATTATGGTCCGCATTGAGGTTCTCGTAATTGTGATTCAGGTCCAAAGGGTGCAATTCTGAATATTAGCACAATATATTGCAGTTGCACGACTTGGATAGTATGCTGAAATTATCTAAACGTTACTTTAAAAGGGGTTGTTCTCTACCGTCATTGCTTCCTTAAAGTTTGCAGTTTCAAGCGAAAAGAGTTACACTTGGGCATATTAGCATGTGCGGATCTTTCATCCAAGTACTTTCTAAACTCAAGTTTCATGGAGGCTTAACGGAACCAGAATGGGTTTTCGATGGGGAAGGGATTTTGAAGGCTCGGCGTATAATTTCAAATGGGCTGCATTGGCCTATCAGAGATGAGATGTTGATGAAGGTTTGGGATGATCATTGAATTCCATTAGATGCAGGAGCTTGAACATCTGTTCTATTGCTTGATGGGTATGATAATGTGAAGGTTATTGCCTTGATGAAAGATGATACACGAGAATGGAATACTGACGTTATTCATGATATTTCTCCTCTGGATGAGGCTAAGACCATTATGAGCATCCCTCCAATTAATACTGCAGCTGAAGATGTCGATTAATTCCTGGAGAGTGTTATCCTCGTGTAATTATACTGTCCGTACTGCATAGTTTGTAGTGAAACAATAGTACTTTCTGGAAAGAGTTATGGAAAATTCCCCCGAAATTAAAGTTTTTCAAGTGGGGAGGTTTATTCATAATATTCTCTCTACAAGAAAAAAAAAAATTAAGCAATAAAGGTGTTGAGAACGTTGAGGGGTCGCATGTGCTGTTATTTGCAATGTCGAATCCCATTGACGCGTTCTTCCCTGATATCCAAGAGAATTGTCTGTGTGGAGTGGTCTTACGTTGTCGACGCGAGTAGAACAACTCATGTCCTTCCCTAGTCTGGACTAGCCGAGGAAGTTCTGCGTCTACTTCATCCAAAAGATGTTGTCCGATGTGTTTGCGGTTATGCAGTTCTTGGTCGAATGGAAACCAGCAGTGACCGGGTGAGAGAGTGGCCGAATGCAGGGTGAGAGTAAAAATTGTGAATGGCTTCTTAGCTATAATAGATGGGTGTGCATCGGATTGTGGAATCATTGCTGAGACTCGGATGGAAGCCACCGGTGGATTAAGATCAGTAGCGAACGGGAGTTTGGTCGGCATGGGGAAGTATATAATGGTAGGGTTCTCATTGACTACGGCTGGAGAGATTGCTTCGCTTCAAGGAGTCAAATTTGCAAGCCATATGAGATCCGGAGATGTGGAATTTGAGACGGATGCCAAGGCTGTGCTTGATGAACTAGCACATGCGAAAGAAGGTTACCCTTTATTTGGTAAATATATGTGAATCAATCTTGCTAGGAGTCCAATTTATTCCTCATTTTCAATTTACGCATGGAGAGGGGAATAAGGTAGCTTAATTCTCTTGCTTACTTTTGTGCACTAAACAGGGTATTTAATTTTTATTAATAAACAAACAGGGTATTTAATTTTTATTAATAAACAAACAGGGTATTTATTTATTAGCTGGATTCCTGTCTTAATTTTCTCTTGAGGGATATTCAAAATGATGTACTTATTCTGAGTTCTGAATGAAATCTTGGTATTTTTCATATAAAAAGCATAATAGTAAAGAATATTTTGGAATATTTCTTAAGCTAACCTTTTGAGATGCATACTAATTCAAAAGTTGAACATTTTGAGGTAAACAATAATTGTGAAAATTTGGGGTTTGGATTTTTTTTAGGGGTAGTTTTTTTTTGTTGGGGGGGGGGGGGGGAAGGCG
>NC_033801.1:93906706-93933366 GCF_001876935.1 Asparagus officinalis | reverse complement strand
ACGTGAATGAAGCAGAAACGAAAAAAAAAAAGTAACCACGTGAAGAGCCTGCGTGAGGTGAGCCCACGACCCGAACCGCTATTTGACTGGACGAAGCTATAAATAGCTTCCTAGGGTTTCGTGTGATGTTGGTGCAAGAGAGAAAAGGCAGCGGCTGATTTGTGCAAGTTGGGGTTTTTTTCTTTTGGCGGCTGCAGCAGGACGCAGACAACAAAAGGAGCAGTGCTTTGGGAGGCGTGCGGAGTTGAAGCAAAAGACTTGCACAAAAGAAAAATAACTCTATTCTGCTATCTCTTCTAGGGATTTGTGTAGCTGTCTTTTAGGGTTTTGTGCCTCCCCTTTTGAGAGAGATTTTGTGTGAGGGATCTGAGAGTTTGTGTGAGGGTTTAAATTGTGTGATTGTAAACCCAGTTGTATTCTCTCCCTCTAATAGTAGATCTCCACCTCCTTGCCCCGTGGACGTAGGCTATTTGCCGAACCACGTAAAAATTTGTATTCTTGCCGTGATTTGTAATAGCTTGTAGGATCCCTCGACAGGTCAGTCCTAGAACTGATAAGAAGAAAAGCCGATATCTCACTTTGTTGAGATATCCGCTTCAGATTCTTGTTTCCTTGGTGAGACAGGAATTCTTACGATCTAATCTCTTGTTGTGCACCTTGCGCACCGGAGGTGCTGCCGAAATTTTCGCTGCACACAACAAGTGGTATCAGAGCTCCGAGTTAGACTTAGGAGCTTGTTCGAAGGATTCGCTGAAGAATTCCTATTTGAAGAATTATATCGACAACATGGGAGAAACAAGCACATCGGGATCGTCTCTTTCGAAGGCGATACAGAGTCTGAGCATCAATAACACGAAGATTGATGTTCCGAAGTTCGACGGCAAGATCAATTTCGGTTTGTGGAGGTGTCAGGTGATGGACGCCTTGGATGCACAAAATTTGGAGAAGACTCTTGAGTTACAAGAGAAACCCGCTGATATGGAGGACAAGGTTTGGAAGAAAATGAATAGTAGGACTTGTGGAGTTATTCGGTCATGCTTGACGCCGGATCTTATTTATGACGTAATGAACGAGACGTCAGCGAAAAGAATGTGGGAAACACTCAATGAGAAGTATCTGACGAAGAGCATTGAGAATCGGCTTCACATGAAGAAGAGGTTTTACCAATTCAAGATGAAGAGGGGAGTTTCCATTCGGGAGCATGTTAACAACTTCACGAAGCTAATTTCGGATATGGCCAATGTAGATATCATGGTTGAGGATGAAGACAAGGCGATGCTACTATTGTGTTCGTTACCGGAGGATGATTTTGGAACGTTTGTTCTCACTATGATAAATGGAAGAACTACGGTTAGCTACAAGGAGGTGACCTCAGCTTTGGTGAATTATGAGTTGAGGAAGAGTGATGGCGAACCCTCCGAGAAGGCATCGGGAGATGCATTAGCAGTTCGAGGCCGTGGTCCAAACCGTCGTCCAGGTGATCGCTCAAGATCGAAGTCAAGAGGTGGCCATAGAAATATTGGTAGGAATCAATGTCGCTTTTGCAAAGAAGAAGGACATTGGAAGAACGACTGCCCAAAGTTGAAAGATAAAGCCGGGAAGAATAAAGGAAAAGCTGTACAAGCTTCAGAAGTGAATGTTGTCAAGGCTAGTGATGACAATTCAGATACGGATTCTTCAGGCTATTCTTGCTCTGCATTACCGTCAGTTTGTTACGCTGACTCTACGGAGTGGATGATGGATTCTGGTGCTACATACCATATTTGCCCTAGGAGGGATTGGTTCTCCAGCTTTGAGGAGTTGGAAAGAGGGGATGTCGTGCTCATGGGTAATGATCACGTATGCCCTATTGGTGGTATTGGTACAGTACGGATCCGGATGTGTGACGGGGTGACTCGGGAGCTGAAGGAAGTGAGATTCGTTCCTCAATTGACGAAGAATATCATTTCGCTTGGAACTTTGGAGGCAGCTGGCTATAAGGTGATCTTGGAGAATGCAACTCTGAAGGTCACAAAGGGGTCCATGGTGGTGATGCGAGGTGTCAGGGAAAACAAACTTTACTACTTGAAGGGCAAGACAGTAAAAGGGGGTTTGGCAGCTTCGATTACCACAGAGGAAGATACTACCAGATTATGGCACATGAGATTGGGACACACTGGTGATAAGTCCCTGCAGGTATTGGCGAAGCAGGGGCTATTGAAGGGTGCGAAGACCTGCAAGATGGAGCTGTGTGAACATTGCATACTTTGGAAGAAGACAAGAGTGAAATTCGGCACCGCTATTCACAATACCCAAGGTATATTAGACTACATTCACACAGATGTTTGGGGCCCTTCCAAGCACACATCACTTGGTAGGGCCAACTATTTTGTCACTTTCATTAATAACTATTCCAGGAGGAATTGAGTATACCCGATGAAGCATAAATATCAAGTCCTGGATATTTTTGTGGAGTGGAAGAAGAAAGTGGAGCTGCAGATAGGTAGAAAGGTAAAAACTCTTCGTTCGGACAATGGAGGAGAGTATAAGAGTGATCCGTTTCTGCAGTTTTGCCGGGATCACGGCATTAGACCACACTTCACAATACGTGAGACACCGCAACAGAACGGGGTGGCTGAGAGATTGAACCGTACCTTGCTGGAGAAGGTGCGATGTATGATGACGCAGAGTGGATTGTCAAGATCCTTTTGGGCCGAAGCGTTGGTTTATGCGTGCCATCTCGTGAATAGGTTGTCGTGCATTGTGATACAGGGGAAGACTCCGTTGGAGCGTTGGTCTGGTTCGGTAGCTAGTGACTATGAGTCGCTTCAGATATTTGGGTGTCCAGCTTATTACCATGTCAATGATGGTAAATTGAATCCGCGGGTGAAGAAAACAGTCTTTGTGGGATTTAGAGATGGAGTTAAAGGCTTCAAGTTATGGGATCCACAGGACAAGAAGATAGTTATTAGCAGGGATGTCACATTTGATGAGGCATACATGATGAAGCCTCAAGTTCCTCAGCAGGTGGAGGAAGACCAGATTCCGGAGATATCACAGCAGGTGGAGGATGATGTGACTCCACCCACTCCAGAGAGCATTGTATCCATCGAGGCTCTTACAGAGGTGACACTGGGAGGAGATGGGATGACAGCTGGGCATTTAGAGGATACAGTGGATGTTGGGACTCAGGAACAAGATCATGTTCAGGAGTCCATTGCAGCTAATAGACCAAGAAGAAACATTCGTCGGCCAGCTAGATATAACGATGTCATGGTTGCATATGCTTTATCAGCAGAAGTCGTTGATGATTTGGTTCCTTTTACATTCAAGGAAGCAGAGTCAAGCTCTGATTTGAATAGGTGGAGGGAAGCCAAGGAGGAAGAGATGCAGTCTCTTCATAAGAACGACACTTGGGAACTTGCAAAGCTACCAAAGGGAAACAAGGCTATTAGATGCAAGTGGGTGTATGCAAAGAAAGAGGGATCTTCTATTGGGGAAGTTAGATTCAAAGCCAGATTGGTTGCCAAGGGATATGCACAGCTAGAGGGCGTTGATTACAACGAGGTATTTTCACCTGTTGTGAAGCATTCGTCGATTCGTATTTTATTAGCATTGGTGGCACAGCTGGATTTGGATTTGGTCCAGATGGATGTGAAAATAGCCTTTCTACATGGAGATTTAGAAGAGGAGATCTACATGACACAACCTATGGGGTTCAAAGCTGCAGGAAAGGAAGAATTGGTATGCAAGCTGAAGAAGTCTCTTTACGGATTGAAGCAATCGCCGCGACAATGGTACAAGAGATTCGACGGCTTTATGATTGGCCGAGGGTACACGAGGAGCCCATATGACCCGTGTGTTTACATGCACAAGCTACAGAATGGTGAGTATATCTATTTGCTATTATATGTTGACGATATGCTCATAGCTTCCAGGAATACTTCAGCTATTAGAAAGTTGAAAAAGGAACTGTCATCCGAATTTGAGATGAAGGATCTTGGAGAAGCAAAGAAGATATTGGGTATGGAGATCGAGAGAGACAAGGTGAAGGGGAGGTTGAAGTTGACACAGAGGAGTTACTTGCAGAAGATGCTGAAGAAATTCAGTTATGATGGCAATGCCAAAGCGGTGAGTACTCCATTAGCTCCCCACTTTAAGCTATCAGCTAAGATGTCACCTGTTTCAGTTGAGGACCGGGAATACATGTCCAAAGTTCCATATGCCAATGCTGTGGGTAGCTTGATGTATGCGATGGTGTGTACAAGGCCAGATTTGTCACAGGCCGTGAGCATGGTATCCAGATACATGCACGACCCCGGGAAGGGTCATTGGGAGGCCGTGAAGTGGATTCTACGGTATATCAAAGGTACCGTGGATGTTGGTTTGGTATTTCAGAAGAATGAGAAGACAAGGCAGGATTGTATTGGTTACGTGGATTCTGATTATGCGGGGGATCTGGACAAGCGCCGGTCTACTAGCGGATATGTATTTACACTAGCAGGAGCACCGGTGTGTTGGAGATGCACACTTCAGTCTACAGTGGCTCTCTCCACTACGGAGGCAGAGTATATGGCGTTGACTGAAGCTGTAAAGGAGGCTTTGTGGTTGCAGGGATTATTGGAGAACTTGGGGATTGCACAGGAGACCCTTCGGGTATATTGTGATAGCATGTCAGCTATCTATTTGGCGAAGAACCAGGTTTATCATGCACGCACGAAGCATATCGATGTCAGATTCCATTTTGTTCGTGACGTTTTGGATGAAGGAGACGTCATATTGGAGAAGATCCACACGAAGGATAACCCTGCGGATATGTTGACCAAAGTTGTTTCAGGCGTTAAGTTTGGTCATTGTTTGAAGCTTCTGATGTGAGGTGGGCCACACCACCACATGAATGAAGCAGAAACGAAAAAAAAGTAACCGCGTGAAGAGCCTGCGTGAGGTGAGCCCACGACCCGAACCGCTATTTGACTGGACGAAGCTATAAATAGCTTCCTAGGGTTTCGTGTGATGTTGGTGCAATAGAGAAAAGGCAGCGGCTGATTTGTGCAAGTTGGGGTTTTTTCTTTTGGCGGCTGCAGCAGGACGCAGAGAACAAAAGGAGCAATGCTTTGGGAGGCGTGCAGAGTTGAAGCAGAAGACTTGCACAAAAGAAAAATAACTCTATTCTGCTATCTCTTCTAGGGATTTGTGTAGCTGTCTTTTAGGGTTTTGTGCCTCCCCTTTTGAGAGAGATTTTGTGTGAGGGATCTGAGAGTTTGTGTGAGGGTTTAAATTGTGTGATTGTAAACCCATTTGTATTCTCTCCCTCTAATAGTAGATCTCCCCCTCCTTGACCCGTGGACGTAGGCTATTTGCCGAACCACGTAAAAATTTGTATTCTTGCCGTGATTTGTAATAGCTTGTAGGATCTCTCGACAGGTCAGTCCTAGAACTGATGAGAGGAAGAGCCGATATCTCACTTTGTTGAGATATCCGCTTCAGATTCTTGTTTCCTTGGTGAGACAGGAATTCTTACGATCTAATCTCTTGTTGTGCACCTTGCGCACCGGAGGTGCTACCGAAATTTCCGCTGCGCACAACAGGGGGGGCATAATGGATATTGACAAATATGCCATAAACTTTACATTGTACAACAATGACAACCACAACAACAACATGAGTATTCTTTACTATTTGGCCCCCCCCAAACAACCTTTAAAATAGCGTAGTTCTGCGAAGACCATCTTTGAATTTCAACTCATACAAAAACCAACTACAAAGTAGGTTTGTGTTGCAGTCAACTATCTCCCAATCATTTTTATATTAAAGCCCAAAAATACCCTGGAAATCCATATTCAAGACAGTGAGTTATTTTGTTAATGTTTAGACTTGTCACGATGCAATTCATGTACCTTGAATTAAGTTTCTTTTGGTTTTTTAATAAAATTATGACTAGGAGGTAGTTGATTTCGACACAAGCCCACTTCAAAGTTTGTTTATGTATAAAGTAAAATTCAAAGATAATTTCCGTAGGATTATCCTATTATAAGTTTAATTGACGTAATTAGTAGTAGTTGTTTTTTATTTCTAAAAATATATAACCATTTTAACAAAATATTTCAAGTTTATTCTCTATATGTTATACTAGCAAAATACCCCCCGCATGACGCAGGGGAAAGAGAAGAATTCAAAGTTTATCTAAACAATCGAGGGACAATTTTCTTCTGATGATTTCTTCTCCGGATCATATATGTTAGAAATAGATTTGACATTATGCAAAAAAGTTATCAATACTCAGTCTTGATAGCAGACCCCATGTTGACTACATTAAGATTCTTAATTTTACTCACTTTATTTCTTCAGATACACTTATAAAGACCTAAACAAAAATCTACCAGATTAATTCATGACCCAATAAACATCCATAACCCACTAAACCGCAAGTATTTTGGGGGTTTCATTGTTTTTCAAAACTCTGCTATTTTTTGTCATTGCTCTTTTTAGCAGGGCTCATCCTCACTTTGGCTCTAGCAACTTTCTCACAATAACCAAAACGCTATTTGTAAAACAAGCTGGTGATTATTTTGGGTTATAAGGCTTTCGCTTTGAATCTATTTTCACCTTTATGTACATTGGTAGGATACAGTATAAGAATCTAATTTATAATCTTTTACACTAATTTCTACCTTAAGTGAGAGAAACATATATTGTAGTTGTTGGGGATTCGAAATAATCAAATCAAATCCGTACCCTTCCGGATCTTGTGTTTGAGAGTTGGGCAAGAAAGAAATTCACCACAAATCAAAGATAAAAACTTGTAGGAAAGTAAACAAGAAAGAACACACCAGATTTAACAAGATTCGGCAACGTGCCTACGTTCTCAGGAGCCACACCACACAATTCTTAGATTACTTGAAGAAGATTACAATGCTTACAATTGGTCTCTCTCTCTCTAAGATTTCTAACCTCAAAGAACCGTCAAAACACTCTTTTTTCATACTCTTTTTCTCTCTTAAACCCTAAAGGGACGTGTTTCTATTTATAACAAAACACAATCCCAAACAGATTAGGATTCTAAAACGAGTCTGTCACACCCTGGTGTGGCGCAGACCACACCCATGGCAGACAGGACAGACTCTGCCACACCCTGGTGTGACACAGACCACCCCCATGGCAGACAAGGCAGATTCTGTCACACCCTGGTGTGGTGCAGACCACACCTATGGTCTGTCTTAAATTTTCATGTGATTGTTGATTTTGATTCTAGCTTTGGGTCTCCACTTTCAAGACCAACAATCTCTCACTTGGAGATCAAACCACTATCAATGAGCTCTCCCGAACTTCGCCTTCTCGCAAGCATCTTCTCCTACTTGAAAAATCTATTCTTTAATCATTAACATCCCGGCGATCTCGCCGATCCTCGTAGTGTGGCTCCGCCTTCGTCTTCTACTCGTGAAGGTCAACTGAAGTTACGCACAACTCCAGTTTCTCAATGGTGACTGCCTTCGTCAACATGTCCGTCGGATTTTGACTCCCCAAAATCTTTATCAAATGCAACTTTCCGTCTTTAACTAGCGAGCGTATAAAATGGTATTTGACGTCGATGTGCTTCGTTCTGACATGATATACTGGATTCTTAGCAAGATGTTGTAAAACCCCGAAAATTTGAATATAGTGTGATAAATAATTATAAATATGTTATATGGTAAAAATAATGTATTTTGATGTTTGAGTATGATAGGAATTGATTTGAGATCAATTCAATATACATTTGTGAATATATGAGTGTAAATACACAAAACATGCACAAAGGCAAATAGTGATAATCTGAGAATTTTGACTAGTTGAGAATTTCTATGTTTTTCATACTGCTTCATTTATAATCTGGAAAAGTGTATAATACCAAAGTTGTAGGTCTCTTCAATATCTTTCCAACGAATCTTAAATCACCTCATTCCGAGATCGTATGAGAAAGTTACAACCTTTTTACCGAACCCTAGTCTGAGCATGGCCCAGAACTCTGAGCAGTCGACCGCCGTGGTCGATGCGGTCGACCGCTCAGCGTACAGACGCTAGTTTCAGTTCTGTTTCAGGTTGGTTTTGTTTATACCAAACCTGGTTGTTACCCTACTTATATATACTCATTTTGAAGCTCTCAGAACCCTCTATTGAACCCTAATAGCCTCAGCCCCCTTCTCTCTCTCCTCTCAAAACCCTAGCTCGGATTTTGGCATTTTTGGGTCATTTCGAAGGATTTTCGGTGGGGTTTCGCGAGATCCATCGGTGTTCAGTGAAGGGGATTGTTCTCCTACAGATTCAGGACCCTTGTTCCCATCAGAGGCGAGTAACATCTCGCCCAACTTCACCCCTTTTGTTTTCATGCTTAAATTTAAGTTTTTATCCGGTGTTATTGGGCCTAAAATCGTATTCTTGTATAAATGCTAGATCATTATGGTATATGATGCATAAATCAAGTATTTCAGATTTTAAAAGCTCACCCACAAATTTGTTTTCCTGAGATTTAGATCTGAAATAATTTAATAAGAGTAAATTCTGTTTTATTGATTTAAAACTTTCAAATCATACATGTTCATGTGTTTTGGACTTTGGTGACGAGATTTTAATTATTCCAGTTCGTTGTTTTCTATTATATGACATATTAGAAATGTTAGATTTATAATAGTATAGAAATCATCAAGTTTGTATGTGGTTCGAAGCTGACAGAAACCCTAACTGGGCTTCTGTCTGCTTCGCGGTCGACCGCAGAGGACGAGACGGTCGACCGCTAGGTGTTTTGCTGAGCAGAATTGTTTCTGCTCTTTTCGCGGTCGACCGGAGTGACCTCCGCGGTCGACCGCCGCTCAGTTTTGAGCTCAGTGGATTTGTGCTTTGTGTGCGGTCGACCGGAGTGACCTCTGCGGTCGACCGCCGCACAGTTTTGGGTACTGTTGGTTTTGTTGTATACTTTTCACACGTTCGAGAGTTCGCCTCGACTATCTGACACCAATTTACAATGTTAGTGATTTACCTATACCTGTGAGTTGACTTTTGACACAAGTACTGATCCGCACATCGAGGCACGTGCGACATGAGACTATGTGTATCTTTTGCATATAAGAATATATATATATATTCAACATCTACACTTTGTATAGTTTATATTTAGTCCTTGTGTTGGACATTCACTTTACTTAGTCCTCGTGTTGGCGTGTTGGACATGCATTACCATCCGGTCCATGCGTTGGACAACGGTCATATCCGGTCCATGCGTTGGACAACGGTCACATCCGGTCCATGCGTTGAACAACGGTTATATTCAGTCCATGAGTTGGATGTTTACTTCATGTAATCTATAGGTTGGACGTTTAATTTATATAGTCTATGTTTTGGACACTTACTCGTTTTCGGACCTGATACTCATGTGAGTTTGACATGACACTTGTGGTGGCCTCGTCATGATTACATTTATCGGTGGAGATGGGTTTGTATTTGTTTTATTTATTATTTCTTGTATTAGACCTTGGGTTTAGTATTTAGGGATTTACAATTGGAGATACAAGGTATATACATGAGGGTTTCCTTGTTTGGATTATTTCGCTCGACGTACCTACGCTCGTGTTGTAATTTCCTAAATACCAAAACCCATTGTTATTAGGACAAATGATTTTATATTATTATGTATTAACTGTATTTTCATACAACGAGCCCTATCCCTTGGGGTTGGTTGTGATGTTGCTCGCTAGCGCTTTGACGCTCGTTGTCCCTCCCCCTTTCAGGTAACGAGCCAGGAGCCCGGAGAATCGCAGGATGAGGGCGACCCTTACTAGTGCCTATTTATCCTCTTATTAGATGTATTTTATTTTGTACTCCACTTGAGTCATTTTTAGGCTTAAGAGGTTTATGTTCTAGAGTTGTAAAGGCTGTGTGCCTTATTTCCTGTATCAGAGATTATGTACTTTAAGACATGTTGAGATCTCCAGATTGTTATTACTCATTTCAGACTTTGACTATGTATTCCAGTTTATTTGGTTGAGGAGATGTGTTAATTTGATGTTCTATCATTTCATCAAGAATTTGTTGTAAAACCTTTTACTTGCTTTGTACCAACACCTATTGTTGATTCCTCTAGAGAGATAGTAATTGTGATGGTGAAACATGTTATTGCACGGTGTGGTGCACGGCAGGTTTGACATTCCTGGTTTTACCTCGGACTGCAGCCTTGTGTGAACCCAGGGGTGTCACAGATGTATAGCACTCTGGCTATCACAATAAAGAACTCCTCTCCATTGCTTCAGATCCAACTCTTCCAAGCACCCGTTCAACCAGATCATCTCCTTGCTTGCTTCAGTCACCGCGACATACTCAGCCTTGGTTGTAGACAAAGTCACAATCTTCTACAGACGTGAGACCCAGCTCACTGCTGTCGACGCTAAGGTATAAACATACCCCGTGGTGCATCGTCTCGTATCATGATCACCGGTAAAGTCCGCATCCACGTATCCCTGTAGCACCAACTCCTTCCTCCTGAAACATAATTGCTTGTTCGTTGTCCCTCTCAAGTACCGTATTATCCACTTCACGGCCTCCCAATGCTGCTTCCCTGGATTGCTTGTAAATCTGCTCACAACTCCCACTGTATGGGCGATGTACGGCCTCGTGCAAACCATCACGTACATGAGACTCCCAATGGCCGAAGAATATGGCACCCTGCTCATATGCTCTCTATCTGCATTTGTCTTAGGCGATTGCTTCTCAGATAGCTTGAACTGACTTCCAAGGGGTGTGCTAACAACTTTAGCATTATGCATGTTGAACCTCTGAAGTACATTCTCAATGTATTCAGCTTGGCTCACTCTCTATCTGCATTTGTCTTAGGCGATTGCTTCTCAGATAGCTTGAACTGACTTCCAAGGGGTGTGCTAACAACTTTAGCATTATGCATGTTGAACCTCTGAAGTACCTTCTCAATGTATTCAGCTTGGCTCAATCTTAATGTCCCTTCAGCTTCATCCCTACTGATTCGTATCCCTAGAATCTGCTTCGCTGCACCTAGATCCTTCATTGCAAACTCCTTTGCTAGCTGTTTCTTCAAACTGTTTATCTCCTCTAAACATGGTCCTGCTACCAACATGTCATCAACATATAATAACAAAATAATGAAGCTGGACTCGAACCTTTTGAAATAACAGCAATGATCTGAATTGCATCTTCTGTAGCCATTATTCTGCATGAAGTTATCAAACTTCTTATACCACCGTCTCGGAGCCTGTTTCAAACCATATAAGCTCTTCTTAAGCTTGCACACCATCTCTTCCTTTCCTTCTTCAATGAAGCCAACAGACTACTTTATGTAGATTTCTTCATCCAAGTCACCATGAAGAAAGGCAGTCTTCACATCTAACTGCTCAAGAAAGAGGTCTTCTGCAGCCACCAAACTCAACACCACTCTGATGGTTGTGAGTTTCACAACAAGGGAAAATATCTCCGTGTAGTCTACTCCTTCCCACTGTTGAAACCCCTTCACTACTAATCTGGCCTTGAATCTCTTGCTTCCATCACTCTCCTGCTTAACCCGATAGACCCATTTGTTATATAAGGCTTTCTTCTGTGCAGGTAGCTGGGCTAACTCGCTTGTCTCATTAGTGAGTAGAGAATCCATCTCCTCCTGCATAGCATGCTCCCACTGCTAAGATTCACTCACTTGCATTGCCTCTTCATAGTACTCCGGCTCACCGCTATCTGTCAACAATAGATAGTCAAGAGATGAAAGATATCTGGGATTTGGTTTGGGTACCCTGGATGACCTCCTAAGCTCCACGCCCTGGGTAGTTTCTTCTGCACCTAGAGCCTTCTCCATTCTCTGATCAGAACAAACATCATCACCCTTATCTGGAAGTTCCTCTAAATCCATGTACTCAGATCCACCTGTATCCGTAGTGGTACTCCCACTACTTTGGCTATCCTTGGTATTTTCCCTGTTCTTGTACATCACCTCCTCATTGAATATCACGTCCATACTTCTGATTATCTTCTTGTTCTTCTCATCCCAAAGGCGATACCCGAACTCATCAATACCGTATCCAATGAATGTGCACTTCTGTGACTTAGCTTCTAGCTTGTCCCTGACATTGTCACTAATATGAACATAAGCCAAGCAACCAAATACCCGTAAGTGTGAGAGATTTATCTTCTTGTCACTCCAAACCTCCTCTGGAATCCCAAAATCTAATGGAACTGATAGCCTGTGATTAATAAGGTAGGCTACTGTATGCACTGCATCTGGCCAAAATGTCTTAGGCAGACCTGCATGTAACCGCATGCTCCTGGCACGCTCTGTCAAGGTCCTGTTCATCCTCTCCGCAATGCCGTTCTGCTACGGTGTCCCTGGAGTAGTCCTCTCTAACCGAATACCATTCGTAGCACAGAATCTCTTGAACTCCTCCAGCTCATATTCCCCACCATTGTCTGATCTGAGATACTTCACCTTCAGATCTATCTCATTCTCCACCATGGCCTTCCACTTCTTGAAGATTCCAAACACCTCTGACTTGTGCTTCATGAAGTAGATCCACACCTTTCTCGAGTGATTATCGATGAAGGTGATATAATGCCAAAAGAAGACACACTGGCTGGACCCCATACATCTATATGAATCAACTCTAGCTTCTGAGCCTTAGGTGACCTTCCACCCTTCTGAAAACTAACTCTCTTCTGCTTCCCAAAGATGCAGTCTTCACAAACCCCGACTTCCACGGCGTCGATCTCGATTAGCTTTCCTTGTGAATGCAAAATCTTCATCCCCTTTTAGTTCATGTGCCCTAGCCTGTTGTGCCACAGATCTGTACTCTCTTTGCCAGCTGCAATTGCGAGGGTGTCACTCGTATGTAAGGTGAGGTAGAGAGTTCTTAGTTTGTTACCTCGAGCAACTATCATCGTACTGTTGGAGATCCTCCACGAATCCCCAATGAATGTCGAAACATAGCCTTCTGCTCTAAGTTGTCCCACCAAAACAAGATTCCTCTTCAGTTTCGGCACGTGTCTCACGTTCTTCAAGGTCTACTTAGAGCCCTTCATTTGAATCTGCACTTCACCCTTTCCAACAATATTACAGGGCTCGTTGTTCCCCAAATATACTTTTCCAAAGTCCCCTGCTACATAATTCTAAAATAGCTTCCTGTTAGCAGTAGCGTGAAAAGAGGCTCCTGAATCGATGACCCAAGAATCTGAGTCGCTGTCCATTGTAAGAATCAAGGCATCCTACACGATATGAACCTCCTGCTCACCCGCATTCTTCTTTGGACTTTTACAGACTGAAGACATATGGCCCTCCTAGCTACAGTTCCAACACTTTCCTTTGATAGTCCTAACCTTCGAGTTCGACCTCTTCTTTACTGATTTCGACCGATTCCTGTTCTGGTTTCCTTTCTTCTGGCTTCTGCCTCTCTGCTCAAAACTTAGAGCTGAACCTGAACCTTCTGATTCGGACGATTTCCTTCTAACCTCCTCGGATAGAATCATGCTAATAACCTCACTCAGCTTCAACTTCTCCTTCCCCGCCAAATTGCTGATTGCCGCCACACAACCTGCCCAACTATCCGGCAACTACGATAGAATCAATAGGGCTTGAACTTCATCATCAAACGTGATGTCAACGGAGATAAGCTGATCAACAATTGTGTTGAACTCACTGAGATGCATCGTGAAGGACCGTCCTTCTGTCATCTTGATGTTGAAAAGAGTTTTGACTAGATGCACCTTGTTTGCTACCGACGGTTGCTCGTACATCTTCGTGAGCGCTTCCATAAGCCCCATCATCGTCTTCTCCTTTAGAATATTGTGGGCTACTGATTTGGCGAGCGACAATCGGATTTGTCCTAGAGCCTTCCTATCCAGTACCTCCTAATCACCATCTGACTCCTCCTTCTTCTTTCCCTTTTCCTTGCCCATCAACGGGCGATACAAGTCCTTCTGGTATAGGTAGTCCTCCATCTGCGACTTCTAGTAGGCGAAGTCTGAACCGTCAAACTTCTCAATCTTTGATTTGATTTCCTCTGTCATGGCTCTCTTTCACACAAATTGCTAAACGAAGCTCTGATACCAGTTGTTGGGAATTCGAAATAATCAAATCAAATCCGTACCCTTCCGGATCTTGTGTTTGAGAGTTGAACAAGAAAGAAATTCACCACAAATCAAAGATAAAAACTTGTAGGAAAGTAAACAAGAAAGAACACACTAGATTTAACGAGGTTCGGTAACATGCCTACGTCCTTGGGAGCCACACCACACAATTCTTTGATTACTTGAAGAAGATTACAATGCTTACAATTGGTCTCTCTCTCTCTCTCTAAGATTTCTCTCTCTCTCTCTCTCTCTCTCTCTCTCTCTCTCTCTCTCTCTCTCTCTCTCTCTCTCTCTCTCAGATTTCTAACCTCCAAGAACCCTCAAAATACTCTTTTTTCGTGCTCTTTTTCTCTCTTAAACCCTAAAGGGACGTGTTTCTATTTATAACAAAACACAGTCCCAACCAGATTAGAATTCTAAAACGAGTCTGCCACACCCTGGTGTGACGCAGACCACACCCATGACAGACAGGGCAGACTCTGTCACACCCTGGTGTGGCGCAGACCACACTCATGGCAGACAGGGCAGACTCTGCCACACCCTGGTGTGGCGCAGACCACACCCATGACAGACAGGGTAGATTCTGTCACACCTTGGTGTGGTGCAGACCACACCCATGGTCTGTCTTGAATTTTCATACGATTGTTGATTTTGATTCTAGGTTTGGGTCTCCACTTTCAAGACCAACAGTAGTATCTCAATCTCATTCTTCAGTGACACTGTTGAGAACCCAGTTGAGCCATTTTCTAGCATTGCCATTCGTTTGGATCGCAACCAAAGTACACCTTCCTCCTTCAACCTTGCTCCGGTTTTCAGCCACATAATTCTATTAAGCTATCTATTCAAATCAATTATTTTTGAAAATTAGAAAATGCAAGAAATTCCAAGTGAACCTGCAACTATTTCTTAAAAAACACATCGAATCTAATCAAATTTTAGTAAACCACAACTATCCACAACTACTGTACTTAACCTAAAAACACCCTCTAATAAGTAAATATACATGCAAGAGAGCTATCATCATCCTAAACTTAAGATAAACAATATCAAAGGCATGCAGACTTAGCCTTGCACTTACTCATTTCTGCTTTGTTCTCCTCTTTACCTTTAGCTTTACTTCTGTCACATATAGCCAATGTCACTAGAAGTTGTTTCCTAATAGAGTCAAAATCTGATGCCAATTTGAGAAAATCAGATGGTTTGATCCATAAATAAAGTAGTTAAAATTCCAAACAAACTCTATACCCTCCCACGAACGCCCTTAGGGGGTGTTAGTCAACTGGGATATTTTCACGTGACTTGGGATAATTGTTAAAATCAAATAATCTTTTGTTAGTGGGATATTAAAGTGGGATAATTAGGAATGGCTTTGTGAAGCGAAATATTTTGATAAAATAATATGGGATAAATTTTTATAATCATAAAGTATGCATTTATGCATTTTGATGATGTAAGTACTATTTATGTATTTAAACTTATTATTATTGATTTATAATTGTTTACTAGACTATTAATTACTATTGAATAACTTTTGGTTAGAATATAAGATATTGTCAAATATTATTATAGTATATGTTGTTAGCTTTTTGAATTTTTTAATTATTATTATAGTATTGTAGGCGTCTAAAAATGCCTATGGGTGTCCGTACACAGCTCGAGATGAAGAGAAGACGATGAACGTCGTTATCCGAGTCTAAGAGGATTATCTGTCGTTGACAAGCGCATGAAGCGAAACGACGAACCAAGTGGCACGCGCGTATCAATCAACACGTGCGCGTCAATCTGTCTGCGAGCGTCAATCAACACGCGCGCATCAATCAATGCGTGCATGTCAATCAGTTTGCTCGTCAATCAGTTCGTGCGCGTCGGTCAACACGCGTGCATCAATCAACACGCGCGTATATCAACCAACGCGCGTTC
The DNA here is from genome assembly GCF_001876935.1 of Asparagus officinalis. Classification (NCBI taxonomy): domain Eukaryota; kingdom Viridiplantae; phylum Streptophyta; class Magnoliopsida; order Asparagales; family Asparagaceae; genus Asparagus; species Asparagus officinalis. The sequence goes on along the minus strand of NC_033801.1, from coordinate 93,917,361 downwards.
GACAGTCAATCCCACAACAAAGTGTGCAAGTCAACAAGACGGTCAAACACGTAAAACGGTCGAAAATACAAGTCCCGAAAGATTCGGAAAACCAAAAGAAAGTGTCAGGCTTCGGAACCCGCGCCGATGCGGGACGGCCAAAACCGACCCGCACCAGCGCGGGTCGGCCGAAACCGACCCGCGGGGTCAGACGGGTCAGCCAAGGCCGACCCGCGGTTGGGCGGGTCAGCCAAGGCTGACCCCGCGCCCCCGTGGGTCAGCGCGACTCGTCGCGCTGTTTTGACCCGAAAACCCGTTTTTTGGCGGTTTTGACGGGTTTTCACAAGATCTTTTCAGTTCCAGAGATTCCTAACTGTCTAAATCCTATCTTTAAACATGGTTAATCAGTTATTAACTGAAGATAAAAATAAATCCATCATTCTTATCCCAAAACCCGCATCCGGAGCTCTATAAATACAAACCTATTGGCTCATTTCAGGAGGGGATTAATTATCAAGACGATGAGGTGCTGCTGGATTGAAGAGTCAAAGGAGCATGAATTTCAGCGAGGGTTGACAGATCTCGGCAAGTTCTTTGTCATAAAGAAGGAGAATTCGAGAGATCTAAAGCCCGTTCCCGTCCGTTCCTCGAGATTAGGCTTGGTCTTAATCTCGAGAAGAGCTACTGATTTTGCTTGGTCGATTTCATCGCTTCAAGCAAATACCTCCTTGGTGAGGTAGGAGCTCTGCCAAATTTTTCAACAACCGTATCTGATCAAAGGTGGTCCACGGATAAACCCCGGCATAGGCAAAGACACCCACGCAAGCAGAAGACCGATAAACGATCTACCTGCGTTTGTTTGATAAAGTTGTAAACTTTTTTTATTTTCATTGTGTAAGGAGATCTTATAAAAAGATCAACTTTTTATTTTATTCGAGTTTATTGTAATGACTAAAGTTGTAATAGATTCGATAGCAATGAAAATAACAACTTTCGACGCAAATAAACTGGCGACCATAGTAGGAGCCAACAGCTTCGTTGCCGGAATTGTCGTGTCGCAACCTTGGATCTGCATCCCGGTTAAAAAAGTGGTCGAATACATGTTCGACCAACTGAAGTTCGAGGAGTATCCGTCGTCCTCCTCCTCCAGATCCTCCGCCTCTCGCAAGCGAAGGAAGATTAACGCCCCCGTTGCTACAGTAGCTGAACCTTGCAACGCCCGTCCAGCCTCTAACGAGTCCGGATCTGCAGATTTGAACTCCTCAATCAAGGAGTTGAGTACAGAAAGCACGCCCACTTTATCGAAGAGAGCTCACCAAAGGCAGCGCCAACGCCTTCCGTGCCAACTTGTTAGGGCTTTGGAGTCAATTGACGGGATCCGTTACAAGACAGATCTGAAAATTAGGCAACGTCAAGTGCCCCAACAGCAGAAAAATGCCCCCTCCTCCAAATCACCAACAAGTGAATGGGTACAAGTCAAAAAGACCTGTTCAACTCTTGAAGAGCGGATCAAAAAGCACCGCGTACTGGTTGCGCACATGCGAATTCTTGCGCAAGAGGCAAAAAGGCTACAGAGGGAAAAAGTGGAAAAGAAGCCACAAAAACTACACCAAGTTTGGAGGCCAAAGTCCAAGACGACGGCCAAAAAGATCGAGGAAAGCGGGTCACTCACATCCGACCCTCCAAATCGCGGGTCACTTGGGTCCGACCCTCCACTCTGCGAGTCACTTGGATCCGACCCTCCACTTCGTGGGCCACTTGGGTCCGACCCTCCACTTCGCGGGTCACTTGGATTTGACCGTCCAAATCGCGGGTCACTTGGATTCGACTCTCCACTTCGCGGGTCACTTGGATCCGACCCTCCAAATCGCAGGTCACTTGGATCCGACCCTCCACTTTGCGGGTCACCCAAATCCGACCCTCCACTTTGTGGGTCACCTGGATCCGACCCTCCAACCCGCGGGTCACTCAAGTCTGACCCGCGCCAGGATAAAGACAGAAGACGTTATGCACATGTTTTGTCGACCCTTTCATGTTCCGCACCTCCGGCGGAACACCGTGATAGCATGGACTTGTCCCATTTCAAGATGAGAATGGCAGATCGTCTGGGTCCTTTGCACGAGGATCGAGGCAAAGTTCTGATCGAAGAACGCTTGGGTCCGGTGACTGCACCTCGAGGGACTCGTCGAGCTGGGGGTCGCACACGCTCTCGCAACAATTTCAAACTTTCTCATAAAGGGAAAACTCTGGGTCCCACCCGCCTGGGGGTGTATATCCAAAACCAGGAGCTTGTTGAGATCCTGCGCTCCCAAAAGCGTAGTTCTAAATGCGTGACTCTTGAGAACGCTAATAAAGCGGTAAATTCCCTAAAAAATGTATTCATCTAACGATGACAACGTTATACTAGGGGAGTTGTGTCAACACACGATAGGTTACTCCGGTCATCTGACCGATGAGTTGTACTATCAAGCTGGGGGTACGAACAAATACCGTAAGAGAAGTACCCGGGAAGCGGACCCTCACTGTCCGTACGCCAAGATTATCAGGGCAGTATTATCAGCGTGTAGCTTCCCCAAGACCGCTCCGCAGAGGGTCTCGGTATTTGAGAGGATCTCCAACGGAAAGGCTAAGTCCAATCTAAAGCGTCTCCGTAAGAAACGATCGGTCGTTCAAGGTGACGAACCCCCAGAGGTTACCATCAATATGGTTGATAAGGGAAAATCGATTCGATCTTCTAGCTCTGACCCGCTTGTATCGCATCGTTTAACCCGGTTACGATCAGGAACTATTAGACAAAGGGATTATCAGAGAATGCAGAGAGGGTTATCCTCAGATGATGAAGCATCGGATGCTAACTCGGCAATCACTTCTGATAATATGGTATCCAGTCCGGGACAATCCCGCGAAGTGTTTATGATTAACACCGAGGAAGTAACCAAAATAGTTAAGGATGCCTTGGCCAAGCAAAAAAGAGAACTTCAAGTTCAAAATAGAAACAACTATGCGGCGGATGAGGGAAGAACATGACCAACAAATCCGAGCTTTGTCGAATCAAATTGGCGAATCCAGCCGTCGTAACACTGCTAACCAATCAGGTAACGATTCAGATGTGGATGAACACCTCAATGCTGAGAACCATCTTGTTGATCAGAACACTAGGGCTAGTCCCAGTGAAGACAATAACACTAGGGGTGGTCCTGCCAATGATGACAACACCGGGGGTGGCCCCGTTGTTCCTCTCACAAATCGTTCGAAGCATGATACAGACGAGGACGAAAAGGTTAAGGATCTTGAGAGAAAAGTCAACGCTTTGATGTTTGATCGAGAGGTAAAAAGGATCGNCGGCATTCCATGTCCTTACCCGAGAGAATGGGATTTGATCCCGTATCCGGCGAAGTTCAACCTGATTATATTTCAGTTTCAGTCTTGAGGACTGATCCTTACTTAACACAAAATGGGAAGCAAGAGACACATTCACAGATTTGGCATCAGACATAGCGAATTTACTCAAAAAATTTTCAACATATGAACTTTGGTTTAAAACTAGAGTAGATTCGTTTTTGTCCCTAATAATATTCATGCCTAGAATTCTTTTTACATCGCCTAAGTCTTTCATGTTAAAATTTTCACAAAGATATTTTTGAACATGCTCAATAGACTTCAAACAAGGACTAACAATCAACATGTCATCCACATAAATTAAAAAGCACAGAGTCTATATTCTTATAATACAGGCAATGATCAACAGAACTCCTTTTAAACTTTAAAGATTGCATGCATTTATCAAATCTAATATTCCATTGCCTAGGTGATTGTTTTAAACCATAAAAAACCTTTTTTAACAAACACACATGATCAGGCAATTTAGGGTCCACAAAATCCTCAGGTTGGTGCATATAAATATTTTTATCAAGATCACCATGTAAGAAAGCAGTAGTGTTTAGGTAAAAAATCGTTGTTTTCATTGTGATTGAATCTATTACAACTTTAATCGTTTATAATAAACTCAAATAAAAAATTAATCTTTTTATAAGATCTTCTTATACAATGAAAATACAAAATATACGACTCTTGTCAAACAACGTAACGGACGTTTATCACCCGCTTCTTGCGTGAGAACTTTGTCTGTGCCAGGGACGTTAATATCCGTAGACCACCACGGATCAGATCCAATTGACAGATTGGTGATCAATGCTCTCGCTTCACGAAGGAAGTGATTGCAGTAGCGGTGATTTTGACTAAGCAAAATCACGGCTCTTCTCGAGATTTAAGACCAAGCTTAAATCCAGAGGAACAAGGGACGGGTCTCAGATCTTTCGAACTCCACTCTTTATGCATAGGAGATCGCCAAGATTTGCTAACCCTTGCTATAAGTTCGTGGCTCCACTCTCCAATTCGGCAGCGCTTCGCCCTCTTGATGTCCTCCTCAAAAATGAACACTTGAACTCTTATTTATAGGCTTGGTTGATGGTTTTTCATATCAAAACGAGGGATCCCCTCTATCTTCAGTTAACAACAGCATAACCACTGTATCAGATCAGTTGGAACGCCCAAATCTGAAAGAATCCATCAAAGAACCGAAAAAAACCGATTCTGGGAGCCACTGGTCTGACCGGGTCGCTTTGGCACGACTCGGCTGCCAGAGGCTTTATATGTTTTTCGGGTTTTGACTTGTTCCGTCGTTGTGCGTATTTCATCATTTCATTGATCTGTACGCTGGTTTGGTGGCCGATGAGCGTGCGGGCGACTTGGTTTGCCGATTTGGTGGCTGGTGAGTACACGGGCCACTTGGAGGTGGCCGATGAGTGCATAGGCTATTCAGTTCGCCGTTTCGCTTTATGTGTCATCGGCATCGGATAATCCTCTTAGACTTAGATAATGACGTTTATCACCTTCTCTCTGTCTCGAGCTGTGTGTGGATATCTATAGGTATTTTTAGACGCCTACAGATACCCCCTCCAAAGTATTTCAGACTTATTCTTTTATAGAGGAGTTTGGAATGCTTTGGATATGATAGGCCCCCACCTTCAGTCGGTGTCAAAGGACCTGTGAACTGTTTCAATTCTTAACTTCCTCAGTCTTCAGTCTATCCAGTGCTTTGTCGAATAGATAAAGTTCTTCCGACGCTGCGTTTATCGTTTGACCGTTGTCGAAGTCTCGAATCGGAATTGGTGAGTTAGTTTTGGCTCGTGTCATTGAGTTGACCTTGAACTGATTATCTATGTCGCAATGCGTTGATCGAAGTTGATCTAGGGCTACGCGTTGCTCGATGTTGGCCTTAGGGTTTTGTATCAATCGGCGTTGACTTTCATCGCAATGCGCTGACTAGCGTTAACACAGTTTATACTCGTACGTTTGCTGGAGTATACACAGTTTAAGCTCTTAAGGCATTGGAGCGTGGTAGTCCTAAATATTGGGCTGCAGGACTAACTATTAAAGCTGATTCATCTGTACGTGTGGATCTTATCCCGAAGTCATTTGATGCTCAAGTCACGAGACCAACTAATAAAGCTGATACGTCAATGACTCACGTTCATAGAATTTTTGGCAAATTCTCAGCCATCAACGGGTTTGATTAGCCTTTACCGACTACCGTTTGAGTCGGGCTAGCATGCAGGTTATTTAGACCCGTTCTGCACGTAACGTTGTGCTAAAAGAGTTAACTCTTTTAGTTCTACAACATTGAATACGTAGACTTCGTCTTTCTCACGGGAATAGACTACCCGGCAACGCGTGTTAGACGCTGACTTTAGGATTTAGACTACCCGGCAACGCGTGTTAGACGCTGACTTAGGATTTTTTGGCAAATCCTCAGCCTTCAACGGATTTGACATGCCTTTACCGATTACCGTTTGAATCAGGCAAATCCTCAGCCTTCAACGGATTTGACATGCCTTTACCGATTACCGTTTGAATCAGGCTTGCATGCGGATTTTTTAAGTCTATTCCGCATGTAACGTTATGCTAAAAGAGTTAACTCTTTTAGTGCTACGATATTGAACACGTAGACTTTGTCTTTCTCACGGGAATAGACTACCCGGCAAGGCGTGTTAGGCGCTGACTTATCCCTACTTAGGCTTCGGGATAAAAGTCCCCAGACTCGGATTCTGGTGTCTTCTTCAAACGGTGAAAGACTAAACCGGCAACACGTGTTAGATGTTGACTTATCCCTTCTTAGGATTCGGGATAAAATTCCTCGTGCGTGTGAGGCATGGATTTTGGTGTTATTAATAACAACCAGCCATAATATCAAATATATGGGCTTTTATCCTTTTTACGGTAAAAGACTGACTGGCAACGCGTGTTAGGCGCTGACTTATCCCTACTTAGGCTTCGGGATAAAATTCCCCATGCATAAAAGGCATGGATTTTTGTTACTACGATGCTGAATACGTAGACTCGGTCGTTTTTATGGGAATGAACCACCCAACAACGCGGGTTAAGTGATGACTCATCCCTACTTAGGCTTTGGGATAAAATGCCCTAGATTGGTATTCTGGTGTCTTTTTCAACCGGTAAAAGACTAAACCGGCAACACGTATTAGGTGTTGACTTATCCCTGCTCATGATTCGGGATAAAATTCCCCGTGTGTGTGAGGCACAGATTTTGGTGTTATTAATAACAACCTGCCACAATATCGTATATGTAGGCTTTTGTCATTTTTACGGTAAAAGACTGACCGGCAACGCGTGTTAGGCGTTGACTTATCCCTACTTAAGATTCGGGATAAAATTCCCATGCGTGTGAGGCCCGGATTTTGGTGTTATTAATAACAACCTGCCACAATGTCGAATATGTAGGCTTTTGTTCTTTTTTATGGTTAAGAACTAACCGGCGACGCGTGTTAGGCGTTGACTTATCCCTACTTAGGCTTCGGGATAAAATTCCTCATGCATAAAAGATATGGATTTTTGTTGCTATAATGCTGAATACGTAGACTCGGTCGTGTTTTATGGGAACGAACCAACCAGCAATGCGGGTTAAGCGCTGACTTATCCCTACTTAGGCTTCGGGATAAAATACCCCAGACTAGATTCTGGTGTCTTTTTCAATCGGTGAAAGACTAAACCGGTAACGCGTGTTAGGCATTGACTTATCCCTATAAACCGGTAACGCGTGTTAGGCATTGACTTATCCCTACTCAGGATTCGGGATAAAATTCCCCGTGCGTGTGAGGCATAGATTTTAGGAGTTTGAAAAAGTGATGTCTTCTCCTGGGGCAAAGATGAACCCGATGCGGGAAAAGAAGAATTTTATATTCTATCTCCCAAAGCCGAAGAGGAAGAATTTTATATTCTATCTTCAGTCAAAAAAGGAAACTCAAAGTGGGATCTCTACTTTAAGAATCTGGGAACGTAAAACTAAGGGTGGGATCTCCACTCCGAGAATCAAAAAGATTTGGATAACCCTAACTGTCGAAAGGTTTGATTACCGAACTAAAGATGGATTTCTCGTTTATCAAGAGTGAATTGTAGTTTTGGTCCTTACTGTAGGAAGGTTTGACCAAGCGGGAGTTTGATGTGATCCTAACTATAGGAAGGTTTGATCACTCGATCTGAGAACGAACCTCTCGTTCATTATAGGAATCGAGAGAAGATTTTGGCTGTGATCCTAACTGTAGGAAGGTTTGACCAGGTAAACAGTGGGAGTGTGAGATGACCCTAACTTTTATAGGTTTGATCACTCGATTTGTAGACCTCTCGTTCATTGAAGGAATCGAGAGAGGATTTTGATTGTGATCCTAATTGTAGGAAGGTTTGACCAAATGGACAGTGGGAGTGGTAGTACAAATCACAGTGGGAGTATTGACTTGTACAAATCACTCAGTAGGGGTTCTTAGTGTCAAGTGAAAAGGACTTAACACGAAGGGGTTTGACAATTCGTCAAATATTGATGGATCAAAATTCTAAGCATTATATCCGGATTCTAACCATGAAAGTGTTGAGTGCACGAACATAGCAGAAGTTTGAATGGATTAAACAGGAAAGAATTTTGGTGGTCCCACCGTCAAATAGTTTGATCGGTGGGGATTTTTTATGATGGAATACTGTGAGTCGTTAACAAAAGAGTGTTTGGAAATCACAGTGGGAGTTTAGTATTTATCACTTTATTCGTAATGATCGGGTTATCCCTAAGAATATTATATTTAACATTCTTCCGGAAACTTTCCGTTACATGAATTATCCACCCCCAGCTTTCTTTGCAAAACTAGGTCCAATGAGGAGTACGTTGTCCTCAGTCGCATGTTCGGGTTATCCTTAAGAATATAAGATTCTCTAGAAACTTCCCGAGAAAGAAAGGAAACAGTTTAGACTCGTATACTTGTTGGAGTAATGAGAAGCAGTTTATACTCGTATACCTGTCGGAGTAATGAGAAGCAGTTTATACTCGTATACTTGTCGGAGTATTCATTCGACTTAATTGAGCGATATAACGCCGGCTTCAACCAATGTTTGGATGCTATTCTTGAGAGCAAAGCAATCCTTGGTGGGATGAAGGACCCTCCTGTGGTACGCACAGTACTTTAGATCCGTAGTATTGTCAGCTTCCTCCTGTTTTACGATAGGTGGTAGCTTGATCTTGTTTTCAAGGAGGGATTCGAAGATGGCTGGAACGTCTTCGTCCTTGAAGGAATACTCTTTTTGGATTCTCGAGTCCGAAGTCTTTTGTTGCCTTCGGAATTGCTGTTGTGACGTTTGATTAGCACCAACAGTAGCTACAAGTGCCTTGCCCTTACCACGGGAGGTGAAGTTCGAGTTCGGAGGATTAGCCGTCGGTTGGCTCCTCTCGGCCTTCTTCCTTCGGAGGAAGCGTTCGGCTTGTTCACCGTACACATTCAAGTCTTTCCAAGTGTTGGACGGTACGACTCCCATAACTTCTAATATCTCAATAGATAGGTTATTATGACATGTCTGAAGGATGAAGTCCTCCGTGATCGGATCTTGGCAGTTCATTGTTTTATTCCGAAAGCGCTTGACGAAGTCGTCGACTGTCTCGTCATCTTCTTGCTTCTCATCGAAAAGTGTCCTGATGGATACCTCGTCGTCATCGTCAAAGAAATTACTGAGGAATGAGCTCTCCATATCGTCCCAGTTGTTAATACTTCCGGGCTTGAGACGGTGGTACCAATCGAAGGCCGGCCCGCGAAGGGTACCAACGAATGACCGAACCATCAAAGCTTCATTGCCGGAGGTCATGTCCAAGTAGGACTTGAAGTAGATCAAATGCTGAGTGGGCAAACCTTTCCCGTCGAACGGTGTGAAGTTGACCAGGTTGAACTTCGCCAGATACGGGATCGAATCCCACTCTCTTGGGTAAGGACATGGAATCCCGGTCTTCTTTACCTCTCGATCAAACATCAGAGCGTTGATTTTTCTCTCGAGATCCTTCATTTTCTCATCCTCGCTCGTATCGGGCTCTGGACGATTCTTAAGATGAATAATGGGGCCACCCCCGGTGTTGTCATCATTGGTGGGACCACCTCTAGCGTTCTGATCAACGGGAGGGTCATTAACATTGATATATTCGTCCACGTCTGAATCGCTACCTGCTTGGTCAGCAAGGTTGCGATGGCTGGATTCACCGAACTGATTGGACAAAGCCCGAATTTGTTGGTCATGCACTTCATTCATCCGTAGCATAGCCATTTCCATTTCAATCTTAAATGCCTCTTTCTGCTTGGTTAGAGCATCCTCGAGAATTTTGGAGATTTGCTCGGTGTTGATCATGAAGTGATTGCAGAGTTGGCATCTGATTGGACATCATTTTGTTAGAAGCGATTGCAGAGTTAGCATCTGATGCTTCATCATCCGAGGATAATCCCCTCTGCATTCTCTGATAATCTCTTTGTCTAATAGTTCCCGATCGCAACCGGGTTAGATGATGCGATATAAACGGGTCAGAGCTAGAAGGTCGAATCAACTTTCCCTTATCAGCCATATTTATTGTGACTTCCGGAAATTCGACACCTTGAACGGCCGATTGTTTCTTGCGGAAACATTTTTGCTTGGACTTAGTTGCTCCGTTAGAGATCCTCTCAAATACCGAGACCCTTTGTGGAGTGGCCTTGGGACAGCTACACGTCGATAAAACTGCCCTGATAATGTTTGTGCACGGACAATGAGAGTCCGTTTCTTGGGTACTTCTCTTTCGAGATCTGTTTGTACCCCCAGCCCGATAGTACAACTCATCGGTCTGAAGACCGGAGCAACCTATCATGTGTTGGCATGACTCATTAGGTATAACGTCACCGTCTGACGAATACGTTTCCTTCCAAGGACTCGATGCCTTGTTGGCATCCTCAAGAGTCGCGCGTTTAGAGCTACGCTTTTGGGTGCGCGAACTCTTGACGGGCTCTTGGACTTCAATTCATCGTCCGAGGCGGTCAAGTGGAGGGGTTTTCCCATTATACAAAGGCCCTGACTTCTTGCGAGGGCGTGTGCGACCCCCAGCTCGAGTGGTTGCTCGGGGTTCAGTCACCGGAATCAAGCGTTCTTTGATCGGAACTTTACCTCGATCCTCGTGCAAAGGACCTAGGTGATCTGTCATCCTTATCTTGAAACGAGACGAGTCTCTGTGGTCGTGAGGCTTCACCGGAAGTGTGGAATCTATTGGGATAGCAATAGGGGTCGTCGGAAACTCAAAACAATCCGCGGGAGGTGAACCGAACGCGAGG
>NC_033801.1:93897650-93906696 GCF_001876935.1 Asparagus officinalis | reverse complement strand
GCGGTTCAGACACAAACCACCCAATGGTGGCTCGGCCTTGGCCGAACCACCATTTGGTGGCTTGGTTTTGGCCGAGCTAGCAAAGGCTGGTTCGCGAGTTTTGGGCGGTGTTCGATTTTTTTTCGACGCCATTCCGGACTTTGGTTTCCATACTTGGCATAGCTTTGGAGGCTTCTTAATCACCTCTTTTTGCTTTAACCTCTATGCTTCTTGCACGAGAATCCGTGCGTGTACAATTAAGGCGCAGCGCTTCTAAATGCGCTCCTCGAGGGTTGAGCGGGTCCGTTTGACTTGGATCCATTCATTCGATGTTGGTTTGGAGGAGAGGACATCTATTTGCTGCTGGGGAACTCGGTTCTTTCTGCGTTTTAGATCCGCCTCATAACCAATCCCGTCAACAAGTTCCAAAGACTTGGCAAGTCAGCGCGCAAGTCGTTGGTGCTGCCTTTGGCGTGCCCTCTTCGATAAGGTTGGTGTGCCTTCTGCGATTGACTCCTTGACAGAGGAAGGGTCCAGATCTGTAGATCTGAGCTTGTTGGAGGCCGGAGGGGTTTTGTAAGGTGAGATTTCAACGGCAACACGGGCTTTGATCTTCCTACGCTTGCGAGGGGCAGAGGATCTGGAGGAGGATGACGATAGATATTCCTCGAACTTCAGTTGGTTGAATTCGTACTCGACCATTTCTTCAACCGGGATCTAGATCCTTGGTTGCGGCATGACAGCTTCGGCAGTGAAGCTGTTGGCTCCCACTGTGGTCGCCAGCGTGTTTGGGTCAAAAATCGTTGTTTTCATTGTGATTGAATCTATTACAACTTTAATCGTTTACAATAAACTCAAATAAAAAATTGATCTTTTTATAAGATCTTCTTATGCAATAAAAATACAAAATATATGACTCTTGTCAAACAGCGCAATAGACGTTTATCACCCGCAGCTTGCGTGGGAACTTTGCCTGTGCCGGGGATGTTAATATCCGTGGACCACCACGGATCAGATCCGGTTGACAGATTGGTGATCAATGCTCTCGCTTCATGAAGGAAGTGATTGCAGTAGTGGTGATTTTGACTAAGCAAAATCACGGCTCTTCTCGAGATTTAAGACCAAGCTTAAATCCGGAGGAACAGGGGACGGGTCTCAGATCTTTTGAACTCTACTCTCTTGGCCAGGCCACCAAATGGTGGCTCGGCCCGTGGCCGAGCCACTGGTCTGACCGGGTCGCTTTGGCGCGACTCGGCCTCCAGGGGCTTTATCTGTTTTCTGGGTTTTGACTTGTTCCGTCGTTACGCGTATTTCATCATTTCGTTGATCTGTACGCTATTTTGGTGGTCGATGAGCGTGCGGGCCACTTGGTTTGCTGATTTGGTGGCTGGTGAGTACACGGGGCACTTGGAGGTGGCCGATGAGTGCATAGGCTATTCGGTTCGCCGTTTTGCTTCATGTGTTCATCGGCATCGGATAATCCTCTTAGACTTAGATGATGGCGTTCATTACCTTCTCTCTGTCTCGAGCTGTGTGTGGATATCTATAGGTATTTTTAAACACCTACAAGTAGTTACATCCATTTGTTTTACTTCCCAATTAAAATGAGCAACTAAAGCAAGCATAATTCTAACAGTAGTGAATTTTACAACACGAGCAAAAAATTTAGCATAATCAATTATCTCGTTTTGAGTAAATCTCTTAGCTACTAACCTAACCTTAAACCTAACACTTTTAACTTCTTGTTTCACCTTAAACAGCCACTTACAGTCCACTACTAAACAACTAGCAGTTTTAGGAACAAGTTTCCATGTTTGGTTAATTCTTAGGATTCCATCTCACTCTTCATAGCACTAATCCATTCTTCAGAATATTTTGACCTTAATGCTTCTCTATAAGTCTTAGGTTCATTGCACTCAAGGGATTCAAACACATTAAAGGCAAACTCAGACTTATTACAATCAATCAAATTGTAATCTCTATATCTTTCAGGTTTCCTAATGGTTCTTTTATTTCTATCCCTAGTGAGTTGATAATTATTCAAATCATGCATGTTATCTATTTCCTGCATATCATGCTCCACCTCATTAGGAATAATCTCATCTTGATTTTCAATAATTATATCATTCAATTTCTCTTTAGGAGGTGATTCGGGTTGATTAATAATAGGCATTTGCTCCACCTTATTTGGAGCATCATTTTCAGGAATAGAAACATGTAAAGGTAAACAAAAAAATTCATTTTCATTAAAAACAACATCTCTACTTATCACTACCTTAAACCCCGGTTCACTCTTATTCCAAAGCCTATAAGATTTTACCCCTTCAGGGTATCCTAAAAAAACACATTTCTTAGATCTAGGTTCTAACTTATCAATCCTTTGATGCATATAGCCAGCACACCCGAAAATTCTCAAATTATTTAAATCAAGAGGTTTGCCCGTGAACACAAATTCATGGCATTTCTCTTCTAAGGGAACAGAAGGAGACATGTTAATTAAATAGGCGACAGTACAAACAGCTTCTCCCCAGAACTTCTTGGAAAGCCCAGATGTGGCAAACATAGCTCTCACCCTCTCTAAGAGAGTTCTATTCATCCTTTCAGCAACCCCATTTTGCTGGGGTGTGTAGGTAATAGATCTATGCCTTTTAATACCCAAAGTAGCACACAAATCATTCAATTTTTTGTTACAAAACTCAAGACCATTGTCTGTCCTAAGAGTTTTAATTTTCTTTCCCGTTTGGTTTTCAATCATAATTTTCCAGTTTTTAAATTTATCAAAAACTTCAGATTTTTATTTCATGAGTAAAATCCAAATTTTCCTAAAATAATCATCAATTATCGAAAGAAAATATTGGTCTCCTCCATGCGTATGCACACTAGAGGGATCCCACACATCAATATGCAAATATTCAAGTATATCAATGCACTTAGACTGATTAGGAAAAGAAGAAATAGGAAAACTAACCCTATGTTGTTTTTCTAGCACACAAGATTCACAGAAAGGGATGAGAGATATTTCATCACTACCAAAGTGACCTTCTTTATACAAAATTTCTAATAATTTATTACTCATGTGACCTAATCTATTATGCCATAAAACAGATTTATCACCTATCACAGAGTTAACAAAATCAAGCACAGGTTCAGCATGACAAACATACAAGTTATTTGGTTTTTAGCAGTAAAAATAACAAGCGACCCTTTCAGAATTTTCATAACCCCTTTACCCCATTTTCCCTCCAAACCATCATTTTCTAGAGATGCACAAGAAATCAAGTTATAACGTAAATCAGGAACATGCCTAACATCCTTCAAAGTAAACACAGAACCAGAAGAAAACCTAAGGCATACATCACCAGTTCCTAAAACATTGCATTTCTTTTCATTTTCCATTGACACAAAACCATTCTCTATTTTCTTGTAGTTTGAAAACAAATTTTTAAAAGGAGTCATATGAAAAGTACAACCAGAGTCTACTAACCAATCTAATTTACACAAAGAATCAGATAACACAGAGTTCAAATATGCATAATCACAAATATTATTAATCATGAAAATTTCACCCATTTTGCCCTCACAAACAGCCATATTAGCATGATCATTTAGCTGATTTTTCTTAGGTTTAGGACAATATTTAATAAAGTGACCAGTTTTATGACAATTATAGTATTTTTTAACTTTAAACTTGGACTTAGATCTACCCCTATCATTTTCAAATTTTTTCTTACCCCATAACTAGTATTCTTTTGGTTATTAGACCTATTCTGAGGCCTACCCCTCACATGCATAACCTCACCAGAATTTTTATTTCCCCCAGATTGTTTTAAATTCAATTCCTTACTCTTAAGACCATTGACCACAATGTCAAGGGTAACCTCATCTCTACCAAATTTAATAGCAGATTTTACATCACTATATGAGTCAGGAATAGCATTTAGAAGGGCAATAAGAGTATAGTCGTCTATATGTTTATCACCAGTTAACTTAATATCTGAAATAAGTTTTGTGAAAACATCTAGGTTCTCCTCAATGTCCTTAGACATATCTAATCTAAATTTAAAATAAATTTCAAGCAAAAACATTTTACTGGGCAAAGAGGTTTCAGTATAGAGTTCTTCAAGTTTATCCCAAAGGGTTTTAGCAGATTCTAAAATTCTAACTTTTCTAAGCACAAAGTCAGATAAGTTCAAATAAATTATGGAACAAGCATTTTCGTTCATTTCAGCCCTTTTTTCTTCAGTGTCAGAAGTCAAATAAGTCTAACCAACAGCCCTAAATAACTTTTGCTGAATTAAAATACATTTTATTTTTTGTTTCCAAATGCTAAAATCAGTTTTTTGTTGAACGGAACCATACCATTGAATCATACCATATTGATTAGCAGCAGACATTTTTCACACAGAAAAATAAATAATAACTAGTACGAACAAATCTAATTTCAGTAATTATCCGGCTCGAAACGTGTGAAGTAACTAGCATGAACAAATGAGAAGAACGATGAACACAGAGTTCTTGTTTCAATCTCTTTATTCTTTCACACGAGCACAAACAATAACAAAAGCTATTTTTTAGAAAAATAAAAATACAACTATAGCCGAAAATATTCAGAATTTTACTGTAAATTTTCAACAAAGTCAGATCTTAATTGCAGCGGAAAGAAAACACTGATAAGAGTTTGTTTTCAGTCAATTCACCTGAGCTAAACCCTAGGAGAGGGTTTCAACCTTACCCACGTGGCGGTCTGGTGGCGTTCCTGCGGCGGTCCGGCGGCGGCGGGAAAGGCGGTCGACTTCGACAGTGACGGAGTTGACGGCATCGAGCAATCGAGCAACGCGGCGGAGGCGTCGAGGTGAGACGAGAGTGCCTCAATGTCACGTTCGGATCTTGAAAGTTTCGGATCCGACAAGAGAGCCGAAAATGAAGTTAGGGTTTCAGATAGAAGATCGACGGCGAGGGCCAGAAACAAGAGGGAGGTGAGGCGGCGGTAATAGCGACGACTCAACGAATCTCTGATACCACTGTTGAGTTATCGTTGTCGTCATTGTTTGGCTCAGAAGTCTGACTCTGAGTCACTGTTTCCTCAGATTGCACCACCAAGGACACAAGGGGAAAGAAGGGGAGGAGAGATCGCACAAAGCAGTAGAGCACAAAGCTCAAGTTCTCGTCGCTGTCGCTTCTTCTTCCCTCCCCCGAGCTACTACCAGCCCTTCGACTTAAATAGAGAAGGGGGCAGCCGACACGAGAGAGAAAGCCTAGGGTTTCGAATGGTAGGAGACGACCTATAAGGATGGGAGATGGGACTCAGAGCGGCAGCCAACAGGACACAAGGATGGGAAGAGGCTGTCGACTGAGGGTTGAGTACCATCAGGTAGGAGGAGAGGTTTAGAGATGGGCTAGGGCAAATATTGAGTGGGGAACTGGGCCTTTTGGTAACGGGCCATATTTTGGGCCAACAAAGTAGCAACAATATGCATATAGCTTTTAGGCAATAGGTTTTTATGGGAGGGTAAGGTTGATGGATTATTGCTATCTGAAGAGTAAAAAGAATTATATAATTTAAAGGAGAAATTTAAAAGTATCTATGACACATGCATACCCAAATCTTCCATATTTTGAAACTAGTCCTTCCAATCTTGATAATTTTAAAATTTGTCCCCCTGATCTCTATATTTTCCAAATCTAGTAAGTGTTTTGAAATTAGTCTTTCTAATTAGCAATTGGTTGAAAGTTTTGAGGGACAAATTCAAATCAATAAAAGAATTGGTGGACTAATTTCAAAATTCATTAGGCTATGTTTGGGAAAAAAAGATTTGGATTTGAAGTGTAGATTTGAAATCAAAGGATTTGAAATCGAATTTTAAAATTTATGGATTTTTACAAATAACTTGTTTGGGTTCTTATATTAAATGAAAGGATTTGAAATCCTAGATTCCAAACGTATAGTTTGGACATGCTTATTATACACCTATTTGAATTTGATTAATTAACAATTATTCTTTATCGCAAAGATACATGAATATCTCAATATTTACATTTTGCAATTTCCCACATTAGCAACCAACACAAAAATAAAATAAAAAAAATTAAGTTGAAATAGAGTAGTAGAAACAATACAACAATAAAAACTACTAAATTCATATCACTAGAGTACAACATTTTTCTCCGAGATAATATCATATGAAAGTGAATGCAATATAATTGCAACATACTAGTCTGTTTTCTATGACGTAAGATCACTGAAGAAGCAACAAAGAAAGTTGATAATCTCCCATCTTACACTGAACATTTCACCACTAGTACCACAGTTTATACATTACATCTTTCCTAACCATAGCAAGTAAACATTTTTATAAATATAACATACTTTTCAATTAATGAATCAAAATCTACTGAGCATAGGATATCATAATACTTCACAATTGGCAATCAAACTTAAGAAATAAATTTGAATATAGCACTCAGATAATACCAACTCGAGTTCAAATATCACAAACTACAAACCATTCTAATATCACAAATTACAAACCACGGCCAATAACCATAATCAAACAACAATAATACACATAAAATAAACAAAAATAACACATAATATTCACTTCCCAGGTCAAAACAAAAATACTTTTACCACAAGCACCAATAAGCATCAGTAACACAAAATATTCCCATACTACATCCTTCAGTCTTCGGCTATACCAAGAGCAATGACATTACAATTTGAACATTGAAAAGTAGCAACAGATAAACTGAGCAAATAATAACAAGGAAAAATTCTGAAAATAGACCACATTTGCTAAATATTTAGAAAAATCGACCATTTTGCTAAATATTTAGCAAAATCGACCTCTTTTTGGCCAACAGGCAAAAAAGAGGTCGATTTTTAAAAAAAGTGGCCTGAAAACATACGGGACTACTAGTCTCGTATGTTTTCAACACACTAATTATAGATTAGAAAACATACGGGACTACTAGTCCCGTATGTTTTCTGTCATGGTTTTGGTGGCTCACGAAAATGTACGGGACTACTAGTCCCGTACATTTTGCAGAGCCACCCGACCCATTTATACGGGACTACTAGTCCCGTATAAATGTCGAAATAAACAGCTCTCCGCCCTAAATTCCGCTATTCCCTTAAAATCTAACTTCTCTCTCCACCTTCACTCCCAAACCCATCTCACTCCCTCCCAAACCCATTGAAATCTCTCCCAAACCCGATTTTCACACCCAAACCCAATCTCCATCTCTCCCAAACCCGATTCTCTCCCAAACCAATAATCTCCATCTCTCCCAAACCAATCTCCATATCTCCCAAACCCAATCTCTCTCTCCCAAAGCCAACTCACCCCCTCCTCCCTCAAATCTAACGCCGAACTTGATCTCCGACGCCAACGAAATCCGATTTCGACAAGGTAACAATTTCAATTTTTTTCATAAATTTCTCCAATTTCGTTTAGTTAATATGTATATTTAGAGGTGTATCTAGAGGAAATAATGAATTATGATCATCAATTTGTAAAATATCTAATTTGTATACGTTAAATTTTAATTCTTCAGTTAAAATGGCGAATAGAATTCTGATTATTTGCTTATTCAATGGGAAATTGAGTGTTGGAATGAATAATTTGCCTATATATGATGGAGGCTCTAGGAAAATGTTCATGTTGTCTAGAAATTGTAATTTCGATGGAATGATGCAGCAAATATACGGAGTTACCAGAATTAATCATGCCAAAAATGCCATTAAGATCTTTTGTAATTGTCCAATAAATGAAAAAGAACAATTGCGGTAAAGATCACCACTGATGAAGAATTGAATGACATGATACAATTTGCGGATAAACAAATCGCAATTGAGTTGTTCATTGAAAATATTCCAAAGTCTGGGGTTGTCGAAGTTTCGTATGCTCACGGAGAGTTCTCTCGCATGCTTGAAAGTCAAATCTCGTTATCTCAAAGTGCCTTTGTATTAAAAAATTATGTATATATATGTGTGAATTAGTAATAGTAGATAATTCCCTTGTGATAAATAACTATATAAGCATAAGATATATATGTGTATCAGAGTTTGGGAGCCCAGCAGGTGTCTGCAAGTGAGAGAAATTGAGTGAGTTGGCGATCAGCAGGTAAAATGCCATCAGCAGGCATTTTTGTGCTGATCGGTCGACCGGCGCGGTCGACCGGCGCGGTCGACCGATCAGCGATCAGAGAGATTACCAGGTTTTGGTTTCGGGTTTTTAGTTGTTGGGTTTTGGGTTTCGGGTCGGGTTGGGGAGTTGGTATTTATACCACCTCAACCCAGGAGAGATCTCCTCAGCCCCAAACGTAAACCCTAGCCCCCTCTCTTCTTCCTCAAAACCCTAACTGGATTTTGGCAACCTGGGAGCAGTCCTTGGGGATTTTCGGCAGATCGTGGGTTTTCAGCGAAGGGGATCAACATCTTACAGATCTAGGGCATTATCAGCAACCAAGGCGAGTAATTTCTCGCCCAACCCCCACCCCCTTTGGTTTAAACATCAAGAACTGAGTTTTTATTGGATTTATGGAGCCAAATTCGTATCTTTGTTTAGCTAATAGTTTACTATAGCCTAGAATATGGGTTTGGGGCTTAATATGTTGTCAAAACTCACCCATGCCCTGTTAAAGAAGATCTAGATCTGAGTTTTTGCCTAAAAGAGTTTCAAACATCTTTACAGCTTTTAAAACGATTTGGATTTGTTTCTCATGGATTTAAGATCTTGAAAATATAGATTTCAAACTTTGGTTTTGGTTGTGTATTTTCAGTATGATCCCATTTTTATCAAATACCCATGTTATCGAAATCTTTGGTTCCAGGTTTTAGCAGCTGACAGAACCCAGGTAGGGTTCTGTTCGCTCGGCGGTCGACCGACGCGGTCGACCGCTGAGCTCGAGTCAGGGCTTCGGTCGACCGCGTCATTTATTCGGTCGACCGCTATTTGATTTCGGTCGACCGCGTCATTTTTCGGTCGACCGCGATGTCTGGTCGGTCGACCGATATTCCTGGCGGTCGACCGTCCTGATTTGTATCAGAGTTCGGTCGACCGTATCG
>NC_033801.1:93861309-93879908 GCF_001876935.1 Asparagus officinalis | reverse complement strand
CGGTCGACCGATCAGCGATCAGAGAGATTACCAGGTTTTGGTTTCGGGTTTTTAGTTGTTGGGTTTTGGGTTTCGGGTCGGGTTGGGGAGTTGGTATTTATACCAACTCAACCCAGGAGAGATCTCCTCAGCCCCAAACGTAAACCCTAGCCCCCTCTCTTCTTCCTCAAAACCCTAACTGGATTTTGGCAATCTGGGAGCAGTCCTTGGGGATTTTCGGCAGATCGTGGGTTTTCAGCGAAGGGGATCAACATCTTACAGATCTAGGGCATTATCAGCAACCAAGGCGAGTAATTTCTCGCCCAACCCCCACCCCCTTTGGTTTAAACATCAAGAACTGAGTTTTTATTGGATTTATGGAGCCAAATTCGTATCTTTGTTTAGCTAATAGTTTACTATAGCCTAGAATATGGGTTTGGGGCTTAATATGTTGTCAAAACTCACCCATGCCCTGTTAAAGAAGATCTAGATCTGAGTTTTTGCCTAAAAGAGTTTCAAACATCTTTACAGCTTTTAAAACGATTTGGATTTGTTTCTCATGGATTTAAGATCTTGAAAATATAGATTTCAAACTTTGGTTTTGGTTGTGTATTTTCAGTATGATCCCATTTTTATCAAATACCCATGTTATCGAAATCTTTGGTTCCAGGTTTTAGCAGCTGACAGAACCCAGGTAGGGTTCTGTTCGCTCGGCGGTCGACCGACGCGGTCGACCGCTGAGCTCGAGTCAGGGCTTCGGTCGACCGCGTCATTTATTCGGTCGACCGCTATTTGATTTCGGTCGACCGCGTCATTTTTCGGTCGACCGCGATGTCTGGTCGGTCGACCGATATTCCTGGCGGTCGACCGTCCTGATTTGTATCAGAGTTCGGTCGACCGTATCGGTCGACCGCCGACCCTCTGTTGCAGATTTCCAGATTTGGTGTTTTTGGGTATTTTTACTCCTATTCGGGGTTTTGTCTGGTTTATCTGACCTAGTTATTAGCCCCACTATGTGTCCATGCATGATAGATGACCTGAGGGTATGAATTTGGGACACATATACCGATTTGGTTATGAAAACTGATAAGTAGATTTCACTACATACTTGTGGCGGCCTTATGCAAATCCCTACAGTCCTCGTGTTGGACTATAATCCATAAGAAGTCCTCGTGTTGGACTATAATCCCTCTCAGTCCTCGTGTTGGACAACTGCCATTTATTCCATGAGTTTGGAAAACTACGATAGTTGGACCTTGCATCGGACATGGTTCTTCTTCCTGCGTGTGATTATTGTACCACATTTCACAACATACTGATTATGCAAATTTTGTACCACACTTATGAAGGTATTGACACAATATTTATGTAATAAATATTGTGATATTTACGTTGACTATATCACCACACTGTAATTATGCTCTGGTGTTTGCTGTATTTCTTTTATTATTATTTCTGTACTAGAACCTCGGGTTTGGTGTTTAGAGATTTACAATTTGAGATACAAGGTATATACATGAGGGTTTCCTTGTTTGGATTATTTCGCTCGACGTACCTATGCTCGTGTTGTAGATTTCTAAATACTAAAACCCTCTTTAGTAGGATCAATGATTTTAGATCTATTATATATTATCTGTATTTTCATATACAACGAGCCCTGTCCCCTTGGGGTTGGTTGTGATGTTACTCGCTAGCGCTTTGACGCTCGTTGTCCCTCCCCCTTTCAGGTAACGAGCTTTCAGGTCACGAGCCAGGAGCACGGAGAGCCGCAGGTTGATGGCGGACCACATTAGTGTTCAGCTTTACTTTCTAGCTATGTATTTTTTTCTTTGGTCTCCACTGTAGTGAGGTTAGACATTTGAGGGTATTATTCTAGAAGTTGTAAAGGCTGTGAGCCTTATTTCCTTATTGTCAGATGTTTGTATTTGAGACTTATCAAGTATTTCAGTTTATCTACGCAGATCTTGACTATGTACTTCTATGTTGTTGGATGATGAGATATTTATGTGACTATTATCATTTCATCAGTATTCCTCGTAATGTCTTTTACCTGTTTTGTACCTACACCAGTTGTTGACTCTACTAGATAGATGTTAATTGTGATGGTGAAACATGTTATTGCACGGTGTGGTGCATAGCAGGTTTGACATCCTAGGTTTCACCTCGGACTGCAGCCTTGTGTGAACCCAGGGGCGTCACAGCCTTGCACTTAAAAAATGACACAGGTGCAACGTCAAGTTACATGTTTCACAAAGTGTATGATGATATTTCAGTTGATTTACCGGTTGGTGGTTCTATAAAAGAAGAGGACAAATATGTAGATGCTGATGATGTTAGTGAAGATGTTGAGTCTGAGGAGGAACGTCTTGATAGTATGCAGTTCGCAACTGGAGAGAACAATGATGATGCAAGTTGGATGAATGCATATTGCGTGAACAACGATTATGTAGAGTCTGAAGAACCGTTACCCGAAGAGTTTGAAAATCACAAGTGGGTAAATAACTCACAAGCTGAGTTAGTTGAGCCGGGTCCTAATTTCGATCGACCTGAGGATATCACTTTCAAAAAAGGAGATCTATTTGAGAATAAGGAAAGCTTAATTTTCGCTATACGTGAATGGGCAATTAGGAACCGGGTCAAATTCAAGCTGGTGAAATCCAACGCAACTAGCTACCATGTAAAGTGTTGCTTCAATGAGAAATGTCAAGCCGCTTATACAAGTGCTGCAGACGATAGAAATTTAAAATGCCCATGGAAGCTTAATGCAGCTATTAGGAAAAAATCCAACGGACAATTTGTGATCTCAAATTATTGCGGACTTCATACATGTTGCAATCCGACTGTCGCTAATGATCATACGACAGCGACTTCCGCTTATATAATGAAGCTAATTATGCCCGAAGTTAGGCGGAAACTTGATCTTACTCCAGGACAGATAATAACAACGGTTCGTGCTATGAAAGGCATAACTATATCCAAGTCTAAAGTATATGATGCATGAAGGAAGGCGTTGACTAAAATATTTGGAGATTGGGAAGAATCTTATCAAAAACTTCCACATTATCTTGCAGCAATTAAGAGGAATAATCCGGATTCCGAACATGAGATAGTGTCTAAGCAGGTCTCACCAAAAGTGGAGAGGTTCATACGGGTATTTTGGGCATTTGGGCCTGCTATCAAAGGGTTCTTGTTTTGTCGTCCGCTCTTAAGCATCGATGGAACACATTTATATGGCAAATACAAAGGAGTGCTCTTGGTTGCGACCGGTATAGATGCAAACGGTGGACTATTTCTAATAGCTTTCACAGTTGTGGAGGTGGAGGATACATCGAGTTGGAAGTGGTTTTTTCAGTATATTTACAAATACATTCCGACTGTTCAAAGTCCAAGAGTTATTACCTTTATTTCTGATCGAATGAAAGGAATTCCACGAGCCTTGCATGAGGGGTGGAGTGCACCACATCATCACCGTTACTGCTTGCGGCATATAAGAGCTAATTTTAAGAGAAAACATGGAGAGGTCAATTTACAAAATTTATTATGGCAAGCCAGGTGTGCCACTGACTCGCTTGTATATGAGCATTGTAGAGAGAAAATTAAAGCCTTATCAGTTGAAGCTCACAATTGGATTGAACAAAACTTGAAGCCGCAATACGAAGATCGATGGGCATTATGTAAAGATGGTGGAGTGCGTTATTGTATGATGACGACTAATTGTTCTGAAAGTTTTAATGGTATACTTAAGGGTGCCTGTGCTATGCCAATTAGTGCCTTAGTTGCAAGGACGTTTTATAGATTGAATGCATACTTCCAAAAGAGACGAAGTGATGGTGCAAATTGGATGAGTAAGTACACTCCAAAAAACGAGTTAATGTTGCAGAAAAGGGTTGTGGCTGTAAGAACATGTAGAATTGAACCATTCAACGACAATGAATGGGAGGTCAAGGATCGTGATGGCACTTGCACCGTTCATCTCTATGACCAAGAGTGTAGTTGTACTTGTAGCCTACCACAATTACAAAAACTTCCATGTGAACATGTTTTAGCAGCTAGTTCTAGTCAGGATGGTGGGGCTAGATTGCCGTATGATTGGTATTGCTCAACTTGGTATTCAACAAATCATTATCGGAAGGCTTACAAAGAGAGTTTTCATCCTCCCGATGATACGCGATATTAGCCTGCCACTTATACGGAATATTTATTACCACCTCAAGTCAAAAGACAAGCGGGACGACCTTGATCTGTGCGCATCGGAGGTACTATGGATTAAGGCCGGAAAGGAGGAGCATCACGAATCAGATGTGGAACATGTAGTCAATTAGGGCATAATAGGTCTCGTTGTCCATCAAGAACAAGTTTATAGCAATTAATTGGTAATATATTTTCTATTTACATTGTTAATTTTATTATTGTGGTCTTATACATTTGGTAGAAACTAATAAGGTAATCTTGACATGTTCAGGTATATACGCGATGCTCCCCGGGTCGGTTTCTGATGAAGTCCTCTATGATCAACCACGCCATCGTTCAGAGAGTATATCATTTACAGAGGTACTATGGCTCTATGTTTTGATTGATTTAGTTTAGACTCACATTATTTATTATTGTGATAGTCTAATATTTGTTTTTATTTTTGTGTAGAGAGGGCAAGAGCTGGTTATGATTGATCATAACCTTGGGCATATGCGTTGGCCGCTTGATGATCCTCGCATCATTGCCCTAATATCCCAAGCCGGTTTTCTGATTTGCTCACAATTGCGATGGATGAAACTCGACTGGGTACTGCTTAATGCGTTAATGGATAGATGGAGGCCCGAGACTAACACTTTTCATCTACGTGTTGGGGGCAACTATTACTCTTCAGGATGTAGCAGTGATCCTAGGACTCCGCATTAATGGTCCTTGTATCACGGGGACAGATAGGCATGTTTGGCAGGATGTATGTGATAATTTGTTAGAACTATCACCGGAGTCCTTGCCTGGAGGGTATATTAGATTGAAATGGCTAAAAGAGAATTTTGCTAACCCATTGCCACACGATGCATCAGAAGTCATGATCCAACAACATGCTAGAGCATATATTTTGCACATGATCGGGACGCTTCTTTTTCCCGATTCAAGTAAACATAAAGTGCATTTGAGGTAAGACGGGTCATAAATTATTATTACTTTTATACTTTGATAAGAAGATATTTTTTTCTCACTATTTTTAGAAAATCTGACTAACTTCCACATTTTTCAATAGGTGGTTACCACTTCTCGAAGACTTTGACGTGTGTGGGACATTATCCTGGGATAGTGCTGTTTTAGCATATCTATATCAAGAAATGTCAAAAGGTTGCTTTAATGCAAAATAAAGAGCTCAAATGTTGTTTGACATTGTTACAAGTTTGGGCATGGGAAAGACTAGTTTTGAAACCGCGATTATGCGAGATCCAAGAGTTGGATGGACAGATTCCACTAGGCTGCAGGTAAAATTCCTCGAATTTAATCTCGTTTGATATTTTATTTTTCATTTAAACTTTTGAACAAAAATCTATCGTATATAAAACTTACAGATGGAATGTCACTAAAGCCTATAATGAGGTCCCGGCTAGACAGTTAGACTTTTACAGGGGGGAGCTCGACCGAATAAAATTTTTTTAGGTATGAATTTGAATTGCAATCGTTTAAAGCTATTAATATATTTCAAACAACAGTTAATATATAGATTATTTTGCAGTTCGAGTGGCAGCCATACACACCTTACCTACATCGTCTACCACTGATTTGTATGGAGGGACACGGCATATGGTGGTCCAGAGTTCCTCTCATTTGTTTCGAAATTGTGGAGATGCACGTACTCGATCGCGTGATTAGATAGTTTGGACTCACACAGCACGCTCCACAATTGGTCGAGAAAATAGAGAGAAAGGTGTCTAAAGGTGGACATCAGATTAACTGGCAGCGCACACATCAATCATACATAGCTCGGTGGAATGATCGGCATCAACTTATTGTCTATCCGCTTTATCCTCCGATGCAGGAAGTCGATTACATAAGATGGTATTGGGGGGTTACCCAACGTTGGATAATCACCCAAACTACGCCTCCAGTCGACGAAATCGAGATTCGCAACCAACAATCTCGATATGTACCAAGAGGGTTAGATGAGAGGCGATGGGTAAGTAAATTGCTTTAGATTATAATAGATTTTTCAATCTTTATGTTAGCTTTTGGTTTATTATATGAAGCAATATATTTATGTAATTGTAGATAGAAGCATTGGACGATGTAGTGGGGATTGCAAATGAGGGTATAACTATCGCCATAGGAGATTTTGTGGACGTATCGATATTACAGCGGATAGTGACGAGAGTTCGTAGAGCTTTTCAACAAACTCATGAGGATCGACATGAAGGTTGTGAGCAGGTGGATCTTGAAGATACTACATATGTGCGCCACCGTAGACGTGATAGATCTTACACGCATGACGATGAAGCTGGCCCGTCACAACAAGCTGGTCCATCACAACAAGCTGGTCCGTCATAGCCCTACACACAACCGGAGAGCGAGCATATACAAGCTCAAGACGAAGGGGGTGTTTTTGCCAAAAGTTGCCTTCATCATTGATTTCATTAAAACTTCAAACGTTACAAATGAATTCGAATAACAAAGAAATAAAAATTACAACTTTCTTGAAAATAAACACAAGATCCGTTCGTCGTCTCTTGCTTGCGTGGGTCTTTAGCCTGTGACGGGGACGTCGATATCCGTGGACTACCTGGCAATCAGATCTGATCCAGAGCTTCGTCGATCTGTGAGGAGATCTAGAAACTTGAAGCGCCTATCTCGGATAAAGCGAGATATTTGCTCTTCTTAGTATTATCGCCAAGGGACAATACTAAGGATCGGGTACGGGTGATGTAGATCTGACGAAGAAGCTCTCTTGCGTTGAAGTGCTCGATCACTCTTCACTCTGGCAGGGCTTCGCCTCTTCTCCAAAATTCCAGCTCTCTTGCGTTGAAGTGCTCGATCACTCTTCACTCTGGCAGGGCTTCGCCTCTTCTCCAAAATTCCAGCTCTGAAAATATAAGGCCTATGGCTTGTATTTATAGGCTTGAGAGGATAACGGAGTGGTTAAAACGGACTAAGGGCGTCTTTCAAAATCCGGGACACTCCTGGGGTGTCTCACAAAACTCGAGACACCCTTGGGGTGTCTCGGAAAATCCGAGACACCCCTGGGGTGTCTCGGAAATTTCGAGACACCCTTGGGGTGTCTCGGAAAATCCGAGACACCCCTGGAGTGTCTCAGAAAATCTAAGACACCCCTGGGGTGTCTCGCATTAACCGAGATGCTCCGTCGAGGTGCATTCGTCCGCTTCCGCTGTAAATTCTTCGTCCGAACTCGGATTTTAGTGATTCGAAGTGCGTTGGAAGTCTGACGAAGAGTTCTATCAGCTCCAATGGTTGGATTATCTGTAGAACGAACGAGACACAAAGGGCGTTGTTCTTTTTATAACATCGCGGGGCTCTCGATTAGCCCGTGCCTTCGTTCTCCCGAAATTCTGTCAGCTCACGTAGTTCGTCGGTTCACTTCAATCATTCACCAACATCAGTCGAACTCCTGTGAACCAGATAGTGACGTT
Organism: Asparagus officinalis; assembly: GCF_001876935.1. Taxonomy (NCBI): domain Eukaryota; kingdom Viridiplantae; phylum Streptophyta; class Magnoliopsida; order Asparagales; family Asparagaceae; genus Asparagus; species Asparagus officinalis. Next base: position 93,872,301 of record NC_033801.1, on the reverse strand, counting down.
CATTGTCATTCCTTAACACTGAGCTATTCGTGGAGACCTATAGGCAATTTTCGATGCCTACAGATACCCCCTCCAAAGCGTTCCAGACTCGTTTCTTTTATAGAAGAGGCTGGAATACTTTGGACGTGATTGATCCAGCCTTCAGCCGGCGTAAAGGACCTGTAATTAGCTTCGACTCTTGGCTCCTTCGATTTTCGGTCTATTCGATGCTTTGACGAATAACCGAAGTTCTTCCGGCGCTGTGTTTATCGCTTGGCCGTCGTCGGAGTCTCAAGTCTACAGCTGATGAATTAAGTTTGGCTCGTGTCATTGAGTTGACTTTGAACTACCTTCGTCACGTTGTGTTGACTTAGGGTTTTAGATCACCGCATGTTGACTTTTTGTCGCAACGCGTTGACTGGCGTTGACCTAGGGTTACGCGTTGACCGGCGTTGACCCTAGGGTTTCGAGCATCGAGCTTTGACTTTTTGGTCGCAATTACGTTTACGGCAAGATTTATGGGATTTTTGGCAAACCCCCAGCCATCAACGGGTTTGATATGTCTTTACCGATTACCGTTTGAATCGGACTAGCATGTGAGTTATTAAAACCCGCCTCACATGTAACGTTGTGCTAAGAGAATTGCTTTTCTTAGACTTAATGTTATGCCTTTAAATACATAGACTTCACCATTTCTTATAGGGAAAAGGTACCCCGCACCGCGTATTAGGCGCTGACTCATCCCTTCTTAGGCTTCGGGATGAAATTCCCCAGACTGGAATTCTGGTGTCTTCTTCAATCGGTGAAAGACTAAACCGGCAACGCGTGTTAGGCGTTGACTTATCCCTGCTTAGGCTTCGGGATAAAATTCCCCATGCGTGTAAGGCACGGATTATGGTGTTATTAATAACAACCTGCCATAATGTTGAATATGTGGTCTTTTGTCCTTTTTACGGTCAAAGACTAACCGGCAATGCGTGCTAGACATAGACTTTGGGATTTTTGGTAAACCCCCAGCCTTCAACGGGTTTGATGTGCCTTTACCGATTACCGTTTGAGTCGGGCTAGCATACGGATTGTCTAAATCTGTTCCGCATGTAACGTTGTGCTTAGAGAGTGAATTCTCTGAGACTTTGTGCTATGATGCCGAATACATAGGCTTCGCCTTTGTTACGGGAACAGGCTACCCGGCAACACGTGTTAGGTGTTGACTCGTCCCTACTTAGGCTTCGGGATAAAATTCCCTAAGTTTAGACCTTGGTGTCTTTTTCAATCGGTGAAAGACTAAACCGGCAACGCGTGTTAGGCGTAGACTTATCTCTATTTAGGAGTCGAGATAAAATTCCCCGTGCATCAAGTGCTCAGATTGGAAGTTGGGAATTGTGTCTTTTGTCAGAATAAAGACGGATTGGGAAACAGGAGAGGAAGAATTTTATATTCTATCTCCCGGGACTGAAGAGGAAGAATTTTATATTCTATCTACAGTCGGAAAGGAAACTCAAGGTGGGATCTCCACCCCCAGAATCCGAAAAGATGAAACTAAGAGTGGGATCTCCACTCCGAGAATCGGAAAAGTTCAAACGGCCCTAGCTTTTATAGGATTGGTCATTTGAATCCAAAAGAGTCCCTCATTTATTGAGGGGAAATTCCGATTTCGACCCTAACTTTTATAGGTTTGGCTGAAAAAAGAAAAGATGGAAGTCTTTCGTTTATCGAAAGGGATAACTCAATCTTAGTCCTAACTATCTACAGGTTTGACTAAGTGAAGCTGGAGACAATCCTAACTTTTATAGGTTTGATTGCTCAATTGAAAGTGGACCTCTCGTTCATGGGAAGAATCGAGAGAGGAAATTGGCTTTGGCCCTAGCTTTTATAGGTTTGACCCGAAAGCAAAGAGGGTGAAATACGAGAAGTGATGAAAATGTCAACTCGTATTATCACTCGAAGGAAGACTTTAATGCTAGGTGATTAGGACCTAACATATTGAGTCTGAGAAATGCCAATGACTGGCGAATAGAAATGTTGGTGGATCCACCGTCAATTAATTTGATCAGCAGATGGTTTGGTGAGAAAAGATTAACCTATCAGAGGATTGGATCTCATCTCACAAAAATAACTCATAAGAGTTAGAGAATTTTGATAAAGATAAGAAGAAACATTCTGACATTCAGAGTTCGAACGTAGATCTCTTATTCATCAATTCTACAGTGACTGGGTTATCCCTAAGAATATCCCATGTGGTATTCTTCCGGGAACTTCCCGATGCATTGGTTATCCTGAAGATACTAAGGATAGTATTTTTTCAGGAACTTGCCATTTATCGGCATCATAAGCCGGTCGCCGTCCTTGGTGACTAGGTGATATGCGCCACTCGAATAGACTGTCTCTACTACGAATGGTCCCTCCCATTTGGGTTCAAATTTGCCCTTCTTTTTGGAGTTAAGGATCATAGGCCGCCTCTCAGCTAAAACCAAATCCCCTTCTTTGAAACTCCGTTGTCGAACCTTTTTGTCGAAAGCTCGAGAGATTCTGGCTTGGTAGAATTCGATATGTTGTTGAGCTTCTAAATGCTTCTCGTCTAGCCTCTCAAGTTCTTCAAGGCGCTTCTGATGTTGCTCTTCGGTCGTCATTTGAGTCGCGAGGGCAATTCGAAGCGATGGGATTTGAATCTCCAATGGAATAACGGCTTCACATCCGTATACCAGTGAATACGGGGTTGCTCCCATTGGTGTACGCACCGTGGTCCGATAGGCCCATAGAGCCGCGCCAAGCTTGTCATCCCAGTCTCGTTTATTAATTTTCACGATTTTTGATAAAATTTTTATGATAGTCTTATTGAAGGCCTCGGCCAGTCCATTCGCTATGGGATTGTAAGCTGTCGAAGAGATGTCCTGAATTTTAAACTTTTCGCAAAACCTGATAAATGCGTTGCTGACAAATTGAGGACCGTTGTCATGTACGATTCGTCTTGGTACACCATGCCGGTAGATGATATGGTGGTTAATGAATGCAATGACATTGCTCGTTTTAACTTCTCTGAGTGGAACTACTTCAGCCCATTTGGAGAAGTAGTCGGTAATCGCTAGGATGAACCGGTCACCTTTGACTGACGGGGGATTTATAGGACCAACAATGTCCATTCCCCAGGTCTCAAATGGCCATGACGTAACCGAAGGATGCAGATGCTCCGGAGGTTGGTGCATATAATTCGCATGTATTTGACATGCATCACACTTTCGGGCATACGCGATTGCATCACTCATCATGGAAGGCCAAAAATATCCCATTCTTCTGATGCGGTCATAAAGTTTGGGACCAGGCTGGTGTGCACCACACTCTCCTTCATGTGCTTCTCTAAGGACTTCCTCAGCTTCTTTAGTCGACAGGCAGCGTTCCAGCAATCCATCGTACCCCCTGCGGTATAGCGTTCGATTCTCCGTATTATAGTAGAATCTTGGTGCTCTTCGTCGGATTGACTCTCTTTCCTTCATGTCTTCTGGTAGAATTCCATGTAAGACGTAGTCAATGATGGGGAAACGCCAATCTCGGGGTTCAAACTCAACTTGAGTTGAGTATGTTTCCTTGCTATCTTCTTCTTCGCTGTCTTCATTGTAGATCGGCACTAAGAGTTGGTGAGTCCTCACTGTAACAAACTGTTCTGTTTCAGGAGGCTGCGCCAGGGATACGGCTAATGCCGCTAACGCGTCTGCATAGGTATTCTGCAACCGTGGAATATGTTCAATAAAGAATCCTTCTTAAATCCTGGCTTCGGACCTCGTACTCTCCCTGAACTTGTTTAACTATCAGTTGAGAATCGCCGAAGGCTTCGAGGTACTCAACCCCCAGTTCTTTGGCGAAATTGAGTCCTATGAGTAATGCATTATATTCGGCTACGTTATTTGAGCACGGTTCCGTCAACGAGTAAGCTCGAGGCATCACGTGCTTTCCTGGGGAAACTAAGACAACTCCCACTCCGGAAGAAATCTTAGAACTTCTAGGAGCACTGGCTACATTAGTTGCTCGTGAAGCGCCGTCGAAGTATAAACGCCATACTTGCTGATGCGAAGTTGTGTTTACTTCGTGGGTTTCATCGGGTAGATCATCATATATCTCGGCGGTATCCATAGTTGGATTAGCTGCCAGGAGATCACAAATGGCTTGTCCTTTTACCGACTTCTGTTGTTTAAAATGTAAGTCGTATTGGGACAAGAGTAAAGCCCATTTCGCTAACCGCCAATTCATGGAAGCTGGTTGAGTCATGAATATTCGGACTGGGTTAACCTTAGAGATAACATAAATGGTCTGTCCGACCAGATAATGCCGCATCTTCTGAATAGCGAACACCAAGGCGAGGCACTCTCTCTCGATCATGGGATATCGAGATTCAGCGCCTACCATGGTTCGGCTTAAATAATACACTGCCTGCTCGTGACCAATATCGTCATCTTGTGCGAGTAATGCACTTAATGAGTGGCTCGTCGCCTTGACATAAATCAAGAACGGTTTGCCCGATTTCGGTGCGACGAGTACAGGAGGTTTTGAGAGATATTCTTTAATACTCTCGAATGCCTTTTGACAAGCGTCGTCCCATATGAATGACACGCCCTTCTTCGTGAGTTTGGAGAATGGTTGGCATTTTCCTGAGAGGTTCAAGATGAACCGACGAATATAAGCTAATCGCCCTTGCAATCCTCTGAGCTCCTTGAGGTTTCTCGGAGGCTGCAATTCATTAATCGCCTTTACCTTATCAGGGTCGATGTGAATGCCCTTGGTGGTGACGACAAATCCCAGGAATTTACCACTGGACATTCCGAGGAAGGACTTGGTAGGATTCATCTTCAATTGATAGGCTCGCATCAAGTCGAACATGGTCTTCAAGTCTTTAATGTGATCTCTTTTATCACGACTTTTCACGACCAAATCATCCACATAGCACTCGACAGTCTTCCGGAGATGTTCCTGAAAAATCTTCGACATGGCTCTCTGGTATGTGGCACCTGCATTCTTTAAACCGAAGGGCATGACCGTGTAGCAGAAAACGCCGAGGGGTGTTCTAAATGCAGTATGCTTTTCGTCATCTGGATGCATCTTTATTTGATTATAACCAGAGAAACCATCCATGAAAGACATCCTCTCGAACCCGCACGTATTGTCGATGATGACATCCGTGATAGGAAGGGGAAAATCATCTTTTGGGCATGCAGCGTTGAGGTCTCGAAAGTCAATACAAATCCTGACCTTCCCGTTCTTCTTAAGGACTGGGACAATATTGGCAAGCCACTCTGGATGCTGCTCTTCCCTAACGAAGCCCGAGTCAATAAGCTTTTTAACTTCGGTCTCGATTGATTCCATCATTTGCGGACGAAACCGTCTTTGTTGTTGTTTGACAGGCTTGACATCCGTCTTGATATTGAGATGATGCACTGCTACATTTGGATCGAGCCCTGGCATGTCTTCATAATTCCAGGCAAATACATCGATGTATTCCCTAATAAGAGAGATTAACTCCTCTTTCTCTTCAGGCGGGAGGCTGTCGCTAATGAATATAGGCTTCGGATTATCTTCGGTACCCATATTCACCTGAAGTACTTGATCTTCGGTAGGAGGTTCTCTTTGTTCGAACCTATCACCATACTGCATACTTAGGTGATGAACCCAAGGATCTTCCCATGTCGGCATCTGGTCGTCCTCCTCTATTGTGGTAGGATCGACCGTAACCATGTTCGACATCAACTTTTTGAACATCTCACCGATACTAGTGTCGGAATCCCAAGCCGAAGAATCAGAAGAGTATCCGGCAGGTTTATCTTCATCGTCTTCTTCTTCTAAGAAGTGATCGGGTATCGGAGCTTCTTTTCCTTTGCCGTAGACGACTTCTTTTCCACCCTATGTTCCCGCGGGGATGACGAGCGTTGCTCCGTATGGATCTTGTACCTGTTTTTTCGTCAGACAAAATGATTGAAGTGGCATATACAAGTCAGGGTTATCATATAGTTCTTTAGTGACATTATCAAGACACATCGAGTACTCTAAATCATCATTTATTGATAGTTTTTCGGCAAGTTGCCAATTACAACTACTTTCCGATGATTCATCATCGTCAAGATTGATTACCATGGGTACAATGTCATTAAGTACAAAACCACCATCATAATCAAACTCAGCTTCGGTATCAGCTTCATCTCCGCTGTCCGTTCCTTGGGCCGATGATTCAGTATCGGATTCAGCGTCGTATAGAAGGGAATCGGTGAAATAGTTCTCTAATCCCTTAAACGGTTGCTTATCCGCGACCACCGTCTTGACTTTATTATTTGTGTTCACATACTTGAGGCATTGGTGCAGAGTTGACGGGACTATAAGGTTACCGTGGATCCAAGGTCGACCTAACAGTAAGTTATAGGACGTTTCTGCGTCAATCACATAGCAGGTAACTTCTGACTTTAAATCTCCGATCTGGCATTTGATTCGAATCTTCCCCAAGGGTCTGGACCTGCTGGTGTTGAATCCGTAAATTGTAGTGCCCGTGGACGCTAGCTTGCTTGTTGGTATTCCGAGATGGTGCATCAATCGGAATGGCATGATGCTAACAGCAGATCCCGGATCAACTTGGATCCGGTTGACCATGCTGGAGCCAATGTGCCCGGTGAAATACAAAGGCCGATCATGCTTTGAGTTCTTTGTCTGCATGTCTTCTTTGGTAAAAGAGATGCAGGGAAACTGATACGCCGCGAGATTGCAGTGTTGAGCTGATGGCTCCGGTCCTTCAGGAGATGGCTTGATTCGAGTCAAGAAAGCTTCAGAGTCGCTCAAGGCCTCTTGTAATGCTTTCCTTGTATCCTTTGAAAGACGCAACAGCTCGTATAGGGTTATCCTAGCCGGGATATTGGCCAACTGCGCCATGATGTCAAAATGGGGCAGAGAGTTCGCCTTTCCCGGTTTGTCTTTCCCAATCGGATGATTGAATCGAGACTGCCTCGGGTTTTGGACTTCCTGGTGTAGAGGCTCTTTTCCTTTCTCCTTTTGCTGGACTTTCTCCGTAGCTACAGGTGTTGGGGGAGTCGCTGCAATCCCCAGTTCTGCCAATGTTTTGGAAGGAGCGGTTTTGGTGCCCAATTGCTCGGAAGCATCCGGGTACTTGTAGTGATACTCATTCCCACATTGGGTTGCAAAGGCCTCCTGTTCGTCTTCAGAAAGCGGGAAGGCTGGGATTTCCTCGTCGTCTTTTCCTGGAATAGCAAAAGCTCCATAACAAGACTTATCTTTTCCCTTCGACCTTTTCTTGGAAGAGGCTCCAGTCCATTGTTCATCTCCAATCAAATCTGGATGAACCCAAAGAATCTCACCATTCGGGGCTGTGTGTGGTACAAGTCCCTTCTGGCGCTGCCTGTGAGGATCATCGTTCACCGTCTTCACTGTTGCCTTTATTACCGGCTCATGTTGGAACCAGTTCAAGGGAACGGAACCGAAACTAATTGAAACTGCATTTGCTCCCACTTTCTTCTCCTTCGGTTGCTTCATGGTGATGACCCCAACATCGATTAGAGCTTGGATCTTGTCTTTAAGGGCATAGCACGCCTTGGTAGGATGGTGCACCGCTCTATGAAATGCGCAGTATTTTGGATCATTGACTCTCTTGGCATCTTCCTGATCCTGGACCGGAGGCAATTTAATCTTGTTATTCTCAATGAGGTACTTGAAGATACCGGGGACTTCATCCTCTTTGAACGAATAGACCTTCGGGAACTTCGGTTCCGAGGCTTTCGGCTTCTGGGGCTGCTGTTGCCACCTCGATTGCTGAGGCGCCTTTTGTTGCTGGTGTTGCGGTTGTGCTTGCACCTCGAATGTTTGATTCGCGTCCACAGCATTCGCATGTGCTTTTCCCTTTCCCTTAGGGACAAAATTCTGTTGCGGGGTGTTATTTGCTATTTGGCCCCTTTCTGCCTTCTTCCTTTTAAGGAATCATTCGGCTCGTTCCCCACGCACCTTCAGATCCTTCCAGGTCTTTGGCGGTGCCATTCCCATGGCTTCCACGATGTCTAATGAAAGATTGTTATGACAGGTCTCGAGGATGAAATCTTCGCTGATCGGACCCCTGCAATTCATTGCTTTATTTCGAAACCTCTTCACGAAGTTTTTGACTGTCTCGCCATTCTTTTGCTTCTCATCAAACAGAGTGCCGATTGAGACCTCAGTGTCGTCGTCGAAGAAGTTCGTCAGAAACATATCCTCCATGTCGTCCCAACTGCTGATACTCCCCGGCTTGAGGCGACGATACCAATCGAAGGCCGCTCCGCGAAGAGTGCCAACGAATGACCGTACCATCAAGGGTTCATTGCCGGAGATTATTCCTAAGTGAGACTTAAAATATATTAAGTGTTGGGTAGGGGAACCCTTTCCATCAAACGGCGTAAAGTTAATGAGATTGAACTTTGCCGGATATGGAATTGATTCCCACTCCCTTGGGTATGGACATGGTATGCCGGACCTCTTCACTTCTTGAGCATTCATCAACGCGTTGATTTTGCTCTCCAAGTCCTTCATTTTCTTATCTTCACTCGTATCTGTCTTCGAGTGATTTCGGGGAGAAGTAACGTGATCCTCTTTCGCATTGTCATCCGAGGGACCACCTCTGTTATTGTTGTTGACGGGAGGGAGGTTCATGTTGGCATTATCCTCTTCCCGTTCATTCTCCTCTTGATTCGGATTATTACGACGACTGGGTTCCCCTTGGTGAGTTGTCAGTGCCGCGATTTGCTGGTCATGCATCTCTCTCATCTGCTGCATGGCCATTTCCATCTCGAACTTGAAAGCTTCCTTCTGCTTAGTCAAGGCATCTTCAAGCATCTTTCTTACTTGTTCGGCGCTGATCATAAATGATTCATAAGGCTGCCCCGCACTAGACGCAGTGTCATCGGAGGCTATAGCCGAGTAGGAGTCTGAACCAGCATCTGACGCCTCTTCTTCCAAAGGAAGTCCCTTTTGCATCCTTTGGTAATTCTTTCGCCTATTGATCCCTGACCGCAATCGGGTCATGCGCTGGGATGCTTCGGCAAGTTGATCTGAGCTAGAAGGTCGTGTTGATTTTCCTCTGCCGGTCATATTAACAGACACTTCTAGGAATTCGTCCTCTTGGCGAATAGGCTTCTTCCTGCGAAAACGCCTTGGCTTGGTCTCGGACGTTCTGGTGGAAATTCTCTCGAACACCGAAACTCTCCTTGGGGCTTTAGTGCAGCAGCATTCTGACAGCACCGCCTTGATTATGTTGGCACACGGACAGTGAGAATCCGTGTCTCTGGCGTTTCTCTTCCGAGACTTATCCATACCCCCGGCTCTATAGTACAACTCGTCAGTTTGATAACTGGAGCAACCCATAGAGTGCTGGCATGACTTCCCAGGTATAACACTATCATCATCAGACGAATGTGCTTCGTTTTCAAAAGTCGCTCGTTCAAGTCTACGCTTTTGCGAGCGTGAAAACTTAACGGTCTCTTGAACTTCAACACGCAATCCGATGCGGTCGGTGACAGGGGCTTTCCCTTTGTTATCTTTCTTGGGGGGATTGGTACGACCCCCAGTCTGGTTTGTTGTTTGGGGACCTTTCAACGGTCCCAATCGTTCCTTGACAGGTGCTTTACCTCGGTTCTATGGTAAAGGACCGTGTCGACCTTTCAAAGGAACCTTGGATCTAGGAAGACCCACGTTCTTACCTGACTCCGCCGGAGGGGCAAGGGACACGGGATCTGGATTTGATGAAGGTTGGACGGCGATTTCGTCCGCTTTTGCCTTTGGCGCCGGCTTTGCCTTTGGCACCCACATCTGCTTGTGTTTTGACGGCTTCTTGACCGTCTCTTCTTTCTGCATCTCTTCCGCTTTCTGCAGAAGGACTCAGGTATGCGCAAGCAATGCGTGGCGTTTCTTGATTCGCTCTTCGAGGGTTGAGCGAGTCCTCTTGACACGAACCCATTCGTTCGTTTCTGTCTTGAAAGAGGAGTTGGTTGTTCGCCGTTGTTGCTCTCGGCGCTGTCTGGACTTTGGATCCTCATTGTAGCGGATCCCGTCCATCGATTCTGCGGCCTTGGCCAACTGTCGCGCAAGGCGTTGATGCCGTCTTTGGCGTGCTCTCTTCGACCAAGCTGGAGCACCTTCGACACTTGTCTTTACGGCGGAGGGCAGATCTGGATCTGCAGCTTCAACCGCGTTGGACGTCATAGGAACGTCGCGGGGAGTAGATGCAACAGCGAGGGGATCTCGGATCTTCGAGTCGGAGGTCCCGCGAGCATTTCTGGAAGATGAAGTCTTCCTGCGCCTGTTTGGAGAGGCGGATCTGGAGGAGGAGGAAGAGAGATACTCTTCAAACTTCTGCTGATCGAACTCATACTCGATCTCTTCATTCACCCGGATCTTGAATGCCGGTTGCGTCACGACGGCCTCGGCAGCGAGGCGAATTAAAAATTACAACTTTCTTGAAAATAAACACAAGATCCGTTTATCGTCTCTTGCTTGCGTGGGTCTTTAGCCTGTGACGGGGACGTCGATATCCGTGGACCACCTGGCAATCAGATCTGGTTCAGAGCTTCGTCGATCCGCGAGGAGATCTAGAAACTGAAGCACCTATCTCGGAAAAAGCGAGATATTTGCTCTTCTTAGGATTACCGACGAGGGGTAATGCTAAGGAACGGATGCGGGTGATGTAGATCTGATGAAGAAACTCTCTTGCGTTGAAGTGCTCGGTCACTCTTCACTCCGGCAGGGCTTCGCCTCTTCTCCAAAATTCCAGATCTGATCTAGAAACTTGGAGCGCCTATCTCGGATAAAACGAGATATTTTCTCTTCTTAGGATTACCGACGAGGGGTAATGCTAAGGAACGGCTGCGGGTGATGTAGATCTGATGAAGAACTCTCTTGTGTTGAAGTGCTCGATCACTCTTCACTCCAGCAGGGCTTCGCCAATTCTCCAAAAATCCAGATCCCCAAAAGTGAGGCCTAAGGCTTCTATTTATAGGCGACACCCCT
>NC_033801.1:93816257-93850884 GCF_001876935.1 Asparagus officinalis | reverse complement strand
TGTTCGCTGGAAAATTCGTAGGTTTCTTTGTTATTGATTCCATTGTCATCTTGAGTTACAACTTTTTGAGTTACAAAAGATCCGGTCTTTTTATAAGATCCGGTTACAACGAAAATCAAATTGAAAAGAAATGAAAATTACAACTTTGTTTCCTTGTTTGTCGAACGAATCACGAGCTCCTGTTTTGCGGTCGCTCGCTTTGTGGGTTCTTTGCCTGCGCCGGGGTTGTTTGCCGTGGACCACCGCGAGATCTAGATCCGGTCGGATCTACGCAGTACGACGGGTATTATTTCACCAAGGAAATAATAGCCGGGGAGGATTGTTTCACCAAGGAAACAATCGTCCAAGTCTCGGGATCTAAGACCAAGCTTAGATCCGGAGTATGCCTGCGTAGATCTGAGATCTGATCCTCTCGAACACCTGCCTTATTTGACGTTGATGATCGCCGAGCACCAGATCTGAAGGAGTGAGTCCCCGAAGTCCCAAAGTTTCAATCTTTTTTAAGTTCCGAGTCTCCAATCCAGCAGGGCTTCGCCTCTCTCCAAAATTTCCAACCTTCTCAAATGAACAAGGGGGTGGCCTATTTATAGGCTACCCTCACTGTGCCTTGGGCACAGTGTGGCCGGCCACCTAGGTGGCTCGGCGGCCACCGAGCCACCAATAGGTGGCTCGGCCACCGAGCCACCACCTGGTGGCTCGGTGGTGGCCGAGCCACCTTGGTGGCCGCCGAGCCACCAAGGAGGTGGCTCGGCCTCCGAGCCACCATTTGGTGGCTCGGAGGTGGCCGAGCCACCCCAAGGTGGCTCGGCCACCGAGCCACCTAGGTGGCTCGGCCGAGCCACCACTTGGTGGCTCGGCCACCGAGCCTCCTTGGTGGCTCGGTGAGCCGACCTCCAGGTGTTTGTCGTTTTGCCTCTTTGTGCCCGTTTTCCGGTTTTGTAGTTGATAGGTTCGGATTCGATTTGCTGATCTGATTTGGCAGTAAATCCGGATCCCGATTAGGCAGTAAATCCGCTTCTGAGTTGGAGTCCGAAACCGATCTTGATTCGATCGTCATTCGTCCGAGTATGCCTTTGGTTGGATGACTCGTTGACTCTTCGAACACTTGGCTTGATCCCGCACGCGAATGGACGTATTCCGTTGCTTGCGTGCGATTAGTCAATCTCGTCGTCTCGTTGGTTTGTCGGTTTGTGCCGAGCTGAGCTAAGGGACCTATAAGCAATTTTATATGCCTACAGATACCCCCTCCAAAGTATTTCAGTCTCGTTCTTTTATAGAAGAGTCTGGAATACTTTGGATATGATTGTCCCCACCTTCAGTCGGTGTAATGGGACCTTGGAATGACTTGTGTTCTTGATTCCTTCAATCCTTCAGGCTATTCGGTGCTTTGTCGAATGTCTGTAAGGGTTCCGGTGCTGCATTTATTGTCTGACCGTTTGTCGGAGATTTTGAACCTTGAAGTCGATTCCTGATTTTTGATCTTCAGCTCGTAGAATTGACCATCGATTGCTGGCGTCGAGTTTTTATGTGCAACGCGTTGTCCGGCGTTGTGTTGTTGAGTTATCCTTAAGAATATTTTTTAGAAAAATACTCTCCAGAAACTTCTCAACCAAAATTAGGGAACAGTTTATACTCATATACCTTATTGGAGTAAGAAGCAGTTTATACTCGTATACTTTTCGGAGTATTGATTCTTTCATTGCAACGCATTGATAGGCGTTGACCTAGGGTTACGCGTTGTCCGGCGTTGACCCTGGGGTTTTGACCGTCGTACGTTGACCTTTTTGCTTGCAACGCGTTGACTGGCGTTGACCTAGGGTTATGCGTTGACCGGCGTTAACCCTAGGGTTTCGAACGTCGTACGTTGAATTTTTGCTCGCAACGCGTTGACTGGCGTTGACCTAAGGTTACGCGTTGTCCGGCGTTGACCCTGGGGTTTTGACCGTCGTACGTTGACCTTTTGATCGCAACGCGTTGACTGGCGTTGACCTAAGGTTACGCGTTGTCTGGCGTAGACCTTAGGGTTTTGAACGTCGTATGTTGCTCAGGTCACGAGACCAACTAAAGAAGCTGATGCGTCAGTGACTTTCGTATTTATAGGATTTTTGGCAAATCCTCAGCCATCAACGGGTTTGATGCGCCTTTACCGACTACCGTTTGAGTCGGGCTAGCATGCGGATTGTTTTAAGTCCGTTCCGCATGTGACGTTATGCTAAAAGAGTTAACTCTTTTAGTGCTACGATATTGAATACGTAGACTTCGTCTTTCTCCTGTGAAAAGACTAAACAGCAACGTGTATCAGACGTTGACTTAGGATTTTTGGCAAATCCTCAGCCCTCAACGGATTTGTCATGCTTTTACCGATTACCGTTTGAATCGGGCTTACATGCGGATTGTCTTAAGTCCGTTCCGCATGTGACGTTGTGCTAAAGGAATGAACTCCCTTAGACTTGATGCTACGACTTCGAATACGTAGACTTCGTCTTTCTCACGGGAATAGACTACCCGGCGACGCGTGTTAGGCGTTGACTTTAGGATTTTTGGCTAACCCCAAGCCTTTAACGGATTTGATTAGCCTTTACCGACTACCGTTTGAGTCGGGCTAGCATGCGGATTGTCTAAATCCGTTCCGCATGTAACGTTGTGCTAAGAGAGTGAATTCTCTTAGACTTTGTGCTATGATGTTGAATACATAGGCTTTACCATTGTTATGGGAATAGGCTACCCAGCAACGTGTATTAGACGTTGACTTATCCCTACTTAGGCTTCGGGATAAAAATACCCCAGACTGGTATTCTGGTGTCTTTTTCAATCGGTAAAAGACTAAACCGGCGACGCGTGTTAGGCGTCGGCATATCCTTTCTTAGGATTCAGGATGAAATTCCCCATGCGTGTAAGGCATGGATTTTGGTGTTATTAATAACAACCTGCCACAATGTTGAATATGTGGACGGATGTTCTTTTCAACGGTTAAGAACTAACCGGCAGCGCGGGTTAGGCGCAGACTTATCCTTGCTTAGGTTTCAGGATAGAATACCCCAGAATCGAACTCTGGTGTCTTTTTGTGCGGAAAAAGACTAAACCGGCAGCGCGTGTTAGGCGCAGACTTATCCCTGCTTAGGATTCGGGATAAACTTCCTAGTACCTGTGAGGCACAAATTTTGGGATTTGAAAAAGGTGGTGTCTTCTCTTGGGGCAAAGACGAACCCGAAATGGGGGAAGAATTTTTATATTCTATCTCCCGACAATGAAGAAGAAGAATTTTATATTCCATCTTCAACTGGAAAGGAGACTCGAGGTGGGATCTCCACCTCCAGAATCCGGAAAGGTGAAACTGAGAGTGGGATCTCCACTCCGAGAATCGAAAAGATTCGGATAACCCTAACTGTCGGAAGGTTTGATTACCGAACTAAAGATGAATTTCTCGTTTATCGAGAGTGAATTGCGGTTTTGGTCCTAACTGTAGGAAGGTTTGACCAAGCAGGAGTTTGAGATGACCCTAACTGTAGGAAGGTTTGATCACTCGATTTGAAAGTGGACCTCTCGTTCATTGGAGGAATCGAGAGGGGATTTTGACTGTGGTCCTAACTGTAAGAAGGTTTGACCAAGTGGGTGTTTTGAGACAATCCTAACTGTAGGAAGGTTTGATCGCTCAATTTGTGGACCTCTCGTTCATTGGGGGAATCGAGAGGGGATTTTGACTGTGGTCCTAACTGTAAGAAGGTTTGACCAAGTGGGTGTTTTGAGACAATCCTAACTGTAGGAAGGTTTGATCGCTCAATTTGTGGACCTCTCGTTCATTGGGGGAATCGAGAGGGGATTTTGACTGTGGTCCTAACTGTAAGAAGGTTTGACCAAGTGGGTGTTTTGAGACAATCCTAACTGTAGGAAGGTTTGATCGCTCAATTTGTGGACCTCTCGTTCATTGGGGGAATCGAGAGGGGATTTTGACTGTGGTCCTAACTGTAAGAAGGTTTGACCAAGTGGGTGTTTTGAGACAATCCTAACTGTAGGAAGGTTTGATCGCTCAATTTGTGGACCTCTCGTTCATTGGGGGAATCGAGAGGGGATTTTGACTGTGGCCCTAACTGTAAGAAGGTTTGACCAATGGGGAACCTTACGTCCAGACTCTAACAAAGAGAGTGTTGAGTACACAGACACGGTGGGAATTTGAATGGGAGTTCTCATTTATTACATTGCTGTGGTTTTGGGAACTTCCCGTTACATAAATCGTCCACCCCCAGTTTCCTCTGCGGAACTGGTTCGGACATTATTATCAGTTACCTAACCGGGTTATCCTTAAGAATATTAGCGTAATATTCTCCAGGAACTTCCCGTCAAAAGTGGGAAACAGTTTAGACTCATATACCTATTGGAGTATCAGGGAACAGTTTAACCTCTTGTACCGGTCGGAGGATTGAGAAACAGTTTATACTCGTATACTCTTTGGAGTTTTGAGAAGCAGTTTATACTCTTATACTTATCGGAGTCGTGCCATTCTCAATTGGCTTACCTCAGCGTTATGACGCCGGCTTCAACCAAGGTCTGAATGCTATTCTTGAGAGCAAAGCAATCCTTGGTGGGATGAACGACCCTCCTGTGGTATGCACAGTACTTTGGGTCCGTAGTGTTGTCAGCTTCCTCCTGATTTGTGATAGGTGGTAGCTTGATCTTGTTACCTTCAAGGAGGGATTCGAAGATGGCTGGAACGTCTTCGTCCTTGAAGGAATACTCTCTTTGGAGTCTCGGACCCGAAGTCTTTTGCTGCCTTCGGGATTGCTGTTGTGACGCTTGATTAGCACCACCAGTAGCTGCAGGTGTTTTGCCCTTACCACGAGAGGCGAAGTTTGAGTCCAGAGGATTAGCCGTCGGTAGGTTCCTCTCGGCCTTCTTCCTTCGGAGGAAACGTTCGGCTTGTTCACCGCGCACCTTCAGATCCTTCCAAGTGTCAGACGGTGCTGTTCCCATTGCTTCCAACACGTCCAACGCAAGGTTGTTGTGGCAAGTTTGGAGGATGAATTCCTCTGTGATCGGGTCCCGGCAATTCATCGCCTTGTTCCGGAACCTTTTGATGAAGGTGTCGACTAACTCCCCGTCCTTCTGCTTCTCATCGAGCAACGATCCGATAGATATCTCGGTGTCGTCGTCGAAGAAGTTGGCCAGGAACTTGGTCTCCATGTCATCCCAGCTGTTCACGCTTCCTGGCTTGAGGCGGCGGTACCAATCGAAGGCGGCTCCGCGAAGAGTGCCAACGAATGACCGCACCATCAGAGGCTCATTGCCGGAGATAATACCCAAGTGCGATTTGAAATAAATCAAATGCTGAGTGGGGGAACCCTTCCCATCGAACGGCGTGAAGTTGATTAAACTGAACTTCGCCGGATAGGGGATCGATTCCCATTCTCGTGGGTATGGACAGGGAATGCCTGTTTTCTTCGTCTCTTGAGCGGAGATCAATGTGTTGATTTTGCTCTCGAGATCTTTGATCTTCAAGTCTTGAGGGACCGCCTCCGTTATTGTTGTTGACAGGAGGAATAGTTATGTTGACATTATCTTCTTCCCGTTCATTCTCCTCTTGATTCGGATTATTACGACGACTGGGTTCCCCTTGGTGAGTTGTCAGTGCCGCGATTTGCTGGTCATGCATCTCTCTCATCTGCTGAATGGCCATCTCCATCTCGAATTTGAAACTTTCTTTCTGTTTAGCCAAAGCGTCTTCAAGCATCTTGGCCATTTCTTCCGCGCTTATCATAAATGACTCGCGGGGTTGTCCTTCGCTGGACACTGTATTGTCCGATGCGACAGCAGAGCAGGAATCCGATTCTTCATCTTCCGAAGGCAATCTTGTCCGAACCCTACCATAAGTTCCTCGTGCGATGGCTCCGGACTGCAGACGGGTTACACGCCGGGACGCTTCCAGAAACGATTTGAGATCAATCTGTGTCGATGTCTCTTTGCTGGTCATGTTGGCGGTGACCCTCGGAAATTCTCCGTCTTTAACCACCGTTCTTCTTTGCCGGAAACGCCTATACCTTGGTTTTGACGTTTCGGTGCCGAGCCTTTCGAACACTGAAATTCTCTCGGGGACTCCCTTGATGCAGTTGCATTGAGACAGTACTACCCGAATGAGCTTGGCACATGGGCACTGAGTTTCGAGCCCTTGAGGGCTTCTTTTTCTTGTTTTGTTCCATACCCCCAGCTCTATAGTACAACTCATCAGTTTGATAACTGGAGCAACCCATAGAGTGTTGGCATGACTTCCCAGGTATAACACAATCATCATCGGACGAATGTGTTTCTTTCTGGGGATATGACGCTTTATTAGCGCTTTCAAAAGTCGCTCGTTCAAGTCTACGCTTTTGCGAGCGTGAAAACTTAACGGGCTCTTGAACTTCAACACGCAATCCGATGCGGTCGGTGACAGGGGCTTTCCCTTTGTTATCTTTCTTGGGGGGATTGGTACGACCCCCAGTCTGGTTTGTTGTTTGGGGACCTTTCAACGGTCCCAATCGGTCGAACTTTCAAGAGCCGAAACTCTGCCGGATTGAAGAGTGAACTCGGAGCTTGAAGACCAGAAGACTTGCACATTCAGATCTGATCCTCGGCGACCATCCACGTCAGAAAAGGCAGGATCTCGAGAGGAAGAAAGAACAGATCTGAGATCTACACGAGACTACACTCCAGATCTAAGCTTGGTCTTAGATCTCGAGATCTGAGCGATTATTCCCTTGGTGGATTAATCCCTCCCGGCTATTATTCCCTTCGTGGAATAATACCCGCATAATCGTGTAGATCCGACCGGATCTAGATCGCGCGGTGGTCCACGGATTAACCCCGGCGTTGGCAAAGAACCCACACAAGCAAGTAACCGCAAAACAGGAGCTTGCGATTTGTTCACAAGAGGAAAGTTGTAATTTTTATTTTTTTTCTTTAATTTAGTTGTAACCGGATCTAGAAAAGACCGGATCTTTGTAACCCAAGATGACAATCATATCAATGAAAAAGAAAACAGTTTTCCACGCGAACAATCTGGCGACCACAGTGGGAGCCGACGATCTCGCCAACGAGATCGATGCGTCGCAGCCGCGGATTGCAATCCCGGTCGTGGAGGAGGTCGAGTACGAGTTCGACCAAGCCAAGTTCGAGGAGTACGTGTCCTCGTCCGGCTCTATCTCCCCCCGCAAGTCCAAGAAGTTCTCCTCCGGGAGAAAAGCTCGTTGGTTTGAAGCTGCTCGGGAAGCCCACGAAGCTCTCAACCCAACTGACGCCGAAGTTGCGTCAAATGAAGTTCCACCGACCTCCAATCAGGTCAACCCAACTCCCGCCAACGCCTCCACTGTTCAGGGCGTTGTGACTCTCTCAAAGAGAGCCCGCCAGAGGCGTCGTCAACGCCTTGCGCGGCAATTCGCTAAGGCGATGGAGTCTACGGACGGATTCCGCTACCACGCGGAGTTGAAGAACGGGTTTATCCGTGGACCACCGTCGATCAGATCTGATTGCTGAAAAATTGGGCAGAGCTTCGTCGATCCGCGAGGAGATCTAGAAACTTAAAGCGCCTATCTCGGGTAAAGCGAGATATTTGCTCTTCTTAGTATTATCGCCAAGGGACAATACTAAGGATCGGGTGCGGGTGATGTAGATCTGACGAAGAACTCCCTTGCGTTGAAGAACTAGATCCGATCTCTCCTCCTCCTCTCTTGAAATCTGTGCACTTTAAGTCTTCAATCCGGCAGGGCTTCGCCGAGGCACGAGAATTCCTGATCCTGAAAAATGAAGCCTAAGGCTTGTATTTATAGGCTTGAGGGGATAACGGAGTGGTTAAAACTGATCGAAAATCGTCAAAAACACGTCCCAAGTGCGAGACAGCTCGGGGTGTCTCGCACCTGTGCGAGATAGTCTGTCCCCTCTTCAGTATTTTGGTCATAACTTCCTTATATGACATCCAAATGATCTGATTCTGGATTTGATGGAAATCTGACAAAAATATCTATAACTTTCCTGTTTTGAGTTTCTTTAGATTCAAAACAGATCATGATCAAAAAAGCTCCACAAGTTCTGAGATACCTTAGGGTGTCCCAGTTCAGCCTGAGACGTTCCGTTATGCCCGTTTGTTCGTTTTCACCGTAACTTCTTCATCCGAACTCGGATTTGAACGATTCAAAATGCGTTGGGAAGCCGACGAGGTGTTCTATAAGCTCCAATGATTATATCATCTGTTGAATGCATGAGACATGAAGGGCGTTGTTCCTTTTGTAAACATCGCGGGGTTCTCGATTAGCCCGTGCCTTCGTTATCCCGAAATTCTGTCAGCTCACGTAGTTCGTCGGTTTACTTCAATCGTTCATCGATGTCAGTCGAACTCCTGTGAACCAGATAGTGACGTTCATTGTCGTTCCTTAACACTGAGCTGTTCGTGGAGACCTATAGGCAATTTTCGATGCCTACAGTTTACAGCTGGATCACCAAGCTCAACCGACATGAGGTCAACATCACCTGTTGGGATTTTCAGAATCCCCGCAAGTTCGTTGGCAGAAAAAGAGATTTCAACATTTTTAACAGATGAAGTAATGGTCTGACGACCATCAGCAGAGGATATAACAAACAGGTTGGCATAGAATAGATAAACTAAGAAAGGATAATAGGGAACTTTTTCTTCCTTCCTCATCTAATAGCCTAGCCAACCCAACATCATGAAGAATTGTGAGAGTGTCATACATGGCTAAGTGATTGAATTTGATATATCTAGTTGGAATAATTTTCAATTTGCACAACTCCCTATATTTTTTAACTAGGGATTTAAACAACAGAAAATCTTCATAATGAGAAGCCTTTTTAGAGGATGAACTAGACTCAGGTTTAGATCTCTTTTTGGGAGGCATGATAGATTATGAACAACTAGGATTTTGATCAGATATGAGATAAATTAGAAACCCCTGGATACAACAAAAGGAAATATAGAGCAAATTAAGAACTACCCTAAAACAGAAACCCTTGATTAAAAAAACATAAGAACACTGAGATCAAGAGATAAGAGAAGAGATTACCCACAAAAACTGACAGGAATCGATGGAGGATGAGAGCACCGCAGTAAGAGAAGAGATTACCCACAAAAACTGACAGGAATCGATGGAGGATGAGAGCACCGCAGTCGATTGATAGATGCAATCGACCGATCCAGAATCGACAGATTTGGGAGAATTTTTGAATTGGAGAAGAAAATAAGGAGTCGGGTCTTAGATAGGGATGAAACGAGGGGCTAGGATCAGTTCAAAGATCAGATCAATGGTGGTGACAAGTTCGGGTTCAAAACAGATACCCAATAAAAACCGAAACTCGATAAATCAAACCATCGCTGCTGAAAAATTCTCTGTCGGCCGACCGACGCGGTCGACCGAAACAACTTACAGAGACTTCGTCGGTCGACCAGGTCGCGAGAAAATAAAATGAGCAGTCAACTTAAAAACTAGATTTTGAAGAATTTTTGATTTAAACCTTTAAGAGATTTGTTTTATAATATACCAAAAAGTTTTATAAGATATATATATAAATGTTTTTAGCTATAAGATCATGTAAGTAATTCTTTTTAGCAAAAAATACAATTTGTCATTAACAACTCAAAAACAAATTATTCAAAACAAGAACAAAACAAAACATTAAAAAATAGAAATAGTATAACAATCATTTTGGTACCACTAGAACTTGGGACATGACTCCTATCATTTAAATCCAAGGCCCTAGGGTTATAAACCTGTTTGGGCGTATTTTGTGCACCGATACGATCAAAGTAAAAATTGTAAACGTGACCCATACGATTGCAATTTGTGCAATGTAGAGGTTTGAATGGTTTACGTTGATCGAAATGGAATGCACGTGGTTCATTTGCAAAAATAGATTTTTCTTTGTAATTATTTTGCAAACGAGAATTTCTTTTCAAATCGAAACAAAACATGGCCAAATGACCAAAACGACCACAATAATCATATTTATACACATGAGCATGTTTATGATTTACACTATGTGTGTGTACATGTGTATGTGATGAAGAAGCTTGATGGGATGCACAATCATGAATAGGTTTGTCAATTTTTGGTGCATTATGACAAAATTGAGCTGAATGGCCTTTAAGACCGCAATTAGAACATTTATGAATTTTGTCATACATATGTGCATAGTGAATAGGTTTCTTGGAAGAATTAACATTGAACTTTGCACATAAGTCCATAAGCTTTTTATTATTAGCAATACAAGTGTTTAGTGTTGAATCTAAGGTAGATATTTGTTTTCTCATTTGATTCAACTTATCATTGTGCATACAAGCATTGCTACTAGAAGTAGGATAAACAAGATTACTCATCATAGATTTCAACTTATCTACTTCTAACATAGCATCGCGTTTTTCATGAAGCAAACTAGTATTTTCAATTTTCAAATTCTCATTGCATTCTTTAAGAATTATATTTTCATTTACAATAAAATTAAACTTAGTAGCTAGTGTTTCATGAGTGGATTTCATATTAACATACTTACTCTTCACATCAATATAGCAATTGTGTAATTTTTCAAACTCAAGAGTAAGTTCATCAAAAGTAATAATATCATCGTTATCGTATACCTCACTAGGGTTATCACCTAGTGGTATTGTACACGGAGATGAGGCTTCCTTAGAACTCAAAGCGGGATTTTCTAACGCTTGTTGAATAGCCTCCAATTTCCCTTCATGTGCTTCAATAAGTTTCCATAAAGCGTAAGCACTATCAAAATTAGCAAATTTGTTAGAAAACGATGAGTGAAAAGCTTTAATCAAATATTCTAACAAAAGCTTATTCATGTTAAACAATCTTTTATCATTCTCACACAATTTGGTCCTTAATAATTTCCCATAAATCAAATTGATTAGATTGAACGAAAAGTTTGAATCTAATTCTCCATTGAGCATAGGGAAAAATATCCAAACGAGGAGCAACATTAATAGCATATCCTAAGCAAGATGAATCATACATATCAATAAAGATGAAATGCAAGAAGCACAAAGTAATCAAAATTAGATTAGCACAAATACAATAACTTGGATCTTTAACTCAAGGCGGTTAGTCCTTAAATCAAAGAGCACCAAGCTCTGATACCAATTATTAGACCCTAGCCAATTGTTAGACCCTAGAGGGGGGGGTGATTAGGGTCTTATGCTAATCTAATCCCAATTAATTACCAATTAAAAAATTATGTAGTAAAATATACGCTAAGCAAAACACAAACACACGATATGTTTACGAGGTTCGGTCACCACGACCTACGTCACCGCTCCTCACCTCGAGGAGATATCCACTATCATAATCCGGTTTGGAAGCCGGAACTTCTACATACTCGGTTTACAAGATCACCGAAAACTCTCACACTACACAAATACTATGCAATCACACTTTACACACTAAGTGTAGGAACCTACCTCGTGTCCTCCTCCTCAAGTGCTCGATTACTACCTCTCCTAGGTTTGTCAATCGACGCCACTCCTATTGGATTCGCCCCCGTGTCTCGCCTCACACTTCTCTCCGTGTACAAGTGTATTACAAGTGATTCTCACAAATAAAAGTTAAATACAATGATTTGTTCTCAAATAACAAGTGAGAACACAATGAAGCTCACACTCACTAAATCACACCCCACAACCCACACTATATGGTATGAAAATATCAAGCTCAATAAGTGTGTGTGATAACAGTGAATGAAACTCAATAAGTATAGCTAAATGAAATGAAAATAAAATAACAAGTTATATAAGAGTTTAGAAGACTTCTCAAACAAGAAGAACAGTAGATGATGATCCCAATGGGATTTGAATGCCACTTCTTATTGTAGAAAAACTTCTCTTGAAAACGGATTGATGAAATCAACTTTAAACAGCTCTTAAACACAATTAATATTTTGTTAAATACCAAACTTGGATTTCTTAGCTCTATAGAAGAAGAGCAGCAATGGGGTATATATAGCACCCCAATACAACAGCAAAAACATGAGTAAAAGACCAAAAAACCAGTTTGAAAATAGCTGTACAAAACTAGCCGTTGTTGAGTTCTGACAGTTCGGCGATAACGTATTAATTAATTTTAATTGGTATTTAATCGGATTAGAAGTCTCTGGAGGTCTCTCGGTCGACCGGTGTGGTCGACCGTGAGCAGCTCAGGAAAAAATAACTGTCGGTCGACCGCACCGGTCGACCAAAAACTGACATATGACATATTGACAGGTTTTGGGGCTGTTTTGAAAATTCATTAAAATATCAAATCAAATCCAAAAATAGTGAAACTTTGGGAAAAGTTTCTAAATGATAAAATAAACATGTTTGAAAAGGAATTTTTGGAAAATCAATTTTCGTTTGTGAAAACTCCCTGTTTTTGAAAAGTGTTCAGAAAACCTGTTTTTCGTGAACATAAAAATTGACATAGAGCTTGTAAATATGCATATATATATTGAGTATGTATTATATGTATATAATGAAGTATGGAAGAGCTGTAAGCATGAGATAAAAGTTATTGTAACAACGTTTGATGAAAAATCATTTATATGATAGAAAACGTCAAAAATCGTGTTAAGTGTACATATATTGAGCTTAGATATAATCATACAATATATGTAAGTAAACCAAACATGTACCTAGGTAAATCTACACATATGAACTTGAATCTTTAACGCTTGATTGGCATGTGTTGAAATACCTGAAAAGAGAAACATAAACACAAAAACTAGAGAATATATTAGCGATAAATTGTTTGATAATTCATCATCAAAACTATAGGGTCAACAATTTGATATAAGCCTATGCTTAGTTTCTTTGTCAAATGTTATGTCTTTTCCTATAGTAGTAGGTTGAGATGCATATGTGGTTGATTGTGTAAGGATTTTTAGATCTCGTAAAAATCCCCAAAAAAATACCAAATGCAGCAAATAAAATCACACATGATTTAACGTGGAAAACCCTCAACAAAAAAAAACTATAGGATCAAAATCAATCCACTATCACCTCCAAATTACAATCTTTTGCACGGACAAAGACTATCAAACCCTCTCTCTCTCTTTCTCTCTACACTTCTTCTTCTTCTTCTCAATTTTTCCTCTAACAATAGAAGGACATATATAGGGAAACCAAAACTCTATCTCTAGCCTACCTTCCTAATTAGAATAGGATTCAAACTCCTAATCATGAATGAACTCAAACTCCTAATCATGATAGATCTCTAATCCTATCTAATTCTCATGAAGTTCTACAAAGAATTAAAAATATTATACTAACTTGGAGTTTGAGTTGATACCCAACATATCATCCCTCGACGAAAAATCTCCAAGTGTCTCAACGGCTTCAGAAAAACTCACTCTCCATCTTATTCTTCACCTCTCCCTTGTGGACAAGAGTTTGAGAAGAGTAATCTACATTATTGACGGATCACTCATCTAAATAGCAAATATTGTTGCTATTCTTCCTCCCTCGCAAAATCAAATCACCATATCTATACACATTGCACCATTCTCCTTCACCCACATACTTGTATCCACGTGATGTCATCTCACCCAACAAAATTAAATTAGCACCATATGACGGCACATATCTCACATGATGAAGAATTTTGACCTTCCCAGTGTGAAGCTTGAAGCGAACACTTCCAACACCTTCAACCTTCATCTTCTCGTTGTTTCCAACAATCACGTCGTCAAATTCTTCATCTGTCTTCAATATGTTAAAATAATTTTTGTTGTTGCAAACGTGCATAGAGGCTACAGAATCAAACACCCAAGTATTACTTGCATCGGTACATGTACTCTGCATCAATAAAACCATATATTCATCACACACAACCACTAAGGAGTCCGCCTTCTTTTCATTTTCTTAAAGCTTCATTTGTCTAATACTCTTCAAATCATCACGCATTTGGGAACATCTGAACTAAATGTGACCCTTCTCTCTGTAATAATAGCACTCCTTTTCGTTGTCATCTCGGGCCCGAGATTTTGACCTTAATAGCACTCCTTTTCGTTGTCATCTCGGGCCCGAGATTTTGACCTTCCTCGATAACTGTCACATCTCCTCGTACTCCTCCCTCGATTAGAACCCTCGATAACTGTCACATCTCCTCGTACTCCTCCCTCGATTAGAACCTTCAAAAGCTAGTGCACTCTCATCACCATTAGACGCGCTCTCCTTTCCCATCATTCTTTCATTCTCATGTAGGAGTGTTGTCACATGTTGAACTTCAAAGTCTGCTTCCCTACAATTATCTTCTGAACTAATGGCTTGTACGACTTTGGTGAGGAAGACAATAGGAGTAGTGCCTTCTCTTCTTCTTTAATCTCCTCATCAAGATTGATAAGTTAGCAAACTAGCTGATTAAAGGCATTGATGTGGTCTTGAATTGCAGTACTTTCTTCCATCTTTAATAAATAAAGCTTCATCCTTAAACACAATCAGTTGGTCATCAACTTTGACGCATAAATCCCCTCGAGCCTTTCCCATAGCCCTCTTGGTGTGGTCTCTTGTATAACATTATACTTGATCTCGGGGACGAGTGTCAAACGAATCGTGCTAACCGCCCTTTTTTGCATAGAACTCCATTCAGCATCCTTCAATCCTTCAAGTTTCTTATCCTCTAAAGCTTGATCAACACCTTGCTGTATAAGAATATCTAGGACCGTGCACTGCCATACTGTAAAATTTGTCTTGTCATTGAATAGCGGAATATCAAACTTCGGACCCGAAGAAGTAATTATCCTCTAACCGTAATTAAAATTCAAATCAATCACTGTAGAGATTGAATTCGATAAAATTAACATAAAAAACGAACTCAGTACGTCAAAAAACCCTAGGAATGACTCCTGAATCACCAAAATCCGCCTCCAAATCCTCGATCAAAAGACAAATCAACCTCAACCGCCGGATCTGCATGAACAGTGCCCGCTACAGTATTCCCACTACAATACTGTCACTACAGTAACCTTTTTTCCAATGTTGATCACCACGCATCGACCGATGACGTTGTTTTGGTCAAAAGTTGTTGTTTTCATTGTTATTGAATCTATTACAATTTTGGTCGTTACAATAAACTCGAATAAAATAAAAAGTTGATCTTTTTATAAGATCTCCTTACACAATAAAAATAAAAATTTTACAACTTTATAAAACAAACGCAGAGAGATCATTTATTGGTCTTTTGCTTGTGCGGGACCTGTGCCGGGGACGTCGATATCCGTGGACTGCCAATGGATCTGATCCGGTTGACAGAAAATTGACAGAGCTCCTACTTCACCAAGGAAATATTCGCTTGAAGCTCTGAAATCGACCAAGCGAAATTAGTAGCTCTTCTCGAGATTAAGACCAAGCCTAATCTCGAGGAACGGATGGACGGGGGAAGATACGGGTTCAGATCCTTCGAAAGCCTTCCTCTTTATGTTGAAGTTTGCCGGGATCTAACTTGCCTTCACTGTAAATTCAAGCTCCTTTAACTCCTCAATCCGGCAGCACCTCGCCCTCTTGACAATAATCCCCCCTGTGAAATGAACCCCTAGGCCTGTGTTTATAGGCTTCGCTTGGGGGATTTTCGGATAAGAATGATTGATTTGGCCATATCTTCAGTCAATAATGGCCTAACCATGTTTGTGGATGATATCAAGTCAGTTGGGAACCCCTTGAATAGATAAATCCTGAGAAAACGGCTCAAAACTATCGAAAACGCTTCCGGGGGTCGAAACAGCGTGACGGGTGAACCCGACCCGCGGGGGGTACGGGTCGGTTTCGTCCGACCCGCGCGGGCATGGGTCGGATTCGTCCGACCCGCGCGGGCGCGGGAAGTTTTGGCTTTTTCCTAAACTTTTTAGTGTTTTTTCGACTTTTTTGAGACTTGTATTTTCTACCGTTTTGCGTATTTAGTCGTCTTGTTGACTTGCACGCGTCGTTTATGAGTATTTCGTCGTTTCGTTAACTTATACGCTTCCTCGCGCGAATCGCTTGATTGACGTGCGCGTGTTAACTGACGTGCGTACGTTGACTGACGAGCTCGCGGGCCCATGAGGGTGGTTTGAGCGCACGGGACGCTTGGTTTGCCATTCTGGTGGCTGACGAGCATGTGGGTCACTTGGCATTTGCCGTTGTGGTGGTTCGTTGCCGCGTCATCAACGGTTCGCCGATTCGCTTCATGCGCTTGTCGGTGTCGGATAATCCTCTTTGACTTGGATAATGACGTTCATCGTATTCTCTTTTTCTCGAGCTGTATTCGGGGACCTATAGGTAATTTTTGACGCCTACAGATACCCCCTCCAAAGAATTTCAGACTCATTCTTTTATAGAGGAGTCTGGAATGCTTTGGATAAGATAGGCCATTTTCTCAATCTCGTAGAGGGGCCTGTGAACTGCTTCAATTCTTGACTTCTTCAGCCTTTAGCCTATTCAGTATTTTGTCGAATAGATGAAGTTCTTCCGACGCTACATTTATCGTCTGACCGTTGTCGAAATCTTGAACTGAAGTTGATGCGTAAGTGTCTGAATCTAGCTCGTGTCATTGAGTTGACTTTGAACTGATCATCTTCGTCAGAAATTCATATCTGAATGTAATTGAACTCCCTAGAATCATCCTTTGTCTTATTTTGGTGAAATTATTGATGTGTTGACCGACATCGACCTTTACTGTAATGCATTGTCCGGCGTTGACCTTTGCTGCAACGTGTTAATCGGTGTTAACACAGTTTAGCTGGAGTCCACACAGTTTAAGCTCTTAAGGCATTGGAGCATGACGGTCCTAAATATTGGGCTGCAGGACCAACTATTAAAGCTTATTCATCTGTATGTGTGGATCTTATCCCAAAGTTGTTAGATGCCCAAGTCACGAGACCAACTAATGGGGCTGGTGTGTCAGTGACTTTCGCATATATAGGATTTTTAGCAAACCCTCAGCCATCAACGGGTTTGATGAGCCTTTATTGACTACCGTTTAAGTCGAGCTAGCATGCGGATTGTTTAAGTCTGTTCCACATGTAACGTTATGCTAAAAGAGTTAACTCTTTTAGTGCTACGATATTGAATACATAGACTTCGTCTTTCTCACATGAAAAGACTAAACGGCGACGCGTGTTAGGCGTAGACTTTATGGTTTTTGGCAAACCCTCATCCTTCAACGGGTTTGACGTGCCTTTACCGATTACCGTTTGAGTCGGGCTAGCATGCGGATTGTTTAAGTCCGTTCCGCATGTAACGTTATGCTAAAAGAGTTAACTCTTTTAGTGCTACGATATTGAATACGTAGACTTTGTCCTTCTTACGAGAATAGACTACTCGGCAACGCGTGTTAGGTACTGACTTATCCTTACTTAGGCTTCGGGATAAAATTCCCCGTGCATGTGAAGCACGGATTTTAGCGTTATGAATAATAACCTGCCACAATATCGAATATGTGAGCTTTTGTTCTTTTTACGGTCAAGAACTAACCGGCAACGTGTGTTAGGTATTGACTTATCCCTACTTAGGATTCGGGATAAAATTCCCCATGCATAAAAGGCATGGATTTTGTTGCTACGATACTGAATACGTAGGCACGGTCATTTTTACGGGAATGAACCACCCAGCAACGCGGGTTAAACGCTGACTCATCCCTACTTAGGCTTCGGGATAAAATTCCCCAGACTTGGACTCTGGTGAAAGATTAAACGGACAACGCGTGTTAGGTGTTGACTTCTCCCTACTTAGGATTCGGGATAAAATTGCATGTGTGTGTAAGGCACGGATTATGGAGTTGAAAGATGGTGTCTTCTCTTGGGGCAAAGACGAACCCAAAATGGGAGAGAAAGAATTTTATATTCTATCTCCCAAAATCGAAGAGGAAGAATTTTATATTCTATCTCCAGTTGGAAAGGTGAAACTAGGAGTGAGATCTCCACTCCGAGAATCGAAAGATTCGGATAATCCTAACTGTCAGAAGGTTTGATTACTGAATTAAAGGTGAATTTCTCGTTTACCAAGACTGAATTGTGTTTTTGGCCCTAACTGTAGGAAGGTTTGACCAAGCGGGAGTTTGAGGTGACCCTAACTGTAAGAAGGTTTGATCATTCGATTTGAAAGTGGACCTCTCGTTCATTGGATGAATCGAGAGGGGATTTTGGTTTTGGCCCTAACTATAGGAAGGTTTGACCGAGTGAGAGGTTTGAGACGATCCTAACTATAGGAAGGTTTGATCGCTCGATTCATGGACCTCTCGTTCATTGGAGGAATCGAGAGAGGATTTTGGTTGTGGTCCTAACTGTAGGAAGGTTTGATCAGGTAGACACTGGGAGTACAAATCGCAGTGGGAGTATTAACTTATACAAATCACTCAGAGGGGGTTCTTGGTGTTAAGTGACAAATACTTAACACGAAGGGGTTTGACAATCGTCAATGATCAGGATATTAAAATTCCAAGTACTATGTCCGGACTTTAACTATGGGAATGTTAAGTGCACAGACTCATCAAAAGTTTGAGTGGATTCAACCGAAAGGAATTTTGATGATCCCACCGTCAATTAGTCTGATCAATAGGGGATTTTGTTGTGGAAGACTATGAGTCGTCAAACACCAATGGGAGTTTTGTGAGGGAAGATTGATCCAACGAAGTGATCGAATCTCGTCTCAGCAAAAGAGTGTTCAAAAATCACAGTGGGGGTTTAGTGTTTATCACTTTGTTCGTAATGATCGGGTTATCCCTAAGAAAATTACATGTAGCATTTTTCCGGGAACTTCCCGTTACATGAATCATCCACCCCCAGCTTCCTTTGCAGAACTGGGTCTGACATTGTACTCAGTTACATGACCAGATTATCCGTAAGAATATTACGTATAAAAAATCTCCAGGAACTTCCCGTCAAAGGTAGGAAACGGTTTAGACTCATATACCTATTGGAGTATTGAGAAGCAGTTTATACTCGTATACTCTTCGGAGTGTAGGAAGGAGCAGTTTATACTCTTATACTTGTCGGAGTCTTCATTCGGCTCAATTTAGCGTTATGACGCTGGCTTCAACCAAGGTTTGGATGCTATTCTTGAGAGCGAAGCAAGCCTTGGTAGGATGAAGGATCCTCCTGTGGTACGCATAGTACTTCGGATCCATAGTGTTGTCAGCTTCCTCCTAATTTGTGATAGGTGGTAGCTTGATCTTGTTGTTTTAAAGGAAGGACTCGAAGATGGCTGGAACGTCTTCATCTTTGAAAGAGTACTCTTTTTGGAGTCTCGGATCCGAAGTCTTTTGCTACCTTCGGGGTTGTTGTTGCGATGTATGATTAACGTCAACAACTGCTGTAGGTACCTTTTCCTTACCATGGGAGGCGAAGTTCGAGTTCGGAGGATTAGCCGTTGGTTGGCTCCTCTCGGCCTTCTTCCTTCTGAGGAAGCGTTCGGCCCGCTCTCTGTGCATCTTCAACTCTTTCCAGGTATTAGAGGGTGCTACTCCCATAACTTCCAACACGTCTAAAGAGAGGTTGTTGTGACAGGTTTGGAGGATGAAGTCCTCTGAGATCGGATCTCAACAGTTCATTGCTTTATTCCGGAAGCGTTTGATGAAGTCGTCGACTGTCTCGTCGTCTTCCTGTTTCTCCTCGAAGAGTGTCCTGATGGATATCTCAGCATCATTATCAAAGAAGTGAGCGAGGAACAGGCTCTCCAGGTCTTCCCAGCTGTTGATACTTTCGGGCTTGAGACGACAGTACCAATCGAAGGCCGGCCTACTAAGGGTACCAACGAATGACCGAACCATTAAGGCTTCATTACCGGAGATCATGCCTAAGTGGGACTTGAAGTAGATCAAATGCTGAATGGGCGAACCCTTCCCGTCGAATGGCATGAAATTGGTCAGGTTGAACTTCGCTGGATACGGGATCAAATCCCACTCTCTCGGGTAAGGACACGGAATCCCGATCTTCTTTACCTCTCGATCAAACATCAAAGTGTTGATTTTGCTCTTGAGGTCCTTTATCTTTTCGTCCTCGTCTGTATCATGCTTCGGACGATTTGTGAGAGGAACAACAGGGCCACCCCTAATGTTGTCATCATTGGCGAGACCACCCACAGTGTTATTATCTTCAGTGAGGCCACCCCCAGCATTTCTGTCAATGGGAGGGTTCTCAGTATTGAGACGTTCATTCACATCTGAATCGCTACTTGTTTGGTTAGCAAGGTTGTGACGGCTGGATTCACCAAACTGATTGGACAGAGCCCGAATTCGTTGGTCATGCTCTTCCTTCATCCGCATCATGGTCATTTCCAATTTGAACTTGAAGTTCTCTTTTTGCTTAGTCAAAGCATCCTCGATGATTTTGGTTATTTGCTCGGTGTTGATCATGAATGCTTCGTGGGATTGACCTAGTCTGGATACCGTATTGTCAGAAGCGACTGCAGAGTTGGCATCTGACGCTTCATCATCTGAGGATAATCCCCTCTGCATTCTCTGATAATCCCTGCGTCTAGTGGTCCCTACGCGTAGCCGAGTCAAACGATACGATACAAGGGGGTCGGAGCTAGAAGGTCGAGCCGACTTTCCCTTATCAACCATATTTACCGTAACTTTTGGAAAATCATCACCTTGAATGACCGATCGTTTCTTATGGAAACGCTTTGGCTTGGACTTAGTTGTTCCATTAGAGATCCTCTCGAATACCGAGACCCTCTGCGAAGTGGTCTTGGAGCAGTTACACACTAATAATACTGCCCTGATAATATTGGTGCATGGACAGTGAGAGTCCGTTTATCGGGTACCTCTCTTCCGAGACTTATTCGTACCCCTAGCTCAATAGTACAACTCATCGATCATATGACCGAAGCAACCTATCGTGTGTTGGCACGAGTTTTCAGGTATAACGTCATCGTCTGACGAACATGTTTCCTTCTGAGGACTTGTTACCTTGATGGCATTCTCAAGAGTCACACATTTGGGGCCACACTTTCGTGAGCACGGGACCTTAACGGGCTCTTGGATACTGACTGGCAATCCAAGGCGATCAGTTACAGGAGTTTTCCCATTATAGAAAGGCTCTGACCTGTTGTGAGGGCGTGTGCGACCCCCAACTCGAGTAGTTGCTAGGGGTTCAGTCATCGGACCCAAGCGCTTTTTAGTTGAAACTTTGTCTCGATCCTTGTGTAAAGGACCAAGACGATCCGCCATTTGCTTCTTGCTTTTGAACAAGTCTACGTTGCCGCGAGGCTTCACTGGAAGTATTGGATCAATCAGAGCAGGGGTGGAACTCGATGGAACAGGCACAGAATGTCTCCTGTCTTGACCCTAGCGCGGGTCAGACCCACGGTTAGGAGGGTCAGACTTGAGTGACCCACGGTTTGGAGGGTCGGATTTAAGTGACACGCGGCTTAGATGGTCGGATTTGGATGACCCGCGGCTTGGAGGGTCAAATCTGAGTGTCCCAGGGCTAGAGAGTCGGATCTGAGTGTCCTGCGGGCTGGAGGGTCAGATTTGAGTGTCCCGGGGGCTGGAGGGTCGGATCTGAGTGTCTCGCGGGCTGGAGGGTCAGATCTGAGTGTCCTGGGGGCTGGAGAGTCGGATCTGAGTGTCCTGTGGGCTGGAGGGTCAGATCTGAGTGTCCCATGACTTGGAGGGTCAGATTGAAGTGACCCGCACCTTGGAGGGTCAGATTAGAGTCACCCGCGCCTTGGAGGGTCAGATCTGAGTGTCCCGGGGGCTGGAGGGTTAGATCTGAATGTCTCGTGGGCTAGAGAGTCAGATCTGAGTGTCCCGGGGACTAGAGGGTCAGATCTGAGTGTCCCACGGCTTGGAGGGTCAGATTGAAGTGACCCGAGTTTTTCGATCTTCTCGGTCGTTGTTTCGGACTTTGGCCTCCAAGTTTGATGCAGCCTTAGTTGTTTCTTGGCTATGTCTTCTTCTGTACCTTTTGTGCCTTTTACAAAAGAATTCGCGTGTGCGCAAACAACGCACGGCGTTTCTGGATCCGTTCTTCGGGAGTTGAACGTGTCCTTTTGACGCAGACCCATTCATTTGTTGTTGGCTTGGAGAAAATGCCATTTGTTTGCTGTTGAGGGGGTTGGCGCCTTCTGGACTTCAGATCTGCTTCGTAGCGAATCCCATCAACTGGCTCCAAAGCCTTAGCAAGTCAACGCGCAAGCCGGCGGCGTTGCCTTTGACGTGCCCTCTTCGATAGGATTGACACGGATCCAGCGACTATCTCCTTGATTGAGGAGGAGCTCAGATCTGTAACTCCGACTTCATTGGAGGCCGAAGGGGCGTTGTGAGGTGCAGCCATTGCAGCAACGGGAGCATTGATCTTCCTGCGCTTACGAAGGGCGGAAGATCTGGAGGAGGACGACAGATACCTATTGGAGTATTGAGAAGCAGTTTATACTCGTATACTCTTCGGAGTGTAGGAAGGAGCAGTTTATACTCTTATACTTGTCGGAGTCTTCATTCGGCTCAATTTAGCGTTATGACGCTGGCTTCAACCAAGGTTTGGATGCTATTCTTGAGAGCGAAGCAAGCCTTGGTAGGATGAAGGATCCTCCTGTGGTACGCATAGTACTTCGGATCCATAGTGTTGTCAGCTTCCTCCTAATTTGTGATAGGTGGTAGCTTGATCTTGTTGTTTTAAAGGAAGGACTCGAAGATGGCTGGAACGTCTTCATCTTTGAAAGAGTACTCTTTTTGGAGTCTCGGATCCGAAGTCTTTTGCTACCTTCGGGGTTGTTGTTGCGATGTATGATTAACGTCAACAACTGCTGTAGGTACCTTTTCCTTACCATGGGAGGCGAAGTTCGAGTTCGGAGGATTAGCCGTTGGTTGGCTCCTCTCGGCCTTCTTCCTTCTGAGGAAGCGTTCGGCCCGCTCTCTGTGCATCTTCAACTCTTTCCAGGTATTAGAGGGTGCTACTCCCATAACTTCCAACACGTCTAAAGAGAGGTTGTTGTGACAGGTTTGGAGGATGAAGTCCTCTGAGATCGGATCTCAACAGTTCATTGCTTTATTCCGGAAGCGTTTGATGAAGTCGTCGACTGTCTCGTCGTCTTCCTGTTTCTCCTCGAAGAGTGTCCTGATGGATATCTCAGCATCATTATCAAAGAAGTGAGCGAGGAACAGGCTCTCCAGGTCTTCCCAGCTGTTGATACTTTCGGGCTTGAGACGACAGTACCAATCGAAGGCCGGCCTACTAAGGGTACCAACGAATGACCGAACCATTAAGGCTTCATTACCGGAGATCATGCCTAAGTGGGACTTGAAGTAGATCAAATGCTGAATGGGCGAACCCTTCCCGTCGAATGGCATGAAATTGGTCAGGTTGAACTTCGCTGGATACGGGATCAAATCCCACTCTCTCGGGTAAGGACACGGAATCCCGATCTTCTTTACCTCTCGATCAAACATCAAAGTGTTGATTTTGCTCTTGAGGTCCTTTATCTTTTCGTCCTCGTCTGTATCATGCTTCGGACGATTTGTGAGAGGAACAACAGGGCCACCCCTAATGTTGTCATCATTGGCGAGACCACCCACAGTGTTATTATCTTCAGTGAGGCCACCCCCAGCATTTCTGTCAATGGGAGGGTTCTCAGTATTGAGACGTTCATTCACATCTGAATCGCTACTTGTTTGGTTAGCAAGGTTGTGACGGCTGGATTCACCAAACTGATTGGACAGAGCCCGAATTCGTTGGTCATGCTCTTCCTTCATCCGCATCATGGTCATTTCCAATTTGAACTTGAAGTTCTCTTTTTGCTTAGTCAAAGCATCCTCGATGATTTTGGTTATTTGCTCGGTGTTGATCATGAATGCTTCGTGGGATTGACCTAGTCTGGATACCGTATTGTCAGAAGCGACTGCAGAGTTGGCATCTGACGCTTCATCATCTGAGGATAATCCCCTCTGCATTCTCTGATAATCCCTGCGTCTAGTGGTCCCTACGCGTAGCCGAGTCAAACGATACGATACAAGGGGGTCGGAGCTAGAAGGTCGAGCCGACTTTCCCTTATCAACCATATTTACCGTAACTTTTGGAAAATCATCACCTTGAATGACCGATCGTTTCTTATGGAAACGCTTTGGCTTGGACTTAGTTGTTCCATTAGAGATCCTCTCGAATACCGAGACCCTCTGCGAAGTGGTCTTGGAGCAGTTACACACTAATAATACTGCCCTGATAATATTGGTGCATGGACAGTGAGAGTCCGTTTATCGGGTACCTCTCTTCCGAGACTTATTCGTACCCCTAGCTCAATAGTACAACTCATCGATCATATGACCGAAGCAACCTATCGTGTGTTGGCACGAGTTTTCAGGTATAACGTCATCGTCTGACGAACATGTTTCCTTCTGAGGACTTGTTACCTTGATGGCATTCTCAAGAGTCACACATTTGGGGCCACACTTTCGTGAGCACGGGACCTTAACGGGCTCTTGGATACTGACTGGCAATCCAAGGCGATCAGTTACAGGAGTTTTCCCATTATAGAAAGGCTCTGACCTGTTGTGAGGGCGTGTGCGACCCCCAACTCGAGTAGTTGCTAGGGGTTCAGTCATCGGACCCAAGCGCTTTTTAGTTGAAACTTTGTCTCGATCCTTGTGTAAAGGACCAAGACGATCCGCCATTTGCTTCTTGCTTTTGAACAAGTCTACGTTGCCGCGAGGCTTCACTGGAAGTATTGGATCAATCAGAGCAGGGGTGGAACTCGATGGAACAGGCACAGAATGTCTCCTGTCTTGACCCTAGCGCGGGTCAGACCCACGGTTAGGAGGGTCAGACTTGAGTGACCCACGGTTTGGAGGGTCGGATTTAAGTGACACGCGGCTTAGATGGTCGGATTTGGATGACCCGCGGCTTGGAGGGTCAAATCTGAGTGTCCCAGGGCTAGAGAGTCGGATCTGAGTGTCCTGCGGGCTGGAGGGTCAGATTTGAGTGTCCCGGGGGCTGGAGGGTCGGATCTGAGTGTCTCGCGGGCTGGAGGGTCAGATCTGAGTGTCCTGGGGGCTGGAGAGTCGGATCTGAGTGTCCTGTGGGCTGGAGGGTCAGATCTGAGTGTCCCATGACTTGGAGGGTCAGATTGAAGTGACCCGCACCTTGGAGGGTCAGATTAGAGTCACCCGCGCCTTGGAGGGTCAGATCTGAGTGTCCCGGGGGCTGGAGGGTTAGATCTGAATGTCTCGTGGGCTAGAGAGTCAGATCTGAGTGTCCCGGGGACTAGAGGGTCAGATCTGAGTGTCCCACGGCTTGGAGGGTCAGATTGAAGTGACCCGAGTTTTTCGATCTTCTCGGTCGTTGTTTCGGACTTTGGCCTCCAAGTTTGATGCAGCCTTAGTTGTTTCTTGGCTATGTCTTCTTCTGTACCTTTTGTGCCTTTTACAAAAGAATTCGCGTGTGCGCAAACAACGCACGGCGTTTCTGGATCCGTTCTTCGGGAGTTGAACGTGTCCTTTTGACGCAGACCCATTCATTTGTTGTTGGCTTGGAGAAAATGCCATTTGTTTGCTGTTGAGGGGGTTGGCGCCTTCTGGACTTCAGATCTGCTTCGTAGCGAATCCCATCAACTGGCTCCAAAGCCTTAGCAAGTCGATGCGCAAGTCGTTGGCACTGCCTTTGGCGTGCCCTCTTCGAAAGGATTGGCACGCCTTCAGTATTCAACTCCTTAATTGAGGAGGAGCTCATATTTGCAGATCCGACCTCATTGGAGGCCGGAGGGGCGTTGCAAGGTGCAACTACCGCAGCAACGGGGGCATTAATCTTCCTACGTTGCGAGAGGCGGAGGATCTGGAGGAGGAGGACGACAGATATTCCTTGTATTTCCGTTTGTCGAACTCGTATTCGACCACTTCTTCAACCGGGATGCAGATCCGAGGTAGCGACACGATAGCTTCGATAGCAACGCTGTTGACTCCCACCGTGGTCGCCAGTTTGTTTTCGTCAAAAGTTGTTATTTTCATTGTTATTAAATCTATTACAACTTTGATCGTTACAATAAACTCGAATAAAATAAAAAGTTAATCTTTTTATAAGATCTCCTTACATAATGAAAATAAAAAGTTTACAACTTTATCAAACAAACGCAGAGAGATCGTTTATCGGTCTTCTACTTGTGCGGGATCTCTGCCTGTGCCAGGGACGTCGATATCCGTGGACCGCCTACAGATATGATCCGGTTGACAAAAAATTGACAGAGCTCCTACTTTACCAAGGAAGTATTCGCTTGAAGCTCTAAAATCGACCAAGCGAAATCAGTAGCTCTTCTTGAGATTAATACCAAGCCTAATCTCGAGGAACGGACGGGGGGAGATACGGGTTCAGATCGTTCGAAAGCCTTCCTCTTTATGCTGAAGTTCGTCGGGATCTGACTTGTCTTCGCTGTAAATTCGTGCTCCTTTGACTCCTCAATCCGGCAGCACATCGCCCTCTTGATAATAATCCCCCCTATGAAATGAACCCCTATGACTGTATTTATAGGCTTCGGTTGGAGGATTTTTGGATAAGAATAATGGATTTGGTCATATCTTTAGTCAATAACGGCCTAACCATGTTTGTGGATGATATCAAGTCAGTTGGGAACCCCTGGAACAGATAAATCCTGAGAAAACCGCTTAAAACTATCGAAAACTCGTCCGGGGGTCGAAACAGCGCGACGGGTGAACCCGACCCACGGGGGGCGCGGGTCGGATGCAACGCGGGTTGGTTTCTCGTTTATGAGTATTTCATCGTTTCGTTAACTTGTACGCTTCCTCGCGCGGATCGCTTGACTGACGTGCTCGTGTTGACCGACGTGCGCACGTTGACCGACGTGCGCGCATTGACTGACGAGTGCGAGGGCCACATGCGGATGGTTTGAGCACATGGGATGCTTGGTTTGCCATTCTGGTGGCTGACGAGCGTGTGGGCCACTTGGAGTTTGCCGTTATCGTGGTTCGTTACCGTGTCATCAACGGTTCTCCGATTTGCTTCATATGCTTGTCAGCGTTGGATAATCTTCTTTGACTTGGATAATGATGTTCATCGCTTTTTCTTTGTCTCGAGCTGTATTTGGGGACCTATATGCAATTTTTGACGCCTACAGACGCCTTCACGAATTGCGCACCGATCAAACCTCTACGAACCGTCGAACCCTACTCTGATACCACTTGTAGGGATATTTAGATCTCGTAAAAACCCCAAAAAAACACCAAACGTAGCAACTAAAATCATACAAGATTTAATGTGGAAAACCCTCAATAGGAAAAAACCACGGGATTAAAATCAATCCACTATCACCTCCAAATTACATTCTTTTGCACGGACAAAGACTGCCAAACCCTCTCTCTCTCTTTCTCTCTACACTTCTTCTTCTTCTTCTTCTTCTTCTTCTTCTTCTTCTTCTTCTTCTCAGTTTTTCCTCTAACAATAGAAGAACATATATAGGAAAACCAAAACCTTATCTCTAGCCTAACTTCCTAATTAGAATAGGATTCAAACTCTTAATCATAATGGAACCCAAACTCCTAATCATGATAGATCTCTAACCCTATCTAATTCTCATGAAGTTCTACAAAGAATTAAAAATACTATACTAACTTAGAGTTTGAGTTGATATCCAACAGATTGATTTCACTATTGGTTGGCATTTGGTATTTTTGTATAACGTACTTAGTTTTACGATCTTTGTTTAATTTTCTTAAAGCATATGCATCTCAGGTCAATATACCAATATATGTCAGACATAAGTAAGCTATTAAAACAGGGCTCAATATGCCTCTATGAGGTTTTATTTTAGCGCTAAGAGCCCAAATTTGAGTATCATCATGCCAGAACCACGGGCTTAATAATTGTGGGGTTTACTGAGTCAACCGGAGTATAAAGTATTGACTGCTTTGAGACGTAGACTGCTTATTTTTATTTCATGATTTTTAAGTTCTTCTTAAATATTTGCATCAAGTACTAGAGTTCATTGATGATTCTCTATCATTCTTATATTTTGCTTATCATTTGTCAAAATATTTAAATTTTTGTAAATTTATCCACTTATTGAGTTGTGAACTCATTATGTTGTTTTCATTCTTTTCAGAGACTCGAGATTATGTGGAATTGATGATTTTTTATTTCAATGAGTGATTATTTTGATGGTCTTTTGATAAATGTATATTTTTGGAGGATTTTTTTACATGTTTAGTCCGGCTCTAATATTCCTTTTAGGTTTGGAAATTGGGATTGTGACAACTCATAGGCAGCTTATCAACTCGGCTAGACTCTCTTGAATAGTAATCCCTCAATTTAACCCTCCCATCATAACATATTATAGAATAAATTTGAATATTTTTGTTAAAATTGTTATATTCTAGAAATGAAAAAACTATTATTAATTAAGTCAATTAAACTTAAAATAATAAACTTTAATATTATTTTTAATATTATTTTTTGGTAAATTTACTTTAGTATTATTAAGTGCTACTACTAGCTAATTGCTTTATTTTTTTCCTTCTCTTTCATTTTAATCCCCTCAAATTAAGTATTAGTATTATCGTAGATATAATAATAATAATTGTTTTTAAATTAATTAATTTAATTAAGGATACTACAGTCTTCCTGTAAATAAATTATTCTCATAATAAGCCTAATTTTATCGATCTAAAAAAAGCTTATAATAGAGTGTCTAGAGAGGTAATGTGGTGGGTGCTAGAAAAGAAACATGTATCTAGTATATATATTGATGTGATTAAATATATGTATGATAGAGTAACAACTATAGTAATAACTAATGAATGAGAGACTAAAACCATTTCATATTACCATAGTTTTACACTAAGGTCAGCTTTAAGTCCTTATCCTTTTGCATCAGTTATGGATAGGGGTGTTAACGGAGCGGATACGATTCAGATATGGTACTTACCATATCCATATCCACTTTTTATAAATGGATACGGATACGGATACGGATACGAATTATCTTTGGTAAAAAAAAACATTAACCATATCCGCACTCATCGAAAACAGATATGGTTAGAATATTAGAGAATTGAATCAGATACGATCACGGATATGTAACAGATATTTAACAAACAAATATGAATCGGTTTTTGTACAAATGAGTTATGAGTTCAATATATATCA
The DNA here is from genome assembly GCF_001876935.1 of Asparagus officinalis. Classification (NCBI taxonomy): domain Eukaryota; kingdom Viridiplantae; phylum Streptophyta; class Magnoliopsida; order Asparagales; family Asparagaceae; genus Asparagus; species Asparagus officinalis. The sequence goes on along the minus strand of NC_033801.1, from coordinate 93,821,811 downwards.
ATATCAAATGATAAGAATATAACAAAATAATTGTATGTAATTATATATATATATATATATAATATATATATATATTATATATATATATATATATATTATATATATATATATATATATATATATATATATATATATATATATATATAATATATATATATATATATAATATATATATAATATATATATATATATATAATATATATAATATCATCAACTGTACCTAGAAAGCTATAAAGTATTTAGCAGTTTGATAAAACCAAACAAGCAAAGCATCAAAAGAGAAATCTAGATATGTAATATCATCATTTAAAACAACTTAATTCACATATAATCAGAATTACTTCAAACAAACACCCAAACACAACAAATAAAGCTACATATAGTTCTATAGAGTTTCAATCTAACACATCAAGGCCAAAATTTAACTAGAATATGATACTTATAATCACAAATTGACAAAGCAAATGTTGTAAACTAAGTTTCGATTCAACCTATGAAATAGCAAGGATGATGATCAGCGGAGGATGGCGTTGGAGAACTAGGCGTGCTCGTGCTACTCGTGGAGGAGCGCATCGAAAGAGGGGTAGAGGAGGAGGGAGAGATCGGCGGCGGAGTCGTCGAGCGACGAGGGTCTGATGAGATCTAAGGAGGGCGTCAGCGGAGGTTGAGCAAGAGGGGGTGACAGCGGAGGGTGGGGGTCTTATTGGGCTAAGAGAAGTGGGGAGGGGAAGGTGGGAGGGAGCAGGGAAAGGTCGAGTGAGAGGGGAGGAGTGGCATAAGACAAGAGAGGCGGGTGCCGGAGATAGAGGCGAAGAAATCAGCACTCCGGTGGAGTGGGTAATTAGAGTGGGGAATGACCAACAGAGGTTGCATGGAGTGGAGTGATAGAGCGGAGGGTTGAGAGTGGGAATGGAGAATGGAGTCGGTAAAAGCTAGGTTTTTTAATCCATGATATTTGGGTTTTGGGTTTGGTTAGTGTTTACGGGTTTTGATCACTATACAAGGATCTCAATCTTTTATGTTAATTGAATTGCGGATTAGTCTGATCCGCTATCTGCCAACTAAATCCTATATCTCATATCCATAGTCGAATCCGTATTAGAAAAAAATGAAAACCCAGATCTGTATCCAAATGCCATATCTGAATACCGCAACCGAATGCCTACACTCACAATCCTGTATCCGAAATCTAATATCTAAAAACAAATCTGGATACCGCATCTAAAACGCGTATCTGCCCAGTTTTAAAAATAGCTTACCAATCTGCCATCCGTTCGGATACGCAAACGGATCGTTCGGATAAAAACCAAACCATTTATGGGAACCGCCTAGTTTGGACCAACTTACTAAGCACATTTAAGCGATACAAATTTGCATGGTATATTGTTATTTACCGATGATAGAAGTATTAGTAGAATAAACTAAAATAGGTATTATTTCTAAAGTATACAAGATAGAGACAAGCCTCTTGAATCTAAACAGATTTTAGAACTAATATAACAAAAACAAAATATAATGGGGTGGCACATATTTTGTAAAACTAGGAAAGGATGAGACAGTCTATCATATAGTTTGTTAAACAATTTGTAAAATAAAGAATGATGAGAATTGATTTGATTTATTCTTCTAACTGCTAGAAAAAAGAATGTTTACCAACTCTCTCGAATGCTTTAACTAATTACAGTTTGTTACAATTTGAATTTTTGATTACACAAAAGAGAAGAAGATTGATGGAGATTCCTCTCGCATTGTTAAGTCTGGGTTTTCTCACAGGTGGCGAATGAGATAACTTCTCGCAATACTCGCCAACGACCGGCATCGAGTTTGCTATCTCGTTGAAGCATCTGAACGTCTTGTGTTACTGGACGTGGTTGAATTCCTCTTGATTGACGTTGAGAGAACTTCGTGGTAAGTTTTAACACTCTTGCACGAGTTTTGATCTACTCCAAAGCGAGTTTAACACTCTTGAAAACAGAGTTAATATTGAATTCGAACAATCGGTTATGACAGCTAAGGATGAAAGCTCCAAGGATTACTCCGCAATATGAATGTCGATCTTTCAAGCATTTTGCTGCCAAAAAGAGGATGAATTGGTGATCCCCCCCTTTGCTGATCTCATAGCATCCGAATACTCAAAGCATCTAAAGAATCACAAAAAGGAAGCCTCTAAACTCAAGTTGAGTTTTCTAATATTTAATAAGGATTAAGGGGTGTAACTCACCCCCTTAAAATCTCTATCTTAATGAGGGTTTAAATGGAGTATAACCCCCCCCCTAAATCTTCCTCTATGATAGGGTGATGATCCCCTCAATCGTGGGAAGAAAACGTTCGGAATCGTTCAAACGTCGTGTTTATGAACGAGTCAATGCTGAAAACAGCAATTCTGGGCCCCGAACTCGTGTGTTTTAGACCTAAACACGCAGAGTTAGGCATTTCTAGTTGGTTTCAGAACTGCAGTGGATGGCACTGGGCTTACAGGGTCTGAGATGCAGGAATGACACAATCATGGCGTTTTGATCTGGCAGCAGCAGAGTTTGGATCTGTCGTTTTGGGCTTGAACACACACAATGAAGTCTGTGTTTTGAATGTTCAAACGCAGAGATGACCTACCGTTTTTGATATTGAAATGTAGGTACCTACAACCTCTGCGTTATGATGTCAAGAGACCATAAATTTGTGATAACTGTTTAGCTAGAGCATTGCAAGATAATCATTTTGTAATTCTGTCGTCTTGGTCTCGCTTGAAAATATGAGACATCGCAGATTCATAACTCCCATGTTGATTGTGAAGGCTGTTGATTAGAAAGCTTTCATCAGTTGTGTATGAGAGGTTGTTCAGCATTGTAATCTTTATCGATCTACGTGAAAGTCTTCAAATTAAGTCTTGCTGGAAACGCGTCAAAATTATAACTCTCCATCATTGGTGTTGATAAAGGGATCAGCTATATGCACGTAAATTTTTAGACCACCTACAGAACCCACTCACAAAGTTTTCGAAAGCCCCGCGGTTAGATTGGGACATGAATTTTCGAATACTTTGGGATTTTAACTTTGATCTTGGAGCTTGTTGATGTCTATGCATACAAAGCAAGTTGTTCCATCGTACACCCGCTTTGAAGGCATCTTGGTTGAAGGGTTCGCCACGTAGGAACCAGGTACTATGAAAGTCATGTGTCATCATCCTGGCTTCCTGGCACAGTGGTGACCTCTGCGTTTTGAAGCTTTGAGATGACGGGTCTCACGCCTTGCCGTTTTAGAATTGAAACCCGGATGTGACCTGCGGCGTTGTGTTTTTTTTTTTTTTTTTTGCAACGCGGGTCTGACCATCGACATTTTGACGTTAGACCGGAGGCGCTTTCAATGGCATTTGACTAAGTCTTGGAGACTTGTCTTTAGGCTGACATGATGTTCAAGTCCGGCTCCACAATCCATTAAAATCCCTTTGATAGGGCCTTGTAAACATGCATAGGAAATTTTTAGCAAACCCTCACCATCACATGATTTGATAAACATTAATCGACTACCAATTTGAAGTTGGGCTTAGCATAGTCAAAGATTATTTAAATCTGTTTCACTTATAAAATTGTCTAAGAGAAATGAACCCTCTTACAACTTCGATGCTATGATTTAAAATCAGCCATACACACTTTGTTATTTTCACGGGAAAAGACTAAACAGCAGTAACATTTAGATGCAGGCTTATGCTCTATTTAGGGATCGAGATAAAGTCGCCTCATGCATGAAAAGGCATTGATTTTGGTGCGATACATGTTAAATACGTAGACACTTCGTCATTATTACGCGGAATAGGCCACCCATGCAGTATGTTGTTAGATGTAGTATTATCTCTATTTTAGGGATCGAGATAAAGTCTCATCATGAAATGTATGGATTTTTGGTGCTAGCGCATGTTGAATACATAGACTTCGCACATTATTGCGGGAATAGGTCATCACACGGAAGCATGTTTATGCAGCTTAACTATCTCTATTTTAGGGATCGAGATAAGTCTCACATGCGTGTGAAGCATGGATTTCGTGCTATGATGTTGAATGACGTAGCATTTCACTATTATTGCGGGAATAGGCCACGGCCGGCAGCAATGTCATTAGATCAGGCTCATTTCTTATTAGAGATCAAGATAAAGTCCCCATGCGTGTGAGGCATAGATTTTCGGTGCTACGATGTAAATACGTAGACTTCGCTCATTATTGCGGGAATAGGCCCTACCCCGACAGCAATGTGTTAGATACAAGCTTTATCTCTATTTAAGGGCATCGCAGATAAAGGTCTCAACATGCGTGTGAGGTATGGATTTAGCGTTAAACCCTGCTTGATCATTGAAATAATGTACGTTTTTCGTTTTCTTCCTCGTGTTCAAAATGTTTTCACTGAAACCACTGAAAGCAAGTTGGAAGTGCCAGGAGGTTTAGTATTAAACTTGCAATGACATTTTACTTAGAGTGAAATTAAGAAATTTTCTTTATTATCACTAGGATACATTCCAAAAAATCTCTAATCCGGCCGGGGAGCCCCGCTGGGATTTTATCAATAAAACTTGCTATTCTTGTGCAACAAAGATGACTAACAAAGTTCATTAGGGGGTTTGACTTAAAGGTGTGATGTTCAACCTACCAGTATTTTATGGGCTATCGGCTCTCAATTGAAAAACATGATTAAACAAGTTTCATTAGGGAGGGTTTGAACTGCTTAAAGGTGTGATGTTAACTTGACAGGTTTTGTGGATACTATCTCTTTATTGAAGCAGAGTCGATAAGGTTTAATTGCGTGCAGGTGTTTTTTATTAATGTGACAAGAATTATTTACGACATCAGAGCAACTTTGGTGACTTATCGCACCTATTGATGAGGTTGATAAGTGGATTTTGTCAGAGGTGTAATATTAATCATGACAGGAAATTTGTTCAGGCGATCAGAACAACTTTGTGAACTTCATCATCCTATTGACGAGGATTGATAAGTGGAATTTTTGTCAGAGGTGTGATATTATCGGTGACAGGAATTTGTTACGATAGAGTAACTTGTGGACTTATCATCCTATTGATGAGGATTAATACAGTGGATTTTGTCAGAAATGTGATATTAGCGTGACAGGAAATTTGTTGCGATTCAGAGCAACTTTGTGGACTTATCCATCCATATTGACGAATAATTGCATATGTATTTTTGCAGAGGTGTGATATTAACAGTGAGCAGGTTTGTGACGCTATCGCTCTATAAAACAAGTCGATAAGTTGATTTGGTCGTCAAGAGTGTGATGTTAACTTGACAGCAGATGTTTAATTAGCGATTGAAGTAAACTTTGAGGACTTATCATCCTATTGAAGATGATTGATCAAAGTGGATGTCAACAGGTGTAATATTAATCAATGACAAGGAAGAGTTTTATTGCGACTGGAGCAACTTTGAGGACTATCATCCTCATTGAGAGGATTGATAAGTGGATTGCTCAGGGGGTGTAAGTATTAAACGTGACCAGGAGTTTTGTTGGCGATTGGAGTAAACTTTAAAGACTTAATCATCCCTCATTGAAG
>NC_033801.1:93784577-93816232 GCF_001876935.1 Asparagus officinalis | reverse complement strand
AAGATATAGAAGAGGGAATTATGTATAATTTTCCCTATTTGTTATAATAATACAATTTACAGATGGTTAATGGAGAAATGAGTAACCCTTCATGAATGAGTTCCTTATTGAAGGGGGGTTAAGAAGACGGTGGAATAATGAAAAGTTGACGACTTTTCATATTACTGTAATGTTATGTTATATATTTATTTATTTGAATTGGTAAATAAATAACTTTTTACTCATATTATATTTATTTGAATTGGTATATAAATATGAAAAGTTGACGACTTTTCATATTACTGTAATGTTATGTTATATATTTATTTATTTGAATTGGTAAATAAATAACTTTTTACTCATATTATATTTATTTGAATTGGTATATAAATATGAAAAGTTGACGACTTTTCATATTACTGTAATGTTATGTTATATATTTATTTATTTGAATTGGTAAATAAATAACTTTTTACTCATTATATATTTGATAATTGCACATATTTAATAATTCATATAAATATTATATATTAATGTGATATCAATATATATTATAATTATCATACATTAACTATTATACTCAAATAGTAGATTAATAGCAGAAAATTCATAATACTCTTAAAATTGTAGTAGTAATCCATTCTATAAGCATCCTCAGGACCAACTAACTATATCATTTTCTAAATTGATCTTCCTGCACTTTCTATTTGTCCTTTATAACCCAATAATATTAATGTATTACCTTAGTGACCATAGAACGAAAATTAACCCTTTACACATATAGAGTGAAAGCAATTACACTTATAATGCATTGTCATGGACAAAGCTTTCTTTATTGCAAGAATAAGCATAATGCATTAAGAGATTCAACCAAACTATACAAATAATTTAGCATATTTACAAACATGCCTAGGAGTTAGAAACCAATTTACATGCTAAGGAAAAAACATATACAAAGATGGAAGGTGAAAAAACCAATTAGTTTATGACTGAAATAACTGCAGATTTTGATAAAATACAGGACCATCTTCTTTGTCGCCTTCACCGGTTTTTTCTCTGCTCTCGAAATTGTTACATTGATGCTTCCATTACCATCTCCTCATTCAATTTGATTCTACTCCACCAGTGATGTTACCATTGACACACTCATACTTCTTGCGGTTTGTAAGTGCTGTAGTTGTGTCTTCTTACTTTTCAATATGAATAAATTTTGATTAAAAGTTAGAATTTTAGTTAGAGAAATTTGATAAGATTCTATAGTAATTTATAGAGATTTATGGAAGATGAATAATTGTAATTTTTTTCATTATTAGTGTGTAATGTCAAAAATTAGTGGGAGAATGTTATAATAGTAATTTATAGTGATTTATAGAAGATGAATAGTTGTAACGTTTTTCATTATTAGTGTGTAATATCAAGACTTAGTAGGGGAATGTTATTAGTGGGTGGTTAAATAAAAATTTGATGCAAATAATTAGGGAGGTTATGAAAAATTAAGTATGTATTTATCTTAATATATGCATGTATGGATGTGCTAGAGATGTATGCATGAATGCGTTTCGGAGGGTATTTTTGGAAGAAATATTTTAACATAGCAACACATTTTTATAATAGTATTAGATATATATACATGTTTACATGTTGCATAATTACTTAATGATTATTAAGATATGTGACTACTAAAATTATTAAATTCATTGATAGTAATATTATCTTGAAAATAGTATAATGTAATAATGTAGAAGCACGAAAACATCTCATTATAGACTTTAGATCTACATGAATTCATTTTCTATCAATTTTCTTTAGCAACTTAAGAATGTAATCTAAGCTATAATTTGCATAAGATGTTATTTCCAATAGATATTTTGTTATGATATATGTGGTAAATATCTCAAGTGTAACTTAAAGATAAATATTCTATAATAAATTAACTCAGAGGAATAAAATGTAAAAACATAAATGAATATAATCAACCGAATCGAATATATTTTTGGTTAAATTTTATTCGTTTATTAACCGAATATTAAAAAAATATTTATTTAAAATTAAATGAACTATTGAGTCGAATATGACCGAATATTTGGAAGAATAATAACCAAACAGTTTATTAATTATTTGGTTTATTTTCACCCCTTACATATGCGTTCAGCAATACGTAGTATTTTTTCAAGAAACATTATCCCTCCTTCATATATAAAGAGAAACTAGTGGAATTAAAGGCATAGAAAATTGACACGTATCATATTATAAAGACACAAAACATCAACGTATCTCATATCATAAATATCTACATGTCACTTTATCATATCAGGTTATAACTTGTGTATATGCCAACAACCTCTATGCACCGATTGAATATCAGTGGCACTTTGAGTAAATTATGCCCGTAAAAATCTCTATCACATTTAGGGGTGTTAACGTAGCGGATATGGTTCAGATATGGCGCTTACCATATCCATATCCACTTTTTATAAATGGATACGGATACAGATACAGATTATCTTCGGTAAGAAAAAACCTTAACCATATCCACACTCATCGAAAACAGATACAGTTCAGATATTAGAGAATTGAACTGGATATGATTACGGATATGAAATAGATATTTGAAAAATGGATATGAATCGATTTTTGTACAAATAAGTTCAGCAAATATCAACATCAAATGATAAATATATATATATATATATATATATATAATATCATCAACTGTACCTAGAAATGCTATAAAGTATTTAAGCAGTTGATAAAACCAACAAAGCAAAGCATCAAAAGAGAAATCTAGATATGTAATATCATCATTTCAAAACAACTTAATTCACATATAATCAGAATTACTTCAAACAAACACCAAACACAAACAAATAAAGCTACATAATTAGTTCTATAGAGTTTCAATCTAACACATCAAGGCAAAATTTAACTAGAATATGATACTTATAATCACAAATTGACAAAGCAAATGTATGTAAAACTAGAGTTTCGATTCAACCTTATGAAATAGCAAGGATGATGGATCAGCGAGGATGGCGTTGGAGAACTAGGCGTGCTCGTGCTACTCGTGGAGGAGCGCATCGAAGAGGGGGTAGAGGAGGAGGGAGAAGATCGGCGGCGGAGGTCGAGCGACGAGGGTCTGATGGCAGATCTGAAGGAGGAGGTCAGCGGAGGTTGAGCAAGAGGGGAGTGACAGCGGAGGGTGGGGGTCTTATTGGGCTAAGAGAAGGTGGGGAGGGGAAGGTGGGAGCGAGAGGGAAGGTCGAGTGAGAGGGGAGGAGTGGCAGTAGACAAGAGGAGGCGGGTGCCGGAGATAGAGGGCGAGAATCAGCATCTCGGTGGAGTGGGTATTAGAGTGGGGAATGACAACAGAGGTTGATGGAGGGAGTGATAGCGGAGGTTGAGAAGTTGGGAATGGAGAATGGAGTCGGTAAAGCTAGGGTTTTTTAATCCAGATATTTGGGTTTTGGGTTGGTTAGTGGTTACGGGTTTTGATATATAAATGGATCTCAATCTTTTATGTTAATTGAATTGCGGATATCTGTATCCGCATCTGCAACTAAATCCTATACTCATATCCATATTCGAATCCGTATTAGAAAAAAATGAAAACCAGATCTGTATCCAAATCCATATCTGAATCCGCAACCGAATCCTACACTCATATCTGTATCCGAATCTATATCTAAAAAAACAAAATCGGATCCGCATCTAAAACCGTATCTGCCCAGTTTTAAAAATAGCTTACCATATCTGCATCCGTTCGGATACGAATACGGATCGGTTCGGATAAAACCAAACCATTTGGAACCCCTAGTTTTGGACCAACTTACTAAGCACATTTAGGATAAAATTTCATGGTATATGTTATTTACCGATGATAGAGTATTAGTAGATGAAACTAAAATAGGTATTATTTCTAAAGTATAAAGATAGAGACAAGCTCTTGAATCTAAAGATTTTAGAACTAATATAACAAAAACAAAATATATGGGGTGCATATTTTGTAAAACTAGGAAAGGATGAGAAGTCTATTATATAATGTTTGTTAGAAAATTTGTAATAAGAAAATGAAAGAATTGAATTTGATTTATTCTTTCTAACTGCTTAGAAAAAGAATGTTTACAACTCTCTCAATCTTTAACTAATTACAATTTGAATTTTTGATTACAAAAGAGAAGAAGATTGATGGAGATCCTCTCCATTGTTTAAGTCTGGGTTCTTCACGGTGGCGATGAGATACCTTCCTCGAATACTCGCATCGAGTTTGCTTCTCGTTGATGATCTGAACGTCTTGTTTTACTGGAACGTGGTTGATTCCTCTTGATTGACGTTGAGGAGAACTTGCGTGGTAAGTTTTAAACTCTTGACGAGTTGATTACTCAAAGCGAGTTTAAACTCTTGAAAAAGAGTTAATTTGAATCGAAAATCGGTTAATAAGCTAAGGATGAAAGCTCCAAGGATTACTCCGCAATATGAATGTCGATCTTTCAAGCATTTTGCTGCCAAAAGAGGATGAATTGGTGATCCCCTTTGCTGATCTCTAGATCCGAAAATACTCAAAGATCTAAAGATCACAAAAAGGAAGCCTCTAACTCAGTTGAGTTTTCTATGATTTATAAGGGATTAAGGGGTGTAACTACCCCCTTAAATCTCTTCTTAATGAGGGTTTAATGGAGTATAACCCCCCCCCCTAAATCTCTCTATGATAGGGTGATGATCCCCTCAAATCGTGGGGAGAAAACGTTCTGGAATCGTTCAACTCGTGTTTGAACGAGTCAAATGCTGAAAACAGCATTCTGGGCCCGAACTCTGTGTTTTAGACCTAAAACGCAGAGTTAGGCATTTCTAGTTGGTTCAGAACGCAGTGGATGCACTGCTTTAAGGGTCTGAGATGCAGGAATGAACTCTGCGTTTGGATCTGGAGCACAGAGTTGGATTCTGTGTTTTGGGCTGAAAACACAGCAATGAAGTCTGTGTTTTGATGTTGCAACGCAGAGATGAACTCTACGTTTTGATATTGAAATGTAGGTCTAACCTCTGCGTTTTGATGTCAAGAGACCATCAATTTGTGATAACTTTTGCTAGAGCATTGCAAAGATAATCATTTTGTAATCTTCTTCTTGTCTCCTTGAAAATATGAGAATCGTCAGATTATAACTCCCGATGTTGATTGTGAAGGCTGTTGATTAGAGCTTTCATCAGTTGTTATGAAGGTTGTCAGATTGTAATCTTTATCGATCTACGTGAAAGTCTTCAAATTATAGTCTTCTGGAAACCGTCAAATTATAACTTCCATCATTGGTGTTTGATAAGGGATCAGCTATATGCAGTAATTTTTAGACAACCTACAGAACCCCCTCCAAAGTTTTCGAAAGCCCGCGGTTGATTGGGATGAATTTTCGGAATACTTTGGATTTTAACTTTGATCTTGGAGCTGTTGATTCCTTGTCATAAAAGAGTTGTTCTCTACACCCGCTTTGAAGGCATCTTGGTTGAAGGGATTCGCCACGTAGGACTCGTATGAAAGTATGTGTCATCATCCTGCTTCTGGAATGTGGGTGGACCTCTGCGTTTTGAACTTGAGATGCGGGTCTCACCCTTGCGTTTTAAATTTGAAACCCGGATGTGACCTCGGCGTTGTGTTTTTTTTTTTTTTTTTTTTCAACGTATTGACCGAGTTTAGTTGATCCGTAATCTCGTTAAACTCGTTCAGGTGTTCCTTGAATTTCTGGCTCTCAGACATCCTCAAATTAAACAGTTTTTTAATGAGATGTACCTTATTCGCCGCAGAGGGTTGCTCATACATACTGGACAATGCCGCCATGAGATCCGCCGTCGTATTCTGATTCTTGATGTTGAACGCTACTGATTTAGACAAGGTCAACCTGATCGCTCCAAGGGCCTTTCGATCCAATAGCTTCCAATCCGCATCTTTCATATCCGTCGGCTTCTCTCCCAATGGTAGGTATAGATCCTTCTGATAGAGGTAGTCTTCCATTCAAATTATAACTTCCATCATTGGTGTTTGATAAGGGATCAGCTATATGCAGTAATTTTTAGACAACCTACAGAACCCCCTCCAAAGTTTTCGAAAGCCCGCGGTTGATTGGGATGAATTTTCGGAATACTTTGGATTTTAACTTTGATCTTGGAGCTGTTGATTCCTTGTCATAAAAGAGTTGTTCTCTACACCCGCTTTGAAGGCATCTTGGTTGAAGGGATTCGCCACGTAGGACTCGTATGAAAGTATGTGTCATCATCCTGCTTCTGGAATGTGGGTGGACCTCTGCGTTTTGAACTTGAGATGCGGGTCTCACCCTTGCGTTTTAAATTTGAAACCCGGATGTGACCTCGGCGTTGTGTTTTTTTTTTTTTTTTTTTTTGCAACGCGGGTCTGACCTCGACATTTTGACTTGAGACGCGGAGGCGTCTTTCATGCATTTTTGACTAAGTCTTGGAGACTTGTCTTTAGCTCATATGTTTCAAGTCTCGGCTCACATCCATTAATCTGATAGGCTTGTAAACATGCATAGGATTTTTAGCAAACCCTCAACCATCAACTGATTTGATAAACATTTATCGACTACCATTTGAGTTGGGCTAGCATGTAAATTATTTAAATCTGTTTCACTTATAACATTGTGCTAAGAGAATGAACCCTCTTAAACTTGATGCTATGGTTTTAAATACATAAACTTTGTTATTTTCACGGGAAAAGACTAACCAGCAGTACATGTTAGATGCAGGCTTATCTCTATTTAGGGATCGAGATAAAGTCCCTCATGCATGAAAGGCATTGATTTTTGGTGCTACGATGTTAAATACGTAGACTTCGTCATTATTACGGGAATAGGCCACCCAGCAGTATGTGTTAGATGTAGTCTTATCTCTATTTAGGGATCGAGATAAAGTTCTCATGCATGAAATGTATGGATTTTTGGTGCTACGATGTTGAATACATAGACTTCGCCATTATTGCGGGAATAGGTCATCCGGCAGCATGTGTTAGATGCAGGCTTATCTCTATTTTAGGGATCGAGATAAAGTCTCACATGCGTGTGAAGCATGGATTTCGGTGCTATGATGTTGAATACGTAGATTTCACTATTATTGCGGGAATAGGCCACCCGGCAGCATGTATTAGATGCAGGCTTATTTCTATTTAGAGATCAAGATAAAGTCCCCCATGCGTGTGAGGCATAGATTTCGGTGCTACGATGTTAAATACGTAGACTTCGCTATTATTGCGGGAATAGGCTACCCGACAGCATGTGTTAGATACAAGCTTATCTCTATTTAGGGATCGAGATAAAGTCTCACATGCGTGTGAGGTATGGATTTTAGCGTTAATACCCTGCTATGATATTGAATATGTAGGTTTTTTCGTTGTTTCTTCCTGTGTTATGTTTTCACTTGAAACACTGAAAGAAGTTGGAAGTGCCAGAGGTTTAGTATTAACTTGGCATGAATTTTTACTTAGAGTGAAATTCAAAAATTTTCTTTATTATCACTAGGATAATTCCAAAAAATCTCTAATCCGCTGGGGATTTTATAATAAAACTTGCTATTCTTGTTGAAAAAATGACTAACAAGTTCATTAGGGGGGTTTGACTGTTAAAGGTGTGATGTTAACCTAACAGTATTTTATGGGCCTATCGCTCTATTGAAAAAATGATTAACAAGTTCATTAGGGGGGTTTGACTGTTAAAGGTGTGATGTTAACTTGACAGGTTTGTGGATCTATCTCTTTATTGAAGAGAGTCGATAAGTTGATTGTCTGAGGTGTTTATTAATGTGACAAGAATTTGTTACGATCAGAGCAACTTTGTGGACTTATCATCCTATTGATGAGGATTGATAAGTGGATTTTGTCAGAGGTGTAATATTAATATGACAGGAATTTGTTACGATCAGAACAACTTTGTGAACTTATCATCCTATTGACGAGGATTGATAAGTGGATTTTGTCAGAGGTGTGATATTAGCGTGACAGGAATTTGTTACGATCAGAGTAACTTTGTGGACTTATCATCCTATTGATGAGGATTAATAAGTGGATTTTGTCAGAAGTGTGATATTAGCGTGACAGGAATTTGTTGCGATCAGAGCAACTTTGTGGACTTATCATCCTATTGACGATAATTGATAAGTGTATTTTGTCAGAGGTGTGATATTAACGTGACAGGTTTGTGGACCTATCGCTCTATTAAAAAGAGTCGATAAGTTGATTTGGTCGTCAGAGGTGTGATGTTAACTTGACAGAATTTTATTACGATTGAAGTAACTTTGAGGACTTATCATCCTATTGAAGATGATTGATAAGTGGATTGTCAGAGGTGTAATATTAACATGACAGGAGTTTTATTGCGACTGGAGCAACTTTGAGGACTTATCATCCTATTGAAGAGGATTGATAAGTGGATTGTCAGAGGTGTAATATTAACGTGACAGGAGTTTTGTTGCGATTGGAGTAACTTTAAAGACTTATCATCCTATTGAAGAGGATTGATAAGTGGATTGTTAGAGGTGTAATATTAACGTGACAGGAGGTTGTACTTGTGATTTGTGTTGGCCTTCTTGTTTTGATGATGATTTACAAACAATTTACTACTAATGTTGTTTGTCTAGTGTTTGTGTATTCTTATTTATTGTAGACAAACAACGTTGTTGGAGGATGGATGGAATAGAGCTTCAACGAAGATATCCAAAGGAGGTTGGCGGAATGTCGGTGAAGCCTTGCTATTCAAAGTTTAAGATCCAAGTTCAAGCTTCATCCGCGAGATTACCAAGTCAAGCTTATTGAAGATCAAGATCATTGCTTGGGTAATTTAGTTTAGGAATTTATATTATGTGTGTTAGTACTTTAAGCTCAATCATATACACACATACACGTTTTGGTTTTTGTATATATATATTTATATATATATATATATATACATATATGTTTTGGTTTGATAGTTTTCAAGTTTTACTATGAAACAAATGAATAGAATTGGAAAATACTATTTTGTTTCATGTTTATATGCCTATATATGATTTCACCTTTAACAAGCTTATATTTAATGAAATCATATTTAGTGTTTTGAATATATTGCATAGAATATGCAATTTTATGAAAATATTGTATTTCTAGGTTATAGACTTCATAACAACATATTATATCTTTTATCAAGTCTATACAATCATTTCATAAGGTTTCAAAATGTTGTTTAAGTCAAAATATCAAAATATCAATTTTCAGGTTTTCATGTTTTGGACTATTTTGTAAAATGATGATATTTTTCATTTGGGAAGTCCTTTTTGATAACCAGTCATTGTAGCATGTTTATTATCATGTCTACAATCATTCCCCAAAGTTTTACATTTTTTGGAATTTATTTGATATTTTTAAACAGGGTTTTAAAATCAGCAAAACAGTTTTTGAATATGTCAGATTTCGGTCGACCGCACCGGTCGACCGAACCTGAGGTCAAAAGTTCACTGGGCGACAGAAAGCCTGTCGGTCGACCGGTCCGGTCGACCGATGAAAATTTTCGGTCGACCGACGAATTTTCCGGTCGACCGACGAGTGATTTTTCTGCTTCCAACGGCTAGTTTTTTGACCGTTGCCTTGGGGCTGTTTTGTCTTTTGCTCTGATTTTTTGGCTGAGCTTTGAGTGGGTATATATACTCCATTGCTGATGTCTTTTCAAAAAAAAAACCAAGAGAGTTTTTAATCAAGTTTAATAAAGTTTTTAACAAGGGTTTTAGTTTGGTTTAAGTGTGTTTAAAAAGCTTTTAAGCAAATTGAGAGTTTGTTTTGGTGAATCAAATTTCACAAGAGCAAAGAGGAGATCATCCTTTGGTGTTTGGGCATTCAACTCATCTCTCTCTCACTCTTGATCTATAGAGAAGTTTTCCTTAAACTCAATTCTAGCTATTTATTGTTTTGATCTTAATTTCCATAAGCTAGATTTCTATATTGAGTTTAATCGTTTTATTGATACTCTTTGTTCACACACAACCTATTGAGCTTATTGTATTTACATTCATAGTATAATTTAGGGTTGTGGGTTTGTGACATTGAGAGTGAGCTTAATTGAGTTCTCACCTTGTTTAGAGAACAAATCATTTGATTTATATTGTGCTTATTGTGAGGATTCACTTGTAATACACTTGTACACCGAGAGAAGTGTGTGGTGAGAGACGGGGTCGAATCCAAGAGGAGTGGCGTCGGTTGACGTGCCTAGGGAGAGGTTGTAACCGAGCACTTGAGGAGGAGGACACGGGCTAGGACCAACACTTAGTGTGTGAGGTGTGATTACATAGTGATTGTATTGTGAGGTGTAAACGTTGTTCGGGTGAACGTAGAAAACCCGGTTGTGATAGTGGAGATCTCCTCGAGGTGAGGAGCGGGGACGTAGGTCGTGGGGACCGAACCTCGTAAACATATCGTTTTGTTTGTGATTGCATTGGCGTTCTTATTCTTGTTTTCATATCTTATATCGCCTTTGTGTATTGCTCATCATATTACCCTATCACTTGTGTAGATTGTTTATTTTACCCTTGTGTTAGTTCATATATCCTTGCTCATATATTTGTAATATCTCATTGATAGGATATATTCATTTGTTCATATTGCTTATCCTAGCTTACGTATCTTGTTGTATTTTATACTTGCTAGGATAACTTATTAATTAGTTTTAATTGGCATTTAATCGGATTAGATTAGCATAAGACCCTAATCACCCCCCCTCTAGGGTCTAACAATTGGTATCCCCCCCCCTCTAGGGTCTAACAATTTGAACAAGATTTTGAAGACTTCACGTCTTGCTGGAGAAGATTACGATTTGAACAATTTTGAGGACCTATCATCCTATTGACAAGGATTGATAAGTTGATTGTCAGAGGTATATTGTTAACGTGACAAATTGGGAGTAATGCAAGCTGAATTCATACTCCATAGGGATGTTAATCGTCAGAAGTATAATGTAAACTGGACCACTTTTTGTGAATTTTGTGGTTAACAGAGGTATTCTATTAAACATGACAACTCAAAAATTTTATTAATCATAATCCAGTGGACTACAAATAAACCAACCCCCAGTCTTGAACAAATACAGGGGGAAAAGGGGAGAGACAGGGCACATCGCCTAGTGGGCCATTATCCGTCAAACTGTTCAGTGACATTGGAGTATAACAACTATGATTAGGACAGAGGCATGTCACATAGCAGGCCGCTATCTAAAGAGTTTGGCTATCAGAGGTAACTGTTAACGTGATAACTTTATGGACTCGTCATCCTATTAAAGAGGATTGACAAGAGAATTTAGAGGAAATGAACTATCAGAGGTAATCATTAACGTAATAGTTTTGTAGACATGTTATCTTATTGAAGAGGATTGGCAGGGGAATTTGGAGAAAATAGACTATCAGAGGTGTGAGGTAATCATTAACGTGATAGTTTTGTAGACATGTTATCCTATTGAAGAGGATTGGCAGGGGAATTTGGAGAAAATGGACTATCAGAGGTGTATTGTTAACTTGATAGTTTTGTAGATCTGCCATCCTATTGAAGAGGATTGACAAGTTGATGGACTATCAGAGGTAACTATTAACGTGATAGTTTTATGGACCTGTCATTCTATTGAAGAGGATTGGCTTTAGTGGCCATAGTATCTTCCCTTTCTAATTAGGAAGATTAGGCTTGGTCTCATTGCTCAGGTCGATCCTGCTTACTTTGTTCTCTAGCTTTGATAATGGCAATAATATTTTGAGTCTATTCGCCTTGAGAGATTAGTTGTCTTCAGAAACGGCATTCTACAACTCCCATTCGGGCTAGGAGTTTAGTTTGAAAGTTATGTCGACAGGTCTTCACTAAGGTAGGTTGTGTCATACCTAACGAACATCGGAAAGCCATGCTTCAGAACCTCTTGACGAAGGCTTTGACGGACTCCCTCTCCTTTTACTTAGTGGCGAGAAGGGTATGGATGAAGACTTCTGTATTCTCTTCAAAGAATCTTGACAGGAAGAGTCTTTCTAGATCCGCTCACTTTTAGATACATCTAGCAGGCAGTTTCCTGAACCATTCAAAGGCAACTCCCTTAAGGGTGCCAATGAAAAATCGAGCCAGTATGGCATCGTTTGATATCACATTCCCAGTCTGTGACTTAAGGTGATAGATATATTGATTCGGTGATCCCATGCCGTTAAAAGTTTATAGCGTCGAGACCTCAAACTTTGGAGGATAAGGGATGTATCCCATTCGGCGGGATAGGACCTATCAACTCCCTCATCTTAGAGCTCACTTCTGTTAGTAATGGCATTGAGGTAGGCTTCCAATTCCTCCATTTTGGTAGACTAGAGATTCTACTCATTCTCTGTCTCTTTTCCTTCATCAGAGGAAGATTCTAGGTTGTGGGTTTTTTTGTCAGAAGCAACACCATCAACCACCCTTCCCTTCCCTTTGCTTGTGTAAGGTCGGGATGAAGACATTCTTCCTTTTTGGGAAGATTCTTGCCTTGGCGGCGAATTTGTCTTCTGAGATTTGACCATGTCTACGACATATTGAGTCATCAGGATCCGGAGTTCATTGATGGTCTCCTGCTGTGCTTTGATCATGGCTTGTTGTTCATCAAGTCTCTTCACGAGATCTTCATGGTTTCCCGTCATATAGGCGGAGCTCTCATGTTCAACGAAAGAGCTTGATGATTGGGACTCCGTAATGGCTGAGTGTTCATCCTCGGAATTGGTTTCTCTGGCTAATCTTTGATAGTTAACAAGAGGAATGGCTCCTGTTCGAGTCCGAGTATGTTGATAAAGTCCATCGAACCTATTTAGGAGGTCTTTCGAGCCAGGAGACTAAATTTTCTCTGACTCATTGGAGCTAGGAACTGATGATCTCCCTCTGCAGACCATGTTGGAAGTAACTCCAAGGTATTTATCCTCCGAAGTCATCTTCCTGTGCGAACGTCATCATTGGTTGGGCAAAGCAACATTTATTAATTGGTCGAACACCAACGGTTTGGCCGCATGTGAGAAACATTGACATTTTGAGAGAATCATAGAAATCAGTCGTTCACATTGGCATGAATGACTGACTTTTTGCATTGGTCTTTCTCTCGATAGCAATTCCCACAAGCCAGATACTTTGGATGAACCTCTCATAGAGCGTGAGGGTAGAAATGGAACCCCCTGTCCGTCAATGGATGGGACTGGTTCTTGGCAAACATGAGTTTTTAATCCATATTGATCTTTTTGAATACGACGAATCACATCGCGTTCTAAAGAAGGAACACGAGGGTCGTGTTTAGCTTGATTAACGCAAGACCGAAGTCTGCGTTTTGGTGATGAAATGCAGTCCTGAGATCTGTGTTTTGGTTTTGGAACGCACTCCTGAGAATTACGTTCGGTTTTGGAAACGCTTCCTTGAGGGTTGCGTTCCGCTTGAATAATGCACCCCTGAGGGCTACGTTTTGATTGTAAAACGTGCCTCTGAGGGCTGTGTTTTGGTTGCATAACGCGCCACTGAGGGATGCGTTCAACTTGGTTCACATGAGATTCTCATTTGGGCTCATGAATGCGTGCCTCACGTTTCATAGTAGAAATACAGAGTGATAATCATATTTTTTTTATAATTTTATACCCTCATTATCTATTTTACATGAATAAATATACTACTAATAATTATTTTTATCTTTAATTGTAGGTTAATCAAGAATAAAACCCAAGATCTCTTCTCTCAAAAAAACCCTTGAATTAAATGAAGAATACAAGCAAGAGCCAAAAAGCCCAAGCTCAGAATCAAGCCGAGTAGCCTGTACAAGCCGAAGAAAAATAAAAAAATCTAATATGAAAAAAAAA
Source organism: Asparagus officinalis (assembly GCF_001876935.1). Classification (NCBI taxonomy): domain Eukaryota; kingdom Viridiplantae; phylum Streptophyta; class Magnoliopsida; order Asparagales; family Asparagaceae; genus Asparagus; species Asparagus officinalis. Next base: position 93,802,411 of record NC_033801.1, on the reverse strand, counting down.
TGTATTCAAGATGGTTGGTCGTAAAGAAACGATAATATCTCTCAATCCGGAAGGTGAAATTTAACATATAATATATAAAAATTGCCTATCTCGACGAGGCGAAGCCATCCTTGAAGGCAGAATTTTAATAGGATATCGATGCTAGCATCGATACTGACAATTCTATTACGAAATAAAGGCTGATTTTTGATGATTTTGGATAAGATTTCAATCCAAGTGCTCACATTCATTGATTTTTACTATAAATAGGGGTAGAGAGTGAGGGGTTGAGGGGGTAAAAAATTTTATAACTCCGTTTGGAGAGGAGGGTTACTCTTAATTGAGAAGACCTTCCAAAATTATAAGTTTTTGTTACATCAATAAAAGAATTTTTTTTCACCTCTTCATATTTTTTTTCTTATCTTTATTTGATGATGAAGATGAAGATGTGATGAAGATGAAGATCAAGAGTAAGGTTTGCTTTCATCTTGAGGCTAGAACCCTCTTGGGCGGTAAATTTCCTCTTTGTTAATATTTTTATCTTTTTATTATCTTTCTTAAATAGCCAAGAGGCTAGAACCCTCTTGCCTTAGATTTATTTCATGCTTATAGAGTAGATTTAATTCATGCTTATAGAGTAGATTTAATTTTTCATATTTAATTCTTGCAATTAATTTTGTAGTTTAGTTTTTGCAATTTATTTTATAGTTAGATTTTATTTTCTTGTACTATTTACCTTGAGGCTAGAACCCCCTTGGGATTAGTTTTTATTTTCCTTTATTTTTATATTCTATGATTCACCTTGAGACTAGAACCCTCTAGGGAATTGTCTTTTCTTTTAAGGTGGGTTCAATTCTAGATTCCTCATCTTTTTAAATTAACTCTCATTCTTTTCTTTCTTTATTTTTCCTTTTCTTTCATTTTCTTGATTTTTATTTCCTTCATTTTTTCTTTCTTTCCCTGTGATTTTATTTATTCTTTTATCACATCCACTCTTCATTTCTATCATCTAAAATCTCATCTATTGACTTTCGCACATATTCACAACACTCCTCATATCTCTCCACAATCACAATTTTCATCACTCCTATTTGTCATGCACATAACATAAGAACCGATTCTAATTTTCTCCTACAATACACCTTACTCGTGGGATTGATAACTTTTTATACTATAACTTGATTAACTGTGCACTTGTAATTTTTGGTATATATTTATGGCGCATCACAGAGCTCAGAGTTGCGTTTTAGCTCACAAACGTGAAGCTCGTGTTGATCGAAAGATCAGCTTTCTCAGAGTTATGCCCGTCGTTGATATCTTCTCCTTCGTCGAGCGGCATTCTTCTTGGCCTGCTTTAAAGCCTTTGTAGCAATGTCATCAGCGTTGACAGAGTTGGTCACCACGATGGGCTGTTTGTGACCTGATGCCCATCGCTTTGGCGCGGGTACAGAACCTTCAACTCGGTGGATGAGTTTGGCTGAAGCTAAGTCTTCTCCTTCAGAGAGGAGACTATATGAATAGTGCAACCCCCAGGGGAGACAGTTCTTTGATGAGTCGGCCACAATTGGAGCTTTAGTCTCCTTAGAGATTTTACGGATCTTACACATAGCCTTGGGGCTAAGAGATCCGGAGGAGAATACTTCCTCATACATGGCTTGATCGAACTCGATGATCAGAGTTTCAACGGTCGTTCCAACGAGCTTAATGTCAGATTACGCCACCACTTCGTCGTCAGAGAAGCTAGTCCCTAGCAGAGACGACATCTTTTATTTGTTAAAAAATTTGTAATAAGAAAATGAAAGAATTGAATTTGATTTATTCTTTCTAATTGCTTAGAAAAAGAATGCTTACAAATCTCTCAATCTCTAACTGACTACAATTTGAATTTTTGATTACAAAAGAGAAGAAGATCGACAAAGATCCTCTCCTTTGTTTAAGTATGAGATGCCTCCCTCGAATGCTCGCGTCGAGTTTGCTTCTTGTTGATGATCCGAACGTATTGTTTCACTGGAATGTGGTTGGTTCCTCTTGTTTGACGTTAAGGAGAACTTGCGTGGCAAGTTTGAAACTCTTGACAAGTTGATAACTCAGAGCGAGTTTAAGCTCTTGAAAAAGAGTTGATTTGAATCGAAAACCGGTTAATAAGTCAAGGATGAAAGCTCTAAGGATTGCTCTGCAAGATGAATGTCGATCTTTTAATCTTTTTGCTGCCGAAAGAAGATGAATTGGTGATCCCCTTTGCTGATCTCTAGATCTGAAAATACACAAAGATCCAAATATCGCAAAAAGTCAGCCTCTGACTCAGTTGAGTTTTTTGTGATTTATAAGGGATTAAGGGGTGTAACTGTCTCCCTTAAATCTCTCCTTAGTAAGGGTTTAATGGGGTGTAACCCCCCCCCCCTCTCACTCTCCACGAATCTCTCCATGATAGGGTGATGATCCCCTCAAATTGTGGGGAGAAAACGGTTTCTGGAACCGTTCAACTCGTGTTTAAACGAGTCAAACACTAAAAATAACGTCCTGAGCCCAAACTCGGCATTTTAGACCTAAAATGTAAAGTTGGGCATTTCCAATTGGCTCAAAACGCAGTGGCCGCACCGCTTTAAGGGTCTGAGATGCAGGAATGAACTCTGCGTTTGGATCTGGAACGCAGAGTTGGGTTCTGTGTTTTGGGCTAAAAACGCAGCAATGAAGTCTGTGTTTTGATGTTACAACGTAGGGAGGACCTCTGCGTTTTGATGTTGAAATACAGGCCTGACCTCTGCGTTTTGATGTGAAGAGACCATCAATTTGTGGTATCTTTTGCTACAGCATTGCATAGATTATCATCTTGTAATCTTCTTCTTGGCTCCTTAAAAATATGAGAGTCTTCGGATTGTAACTCCCGATGTTGATTGTGAAGGCTATTGATTAGAGCTTTTATTAGTTGTTACGAAGGTCGTCAGATTGTAATATTCATCGATCAATGTGAAAGTCTTTAAATTGTAGCTTTCTGGAAGCCATCAAATTGTAACTTTCATCATCGGTGTTTAATGGGGGAATCAACTATCTGCAGTGATTTTTAGACAACCTACATACATATTGATTGCCAAAAAATACCTAAAACTAATCATTGCTATTTAGAATCAATCATTAGGCATGATGGTGAGATAGATGATGATATTGTGCATCGAATCAAATCGGTATGGTTAAAATGGAGGAGTGCTTTGAGAGTCTTATGTGATCGTAGAATACCAATAAAACTAAATGGAAGATTTTATTGGACGGTTATAAGACCAACTATACTTTATGGGTCAGAGTGTTGGGCAATTAAAAAACAACATGTTCAAAAAATAAGTATAGCAGAAATGAGAATGTCGCAATGGTCTTGTGAGTATACATTAAAAGATAGGATAAGAAATGCGTGCATCCGTAGTAAATTAGAGGTTGCGCCTATTGAGAATACAATGAGAGAGAATAGATTAAGATGGTTTGGTTATGTACAACGGAGACCCCTTAGCGCACCAATTAGAAAAAACGATAATATTAGAGTTAATGAGGTTAGGAGATCTAGATGTAGACCTAGAATGACTTGATTAGAAACAATTAAAAATGATATGGTTAAGACTAACTTAACGGAGGAGATGACTCATAATAGAATGGAATAAAAAAATAGGATTCATATAGCCGACCCTAAACATTTGGGATAAAGGCTTGTTGTTGTTGATAATAAGCCTAATTTTATTTCTTAAAAGTTAAGGCGGGTAATTTGAGAGATGACCCATATGAGTAAACTTTGTAGGTAACACGGCAATTATGATGATGTAGAGGTTATATTTAAAAACACCCATGATTTAGGGGGATATAGATAAACAAATTAAATGGCAAAAAATATCCTTGTTGTTGCTGTAGATGATGCAGCAGCACCAGCAGCAACAACAACAAAAAAGCCACTATCCAATAATACGAACTTTATGTATGAAATATTTGTGAATATCTATTTTTTATCCCTAAATCTTCACAATTATGTATTTATCTCAAAATCTTCAACTTTAAGTTACTATACCTCTCGAAAGTTAACTAAGAAATAATCCAAAGTACTCCTTTTTTTCTGCTAAGTTCTTAGAAAAAAAAAAGTAGGGTTTTATTTGCACTTAAATACTCTAAAGTTTACTCCGTTTTTAATTTTTACACCTCAAAGTTTATTATTGACCAAAATTTACCTCATTGTTAACTTTGATAAAAAAAACTCACCCAAAATTCAACACATTTATTTTCGATACCCCAAACGTTTATTTTTTTTAATGATTGGGGTTTCAAAATTAATTTTTTGTTAGTTGAATAAAAGTTAAGTTTTTGTTTAAGTATGGGGTATCAGAGTTTAAGTTTGTTGAACTTTGAGGTTTTCTATAGGAAGAATACTCTGGGTTATCAAAGTTAAAATGAGATAAACATTGGTGTATTTTTTGGGTAAGGAAAAAAACTTTGGGTTATCAAAGTTAAATATGGCATAAACTTTGGAGAATTTAAATGCAAATAACCCTAAAAGTTAAAAAAAATTAAAAAATTTTAAAATGCCTAAAGTACCCCACGATTCAGGCTAGCTTGACAATGTTAGGCGAGCGCGAGATCGACGTCACGGATTTTAGGCGAGCTCCAGCTCGTGACCTTCAGGCGAGGTCCAGTCAGCTAGCTCGAGACCTTCACTCGAGGACGAGTCGACGACAAGGGCAGGCGAGCTCGTGGCGAGCTCAAGCGAAGGCCCTACTGCTGGAATAGTAATAATAATTTACCCTTGAACATCCAATACAAATTATGTAATAATATTGTAATGTTAATAAATTTAATTATTGCACATAATTTGGTTATTATTTATATAATTGTTATATATATCCTTAGAAGTTATTTTGTTAGATCATGCACTGTGATGGTCACTTGCTTGAAGATATGATCTAACTTAGAAATTTTTTAAATTTGTGCTTAACCTATAACTAGTAAAGGATAACTTTGTTATAACAGGTTATTATGCATGACACCGATATATGAGATATGGTGGTGGGTCTCAACCATCGAGAATGGAGATTCTCCGGGTGTATGTCATAAGCACGCATTATGATGTGTGTAGCACTAGACCGTATTTGAATTCTCTAGGATGAGTCACCTAAGAGATAGAGAGTTCAAATTGTTACATGGTCCCTTTGACTTAATGATATTGTCATTTTTGATTTGATAATTTAGTATGTTTTGATGTGATGGTTAAGCTTGTTTAGCAAGCGCTACACAACCTGAAACATTGGGTTGCTAAATTTTATTTAGAAAAATGATGGATGTCTAGATAGGATCCAGTATGCTCATTATGATGAGTTAATTTATTATTATGCATTCCCATGAAGCTATTAAATTCCTGTCGGCAGGTGTTTTTGAAAATATTTTTAAAAATTTACTTTCTTATAAAAATAAAATATTTTGATATTTCAAAATAATTTTTATTTAAGTTCATGGGAATTGCAAATTTAGGCATGAGCAAATAGGTGAGTTGTCCTGTTTAAAAGAGTTGCCTAAAATAAATGATACTGGAAGGGATTGAATGTAAGATATTATTTATTAATAATTAATCCCATATTATGGAAGAGCTTTTATGAACAATTGGTCGGATAGGGATTTGATTGTTAAATTAAAATTATTAATTTGATTAATAATTGGTTCTTGATATGGGACCCAATTGGTCTCACTAATGTCATTAGAAGAGGTATACATGCAATACAATTCTATTTCTATCCTTAATTGTTATGGATAAAGTTTTTGAATAAATCTATTTCTATCCTTAATTGTTATGGATAAAGTTTTTGAACAAATCTATTCTATCCTTAATTGTTATGGATAGAGTTCTAGATAATTATGAATTGTTTAAAGTTAAAATCTCTAAGACTAGTGTAATCCTATAAATAGGGTTCATATGTAGCCTTAGAAGAAGAGATTTTTAGATTAGAAGAGAAGAGGTTGAAAATCTTATGAAGATAATATGAAGAAATAGATTTTGAGAACCTATCTCTCAGTATTGCTCCTCTACGGTGACGGGTGGATTTCAATTGGAGGCTTTTTCTCTTGAGGAAGCTATTTCGGATTGATCTCATGACAGATTATTGTCGAAATTCGGAAAGCGTTTCAGGTATTCTTCTAATATTTAATTAATTTTGATTAATAGTCATGATATGTTTTTTCCGCTGCGTTGTATGTCATGAATCCAACACCTACAGGCAAGGGTGACGCGAGGCACAGGCGAGCTCGAGTTGGATCTTGCAGGCGGGGTCGATGGGCTACTGGCGAGTCGACACAGGCGAGCTTCGAGCAATGAGCTCGCCTGTAGGCGAGGTGCAGGCAACCTCCTGGAGAGCTACTTGAGCTCGCTTGTTGTGGGAACTCGCCTGCGTTGGTGGAAGACAGGCTGACGACAGCCCATCTAGGGTTTTTCTATAAAAGGGAAACAGTTTCCTTATAAAAGGGAAACCCAGAGCACAAATCCCCTTGCCCCCATTTTTCTTCTTCTCAGAGCGTTTAATTCTTTGGTGGTGGCCATTTATTGAGCTCCTGTAGCAGAGATTTTTCAGAAGAAAAATCTCGTGATCCTGTGCGCTTTTTTCATAGTGACTTGAGAAAAGATTTTACAAATTGTAAAATTTCACGCCTTATTTGAAGAACAGAAAGTTTATGTTGCTTCTTTTTTTTTTGAGAGATCTCAAGTTTAAGATCTGCTCTTTACAAGCTTGTAACATTTTTTGATATAAAGGAAATTATTTGTGTGGCTCCCGAGGACGTAGGCAAGTTGCCGAGCCTCGTTAAAACTCGGTGTTCTTCTTTTCTTATAATTTTTTTATTTGCTATAATTTATTCTTTCTATTGTCTTATCATTTCAAGGAATACTCAAGTAATCTTTGAAACACACTAATCTTCTGTGTAAACTAAACTCACAAAAGGAAGCTATCAGTGAAACTCATATAGAAGAGAGATAATAAGAACTTCAAAATTGGGGGCGGGGGGTGATGAAGGGGAAAAAAATCTATAATATCTCTCTATAAATCCCATATACAAGAAATCTTTTTTCCACCTTAGCAGAAAAGAACGAACATATGGGATCAGGATTCATCATTATAATCTCCACCATCAACTTCTCTGCTTCATTTGCTCTGACTCAAAATAACAAAACAGGGAAGTTTTTTTAAGGTCCCTCCATCATCAACTCCCCCTTCAAACCTCTGTACAAATTTTCTCTACAACGAGAAACTTCTCCCAGCAGGAAGATAGCCGTAGCCGACAATTTCAAAGCGACAGAACAATATTGTGCTCCCTTCAGATGTTTTCATCCTTCGAAGCGCTTCAGCACCTGTTATGGATTGGATCAGAACCTCTTCTAACTCTTCTCTTGCTCGTTCGATTCAGGTCAAACGATGATGGCGAAGGCGCTTCGGAAACGTTCCTCACATCAAAGCTTGTGTCATCAGTCTCCTTAACAGTGATGGGCTTCTCAGCTACATTTCTCCTAATTAGATCCTGGTCTAAGTTTCTAATGCCGTAGACCTTAGATGGAGCAAGAGCTATAGAAATGAAAAGGGGTAGAAGAACTAGCAGCCTACGATTGGTACGAGAGGCACCCATTGCTCTCCCTTGAAGCCCTGACGGTTACCCACCTCACAATTGCCACATTCTGAGTGGATAATAGGATGATGTATCGTTATATTTGAGCGCTAAAGGTAAAGGAAAAGCTCAGGGGCCTCAAAAACATCCATAGAGTATCATAGATTATAGATTCACTTCAATCATATACATGCAGAGCCGAAGATATATAGAGATTTAAGGCTGTTTTAGAAGGTTCTGACAGGTAATAAATAAAGATGGATGCTTGGAACATGATCCTCGGGAAGCTACGCATCTTTATATTAGTTCCTTGTCTCCCAAATTCCATCCCATAAAGAAAGAAAACCCATCCAGTGGATTCTTACGTTGAAAGTCCCTTCCCACCATAACAGAGCTTTGAAGGTTTAATAAGGTTTGAGAGAGGTAATTTTAGATGGTAACGTATCTTCACAGATTGAACACTATTTTCATGAGACCGAATTCCCAGAGCAGTATCATCTTTTTTTTAATTCTTTTTAAATGTGCGGTTTGTCGGAGTTTATCCTCGATTATTTTAAAACCATGTTAAAAGATCCATTGTATAGCAGAATCCAAAGTTGTCGCAAGGATTGAGAATTATCATTCTATATTCTAATATTATGCGCGTGCTTCAATGTAGGGTCATTTCCCCTTTCCATCCATCATTAAGCCCTTACATGTTTTGCATTGATCTAAGAATTGACGGCTTTTACAATATTAACCGTCAAGTATGGTTTGCACTGATCTAGAAATTGATGGTTCTTACAAGTTACAACACTAACGGTCTAGTAGAAAGAGTTTGCTAGCAAAGAACAGAGAGATGTGGGGATTAGTATCCAACAAACACCAATCACTTGCTTTGTGTCCTTCACTTACCTTCCATAAGATCTTACCCCTATATTACAAAATTCCTATACTTGAAAACATAAGAAGCTCTCCTACCTAAAAAACAGAGAGGGGTAACTTGGTTTCTTGTGCTAAATTAAGTTTCTTTTGCTTTTCATTGCCATTCTTTCACGCCAGAACTCCCCATTCAAAGATCCAAAACCAAAAGAGGGCCCACACTAAGCTTTCCTATTCCCTCCTCCATTATAATTACCCTTTCTCTTTAATCTTTCCATTATAATTACCCTTTCTCTTTAATCTTCTCCTTTATCTATGTACACTGATTTCCTCTTTAGTTGGTACTTTAAATTCTCTTTTTATTTTTTTTATATATATTTATACACACAACAGCATGCAACTTGGGTTTGTAAAGCATAAATTCCCTGGAGCCAGGGACTGGTCGTTGGTCAAAGCCAAGGCAATACCAACTCGGATTTGCAACCATAGAGGGTTTTTATTTTTATTATTAATTAATTTATTTATTTATTTTTATTTTCTTCTTTTTGTGCTTTTTAACTTTGAATTAAAGCAAAAGAGAGACAGTAGATGTTTCTTCCAATCCCAAGAATTGTTTCTATGATGAGTTCATAAGGCTTATCCTTGTAATAATGGAAACTTTTGAGTATTTCACTCATGAATCTAAAATCACACTTATAATGACAAGCTAAAGACACAAAGTAATTAGATTCTTGATCAGTAATGACAAGCTAATAACATCATTAGATTCTTTGATCAGAGATCTGTTTTTTATGTTGCACGTGATCAACAAACACGTTTTTGTTTAACCATTGATTTTATAAAACTTTTCGTACCGATCCTGTTTTAACAGTTATCATCTGCGAAGATCATCATACCTAAGCACACTAAAGACTTAATTTTATCCATCAAAATTTTCATCCCAAGACATATTAGATGACCCTTTTTCGTTTATTGCTTATATGTCAATATCATAATGTCATAAAGTTACTTAAGTTGTAAATAATCACCATCATATCGCCTAAACTTGTGAATTCAGGTTTTTCATCAGTTATGAAGTTTTTCTCAAAAGTATTTTAATACTCCAAAATAAGAAGTAGAATTTGCTGATGTATATAAGGACTAAACCAATCACAAACCTTTGTGGATGATGATTCGTTGTTCAGATGCTTGCGGGTTTCGTTGCTTCACGATATGATTGCTTTCAGCTCAATTCCAATGTGTATGCGATGATGCATCCCAAATGGGCATGCACTCATGGACATTTGGCTTTACTTTAGAATGTTCTCTTATGAATCACATCTCATGAGGGATCAACTCAAGAGGGAGATACATGTATACTCATGATGGAGTATGGCTACGTTCCTTTTTCTAAGATGTAATATTCAAACTAGACTCTATATCCTCCTCATGTCTAGGCTTATATTTATAGGGTATGAGAAGCCCACAAGATTTGCAGATACGTGTATGTATGTGCATGTATAATAAAATAGACAAAAAAAAAGGAAGGCTCATGAAGATAAATGAATGATCTTGCCTTTCTTCTTTGGTGACTAGATTCTTAAGGCCCCGTTTAGATTGAGGCGAATAGGGGTGAAGAGGCGAATAGGGGTGAAGGAAAAGGAAACTTAGCTTCTTTTATCTTCTCTCGGCTATTTTCCCTTAACTTCCCCTACCCCAATAAAATCCCAGCAGGGCCTAACAATTGTTTGTTCCTGCACTGTATGGACCAGGCTTACAGAAAGTTTTGCAGCAATGCATTTTGAAAAGATTTTAGGGCCTGTTCGTTTGTTTTCTAAAAACCAAGAAATGGAAATGGAAATGGTGAAAATCTCAAAACTCATCATTTCCTCCATTTCCATCCCTAAAACTCACCCACAACATCCAATAAAATATTATTTTCATCCAACAACTCATCCACATCATCTAATAAAATATGATTTTCATCTAACCACTCATCCATCACATCTAACAAAATATTATTTTCATCTAACAACTCATCCATCACATCTAATAAAATATTATTTTCATCCAAACATCACTCAACTCATCTCTTCTCATCATTTCAAATCACTCACATCATCCAATAAAATATTATAACAATTCACCTCATCTCATTAACATTTCATTTCTTCATTTTCATCCCAAAAAGTTATGAAAACACTTTTCTTAATCTTTCTTCACATCACCCAATAATACAATGACAACTCATCTCATCTCATTTCATTTCTTATTTTTAAGAATGAACCGAACAAAAGAAAACAAGAAACTACAGGAAATAGGTTTCTTATAATTCATTTCCTTATTTTTTTTCGCCAACCGAACACTCCAAAACTAGTTTTCTTAAAAAATCACAAACATCATCCAATAATAAGGTGACAACTAACATCATTTCAATTTCATTTCTTTGATTTCCTTCTTTTTTAGCCAACCAAACACTCCAAAAACAATTCTTCATTTTAATAGTTTTCCATTTCTTTGATTTCCCTCTTTTTTTTAGGCAAACGAACAGGCCCTTAGACAAAATATGGAAATGAAAACAAAGAGATAACAAAATACCTCCTTTTTTTTAGCTTGGTTATGTAACTCTATAATTGATTTAACATGTAAACATGACTGTTACTATAGAATATATTCACGTACCAATAATTTTCTTTCAGGCAAAGACCATAGCAGAAATTAAACTCTCTTATACATCTCCAGCCTCACAGTGAGACTACAGATCTACCAACAAACTACTGGTTTATTTGAACAGCATCCTATGACAGTTAACTTTCTCGAACTTTAGTGCAGCATCCTATGAAAGCTAACAGCTAATTACAGGTATTAATTGAAAGGACTTGTCTTGGTATTCTTGATATGCCCCTCAACTGAGACCCAAATCTATAACAATGCACGCATAACAGATGGAGTGGATCCAATAAGTAGTAAACATTTCCATGGCATCTAGACTCCAACACAAAAAGTAACACCACCTGAATATTTGAAACAAACGAGGTCAATTGATCGTTATTGTGGGTGAATAACAACCAACAAATCATATAATATTCTGTATTTCAAAAAAAGGTTACAGAAATTTCTCCGCTTCCTAAAATATGAAGGAAAAAGATAAGTGTACTACAATTTTGCTACTACTTGGGCATCACAAGAAACAAGAGTGGGGTCCTTCCTTAAAAAAGAAACGAGTCACCACAGCCCCACTCTTTTTGTTTCTTGTAGTGCCAAAATAATAGGAAAAGAGTAGTATATTTATCACTACTCAAATATGAAAGAGCAACTTCCTCATTTTCAAAATAAATAAATAAATAAATAAGAAAAGACAAGAGAAAAATATAGGCATCCAAACCCCTTTCTGACCGAAATATTTACATTTTGTGCATGCAGGATCACAATAACTAAAGAACTACTGCAACTATATGCAAGTTGCAAGAAAATTAGAAAGCAGAAAATGTAAAGATAAAGGTAATGACAAAAAGAAATATATAACATGAGGAACTCGAAACTCCACAAGACACATCTTATATTTTTCGATGAAAATAACAGTTTTACAAAAGAATGAAATGCTACATTATATAACAAAAGCAGGCAGAAAAAGAAAGTTGATGGTGTCGCAAACTGGATGCTGCCTCCTTATACATACCTCAGAAGCTCGTTTCCTCCAAAACCAAAGGAAGCTCCAAAATCTCACTTCCTCTCTGAATCTTGAGGATAACTTTATCCCCAATATTGTAGTCATCAAGAATCTTAAACAGCTCGGCTTTATTTTTGATCTACTCAAACAAAAATCATTGTAATTAATGGTTGCAAGAATCCATGAGTGAGAGAGAGAAAACAGTATGTTCAAAAAGAGACTCTTACAGGCTTTTCATCAATAGCAACAATAACATCCCCAAGAACTATGTTACCAGCAAAACCTCTATTTGTGGGTAGTAGACCAGCTTTCGCTGCAAGACTGTTTCCAGCAACCTTCAAATGGACAACGTGAATAACATGAGGTTTGTTTTCCTCTCGGAATTTGGATAGTATTTCTAGTATTTCTTTCTTTTCAGTTGTGTATGTTGTGCCTCTATATATGCCTCTCTTGTACTTATTTTATGCACAATAATATAAGTCTTTGTATTTTCTCCAGATTATCCGAACTGATAAGAGATGTTGAGCAATACTAAATATTGTACCTGTAGCACAAGAACTCCATTACGAACATTTAGTTGATTAGCAACAAGATCTGGAGCTATCTCCACATTAAGACCAGCACGAACAGCCTTAAAAAAATGAGTGATGAAGACAGCAATAAGAGTTTTGGACATGACAATAACTTCAATAGGAATGTAGTATTAATTTAGTTAATACCAGATATAGCATGTTGGCATTCCAATGGAATAATCTTAACAAAAGAAATAAAATATTATATTTTAACATGGATGCCTATCCAGTGTTAATTCATCGAGTTTTAAGATGGAACCAATTTCATTTGTCCTTTCCTTTTAACCTGACTTTCTGACCCATAAGAACAAACTTCACTCCAGATAGAGCATAAGGCTAAAAGGATCTCATGGTCCAATAGCATGTATATTGGTATATCCATGCCAGCACTTTCTTTCTTTCTTTTCTTTTTCTTTTTTTTTTTTTTTTTTTTTTTTTTTACGGTGCAGGTGAGTGCAGGTACATAGTGATAGCCGAAAGAAAAGTACAAGAACACAGATAAATTAACAGCTACAAAAAAAAATGGACGTGCTTAAACAGCTCGGCATATGCTGCTAACATCTGGACGTGATGTTTTCACTAAAATGTGATGTCTTGCTGAATGTTTTAATTTTTAATTGTGATTATCAGCTAATAAAAGATGCTCAAGGCAGCCTGCAATAAATTGATAAATTTTTCAAAAACAATCTCATGATTGGTTGGTTAAAGAGGAGAATCAAAGGCGATAGCTATGTTCAGGGTCTTGAATCAGTAAAAAAGATAGCGAACTAGATCCGACTGTTCTTATAATAAATAAATAAATAAAGCACAGATCTGTATGCTTAGAATAAGAATGGATACAGAAATATAGACATCAAGCAAAGAAATGTGAAAGCAGCTGGAAGTAAAAGTGGAGCTTAATAAATCTTTCATGTTTTGAAAATAAATTAATTTGAAAGCTGGAAGGAGCTCCGACTTTGTGATATGTTCTCCCAAAAGGAAGATAAAATAATAGTCAGAAAGAAAAATAAGACATTGGATAAGATATATAAGATATGCGTACTTTTCCAAACTGGATCAACTGAGGAACTATCTTTAGAACAGTTGAAGATGGAATAGCAAAGCCTACACCAGCAGATGTCCCTGCAATACTAAAAATAGTCCTCAGAATTTAGAAAATAAATTGGTCAAATATGTATTTTAAAGTGGATTAAAAATGTTGCATATTCTTCAAAATTCAACATGTTCCATTTGCGACATGGGTCCCAACCTGGTACATAGTAAATCTTTGGGAAGTAAAGAACAATACTGATCATGCTATTGTCATCCAATAAAAGAAGGGTTGAATATGAAATATTACATAGTAGTACAATTGGAAATTGCTCTTCTAAAGAATCATTTTCTTCAAAGATCAAGTAAACAATGTAACAAACAAAAATTATTTTAGTTGCATGGGTACAGGTTCGGTTACTGGTGGGGGTGCAGTTGCGTTATGGGACACAACAAATTTGTAAAAGGTAGGGTACGGGGTCACGGCTATAAAAGTATGTTATGCATATTTATATTTATTAAATTAATAACTTACATAAGACCAATATTGTTTTTTCATTTACATAAGATCAATATATTTGAAAAATATGTTAGAATATGTCTCCAAGAAGTAGATGAGGAGTGTTTTAAATTAAAACATGTAGTATATAATTGAGTGTACATTTGAACACCGTATGCCAAGAAGTGTCCAAGAAGTTTAGGTACGGATATGTGTCGGGTACGGGTACGGCTTCCAAATAGATGTACACAGGTAACATAGTAGGGAACAAAGGTAGATGTCATATGGTCTTTGCAAACAACACAAATTATAAGGAATTGAATTATTTGCCAAGAAAGTGTGAAACTAACCTTTGAAAGAAAGCAATTACCGAATAAACAAGGAACTATACCTGTTTGTGTAAATATTGCTGTGTTTATGCCAATCATATTTCCTCTGGAATCTAGTAAAGGACCGCCACTGCCAAACGCAAATTCAGCGTAAGTATTTGGATTGTGTTACTTTTTGCTTCCTACATCATATAAGTATACACAAAGTAATACTTAGGTTATTGGTTCCTTAATTACAGACCATTTTTTGCATAATATTGAACTTTACTTGAGATGTGTTGTTCTTCAAGACCAGTCATCTTTAGATTTTACAGTTACTGACATGATTACTGTCCAAATAATATTATGAACGGCCTTCCATAATTTTCAAGCAAGTGTTGCATTCCATATTTACAATGAAATGTCCCACAACAAAAATAAGTAGAATAATACATCCAAATATTCTTAGAAAGACAACAAGTTTAAGGAGATGATAATAACTCTGACAGCAGGGGAACTTGTAGCTCGTGTAGAGCACCCACTTGTAGTATTCACAGGTCACGAAGAATTTACCCTCAATCCACCCACTGCCAATTTACCCTCAATCCACCCACTGCCTGATAGGGGAGAGGATTGGATTATCCACCTTATTCATTCAAACAAATAATAATAAAGGACCCTCACAACAACATTTTCCACCTAATGTATCAAAGCAATTATGTGTAGAACAAGTTGGAGTAACTAGTATCATTATTACAAAATTGATGACTCTGATCTGACAATTCTGCCTTACAATGCCGCCCTATAAGGGTTGCATCCTAGTACTGCTTTTATCTTTTATAACAGGAAGGTCGTGAGTTGAACGACATTTCTCCCCATATGGGAAAAGGTCATATTAATGAAAACTCTACCCCAGTGTGACCCCCAACATGTTAGAAGTTCTTAATTTTAGGGTATAATGCCATAATCAAGCCACATGTCAATGAAGAGTACACGGGATGCATACATAATAGGGTTCATCATTTCTCCTGACACGATAAAGATATAGCAATGTGATTCAATTAGTCATGTGTAGTAGTGATGAACAATGATTCATATAGTAGGCACCATAAATTCAAGAAAATAATTAGCGATTACTTTTTAAGGTTGTCAGTGACTGAGCGAATGCTTCCACAAAAAACAATAATAAGAACTAAATATAATGAATTGTTTCCAAGGAATATAAGTGTAGAGTAATATATCTATAGGACTAACGATGTAAAGTTGCTATCCATCATTGATTTAAATATCTAACTCCTTTACTAGCTTATTATGGCCAAAGTGGCAGGAAAAAAGTAATTTAAAATATACTATTCTGTGGGAAAAAATAATAAAGAAGAGTAAGAGAAGAGTTCAATTTAAATGTATGAATGACTAATGACTAATTTCTTTTAATTACCTTACCTACCTAATAACCCTAACTGAAGAGTAAGAGAATTCAAAAAATGGGATATGCACATCTCAAAGAATAGGGTATCTGGAGCCCTAGACGAACCTATTCCCTGGATTGATGGCTGCATCTGTCTGGATACCACCTCCAATGGTTACTCCAGCTTGACTAAAGATATCCCGATCAAGTCCACTAATAACACCAACTGTTAGAGTATGGTCAAAACCAAACGGGTTACCAATTGCTAGGCATTGCTGACCAACTCTTAGAACAGCTGACTTCCCCACTTTGATTGGCTTTAACAGATCTCCAGAAGCTTCCACCTATTAGACAATATATAAAGAGATGGACAAAGTCACAAAATATCAGAGGATCCAAAACCCAACTTCATAATCAATGGTCAGGTATTTTACACGACAGAAAATAGTGTTAATAATATATTCAATAATCATCATAAGACAAGCATTCAGTTATAATCTTTTATATAACAAGGATGGAAATTTAAAAAAAAAACAATTTGAATTTAGAAATAATTTTATTTTGATTTATTTAGCTATTAGAAATTTCATCGTTAAAACATTACTGACATTTGTTCTAGATGTATGTGTTATGGAAGTTAGTTTCCAGAAAATCCCGATGTAAGTTTATGGTCATCAACAAAGAAAACTGAATGTTAACTTCCTGAAAAAACAGCCTAAAATTCACAGTACCTCCTTTAAATTTAGACTATTATTTAACTACATGGCTTAGAAGTCTATGGATGCTCACTTGATTAACATTGCTACCATTAGAAATAGCATCCATCACCAAATAAAAAGACTAAATCAGCAGCTGTTCAACATGGAATCTGAAATGCTCAGCTGACAATGTCTTGATGGAATCACTTCATCCATTATGTTTTTTTAAGTACAGATAAAGTGTTCAAAAGACGCATGTACCTTTAAGACAGCCAAATCCTTAGAACGGTCTGCACCAATCAGCTTAGCCTCAAAATTCTTTTGTACCCTTCAATAAATTATCACCATGAGAGGAGGTTTATCTAACATGTAAATACTAGCCTATTACAAACATGAAAAAAAATTTGTTTATATCTAGTGGGAAGTTCACCCTTCAGAGGCAAGGATATTCACTCGCGCAACAACTTGACCAGGGCTTGGATTCCTTGAAAGAGCATTGCCAACCACTAGGGCAAGATACAATCATGGTCAAAATAGAAAATATATGAATAAAAGTTGAATGCTCAAATTTAGTTTCATATTTTAAATGACAATTGTACATATAACTGCTAATGAACACTTTCAACTTACCAAATATGGAGTAAAAATAAGTACAAAATCATAGAAACGAACTTAAATAATTCAAGACCTATTATACAACCATATGGTCAAGCACATGCCTGATGATGGTTCTCACCATGGTAATTTGTCACTATGTGTCCATTGCCATCCCAAACTACTCCAGAACCATTTCCTTCAGGAACCTGGGTTATACATTTGACAAGAACAGCTCCTATGACTATATAGTCAAATAATAACAATGAAAAATGAAATAGAACAAGATGCTCAATCTGTCTCTATTGTTCACGCATAAAATAAACACAATACAACTTTAAAAAAGTGTTTTAGCATAAATTTCTTGTCTTTTTCTGAAAGTACAAAAAATTACTCGCATTATCATTTTCCCTATGGATTATCTTCTTTATAAACACATAGTCAAATAATAACAATGAAAAATGAAATAGAACAAGATGCTCAATCTGTCTCTATTGTTCACGCATAAAATAAACACAATACAACTTTAAAAAAGTGTTTTAGCATAAATTTCTTGTCTTTTTCTGAAAGTACAAAAAATTACTCGCATTATCATTTTCCCTATGGATTATCTTCTTTATAAACAC
>NC_033801.1:93693288-93780788 GCF_001876935.1 Asparagus officinalis | reverse complement strand
ATAATATTATTATCTTTAACAATTCATATATAACTAACTAGTGGAGACACATATACCTCCAATACAACTCAAATAAGAGGGCACATATACCATCACTTCTTTTGGTGTTCCTTTGTGTCCGCTACCCAACTCCAATTTACCGATGCTATCATTTGCTTAGTAAGTTCTGAAAATAAAATTCAACTTGAGGATGTGTACAACTCAACAGGGGTATGTGGAACCTCTCTGTTAATCTAATGCAAAGACACAAGCCTCTCCCATTGCATGTCAACTTTAATGTACTATATGTGCTCAATAAGCCTTGACACTGAAACCAAACTCGAGGAACTCACAAACTACTTTGAAACTCAAGCGTACATAGACCCCTCTATTAAACTAACACAAAAACTATATACACTCTTGCCTCGCATGGTTTCTGTAACAAAACAACCCAAGTGAAGGCACATATATCTTCACCTCAACTCAAATTTGAGGGAACGAAAAAGATTACTTTGCTTACCGTTCATGTCATAGTCATTTTAAGCGGGGGCACAAAAGTTAAACAACAAAGAACATATACTCTCCTACTTGAGAAGTTCTCCTGACTTGAGTCATAGATGTTCTCATCTAAATCAAGATGATCACTCCTACTTTTTATAGTATAAGAAAAAATTAACTTGCTTATAACAGAAGATGTGAAAATTAACCTTGTGATAGAAATTTGAAAATGGAGCATGATAGGCATGCGAGATTTGAAAAGGCAAAAGGACGATAAATAAGTAATAATAGAAAACAGTTAGAACCAATTTTGATAAGAGACTTATGGTAGCTTCCCTAGCAATTCCTTTGTAACAACTAGTAACTGCTTCCCTCTGACTTCTCTACAAATAGATATCTCTCTGCGACTCCGAGAAAAGAGATAGCACGGAGAGAAACTCATAGAATAGACAGAAAGTGTAAACGTGAGTGAGAAAAAAACTATGTTTTTTCCACTTTTCTTTGAGGCCTCCAAGATACAAGTTTGAAGACCCAAGACCCCTCTGCTCTCCCTAGTTTATAACATGTTAAATATCTGATATAAAGTTTGCCAACAAAATATTTGCATCTTCTGTTATGTGATTTTGATGTTTGCTCAATTCTTTGTTTTCCATTAGTCACGGGTTTCTTTTAAATAAAAGTAGTTAACAAGAAGAAATAAATTTCTGGGAGCATTAAGCATGCAACCCTCCCTCTTATATAATCGAAGTGACACTAGTATATGTCTAGGGGCAATTTTTAGAAATTGCCCTATTCTACTTAAGATTAGTGACACGACTTGGTCAAGGGGAAATTAGCCTACCCAAATATAAATTTTCATGTGCTAAATACTAGCATGTTTTTGATTTTTCTAATAATATTTTCTACAATTTATTAGTAGAAGCTCTAGCGATAGTCAACACACTTCTCACCCGCCCTCCTATTGGCCCGCATAGCTGTTGCTTTCTTGTGTGCTGGTTAGCGATTATTTAGATTTTTAAAATTGCTTCCAACCCTAGGAACCTTAAGAGCATTGCATTAAACCCCCTTGAACTATTTATATTCTACTAGATCCGGTTATCGCATATAACCCCCTAAATCTTTTATTCGACTAAACCGCACTGAAAAATTTCTCATTTAATCTCTAAACCAGCATCGTCAACTCTAACATATCATGTATCATGTATGATGTAACAAAAAAAGATGCAAATAACCCCTTAGTCGGGAAAAAAACACTCTTTTGTCTTTTTTGCTAAAAGAGTATTTTTTGGTGTTGAGAAGAAATTCACGTCTTTTTTATCATGTATTTATCACGACACATTAGAGTTGACGCTATAATTTGGGGTACTAATGAGAAATTTTCAGGTAAGATTTAGGGGGTTTCTACAATAATGCCTAAAGTTTAGAGGGTTCTAGTGAAATTAAATATTTGAGGGGTTAGCGCAATATGTCTAAAGTTCAGGGGGTCTAGCAGAATTAAAAAGCTAGGGGGGTTATGTGCAATAATGCCTAAAGTTCAAAAGGTTAGTGAAATTAAAAAGTTTAGGGGCCTATATGTAATAACGCCTAAAGTTTATGGGGTTTAGCAGAACTAAAAAAATTATAGGGCTATGTGAAATAATGCCTAAAGTTCAACGGGATCTTATGAAACCTTCAAATTTTGTAGTCTAAAACCATGTTATATAAGCATATATGCTAACATATCATGCATCTTAGCACTTATTGCAACATAATTTCCACTGAATTTTAAAAGAGGATGAAAATTATTACTCTGTTTACCTAACAAACCATCAAGGTTTATGCAGGTATCAATAGCTAAGATTGAGGACGATGATAGTTATAATTAAAATATATAGAACATTTGTTTTCTGCTTCAAATGCAAATGTAAATTCTTGTAGTAAAACATCATCTCATCTTAAAGTGGTTTGCCCCTATTTTGGGAGAATTGAAGGTTAGCTCTTCATCGGCATAAGCTTAGAAACCATGACAAAATTTCTTCTTGGAAAAAATAAAAATATGATGAGAGAATAACAAGCACAACAAGAAAGAGGGAAAAGAAGTTTTGTTTTCTATGTGTAGTTTTAGTGCATGTTAAGATGTCAATATGATATCTTATTTGGATATGTATTTTTGCTTTTTATGTTCTATATGCTACTAATGCTACTACTAGACATGGGGATGTAATATTTTAGGAGTATGTGCACGTTTTGCAGCTCCTTGCTAACAATGCAGTGATGCTATTGATGTTAAACTATAATGCTACTAGACAATATGGATGTAACTATTCTGGTTATGCTTGTTTTGGTACTCTCCTGTGATGATGCTAGTGGTGCTAATAATCTGTTTAATTTTTGTTGTTCATTTACCTATCAAAATTTTAAGTAACTAGTCATTGCAATTTGTGAGATATGTGGACAATACTTATAAGCTTGTTATGGTTTCATGGTTTGCAGGTTCAACTAAGGGGGCTATAGAGCCTATAGTAGGCTATAAGCCTATGACGGACTATTGGTATGAGTCTAAGCCTTTTGCAATCTTGATGATGCCCTAAAGGTTTTTATTGCTGAGTTCATGATTGCACATATTTGGTTGGTTATATGTTTCATTGTACTGTTTATCTATTCTTGATAAATCTTAGCTTTCAATGATATATTGATTTCAGCCTATATTTATATGTCATATTTTCACATAGAGAGATAGCAACCTAAGTGAAAATTTAATGCATTGGATGGTAATCTCTACATGCACTACAAATGGCTACAATGCATTATCTTTATCTAAAAAGGTAGCAACTTATAGTGGTTTTTGATGTTCTGGATGGCTACCATTGTTGATGAACTAGATAGTAGTCTGAGCCTATGCATCCAAATCTTATTATGGTCTCCATGTTTTTGAATGCTCATAATAAGTTTGTTTGTTTTAACTCATATATATTTCATATTCTTTAAGGATTTTCTCTTCACACATAAAATAAAATTGAGATTTTATGAATTCTTGGCTGCTCCTGAGTTCTATACCTTGTTTCCTCTTTGATGGTTTTCTCTTGGGCATGTTGATATTCTATTTATATTACAATGATGATAGTTAATAATACGACATAGTACCCTACATTGTCCTTTTCATGTATTGGCTAAGCTATCCTTGATGCATTAACACTAATCTGAGCCAAAGCACGTAAATGATGAAGAAGTCCCTTTGATTGTGTACATATGTAAGCAAAAACTTTGATTGAATACATGAAAATATTTTACCTGAATGAAGATACTATAATCATGATTACACGGAGAACCATACAAGGAATTAGACCAAAATTGCAAATTTCCATATTTGAAGTTTATGTTTAGTTGATTTCAATAATTTCTTCAACTATTTGATTTGCTTCACTTTTCTATTTCCTACAATATGATCACCATTATCAGTGTTGACCTTGTTGGGTACACCCTCTTCATTTGCCTAAGCAAAATATTTGCATTTTCTATTGTGATATTGTGCATACCCCCTTGTTCTTGTCATACTACCAGGTCATCAAAGGAGTTAAAATATTGCAATCACATTCAAACTTGTAAGCTTTCAAGAGTAAGCATTCTCTCTATAGGTTCCAAAAAAAGTGGAGGTTGAATTGAGTTTGTAAGTTCGGCTCCGGTTGATACATATTTATCACTTATGCATGAAATATGTATATTGCCCACTTTTTTTACCGTTGGGAGCTCACAATAATGCATAGCATTATTATGCGGTACTCTCACCAGTGGTTATATGATACTTTGTGTCTGACGATTTCTTTGAATCCAAACATGAAAAATCTAAGGAAACTCAATCATCAAATTTGGTTTCCTATACTTTTCTTACCAAACAAAGAGGGGAATAAATGCAAGCCATGTTTTGTAATACTTGGTGAAACAAATAGAAAATTCTACTTTCTAAGAAACATGAGGGAAAATATGGAATTGCAATTCTAGGCTTAGAACTGATTTCCAATTATTACAAGAAAATAGCCAAACATGCCCTAAAGGAAGTTAATTTGGGGCTATGATTCTAACAAATGACCTCACGTTGTTTTGTGGTAAAAAGGAAGGTATTAAACAAAGGTGATAATACACTGGGTAAATTTAAAAGAGGAAATGAACAGGTCTATTTTTGCAGAAAAAGTTAGGCAACATACAAGCTTTGCAAGAACATTATGAGGGTACACAAAATGACTGAGAAAGCATGTCTGATGCATTTGTGCAAGGATGTGTGCATGCATGCATGTGCGAGTGCATTACCCTAGGCCATTTAGTTTGAACTCTATATGTAAATATGCAAACAAGATAATAAATTCAATTGAAATTGTAGTCTTCAAATTTCAATGGCTAAAGTGCACTTAAATGCCCTGTTAGTTTCACCAAGCCTGCATCTAAGTGACCCCTATTTTAAAATCGAGCAAATAAATGCTTATAGCATCTAAATGTTGCGGATAAATACCCTAAAGTTTTAAAATATTGCACTTTGATGCCCTCTTATTTACTTAATGTTGCATGGTGGTGCCCTCTTGTTTACCAAATATTGCATACAAATGTTTTTAGTTTAAAGTTTCTAAAAGTTACACTTTTTAGTACCCTATATTATATGATATTCTTGATATACCGGCCAATATATCATTTTATATGGTTGGCTAAAAAATGATATGATCTCAATATCCATTATTTTGACAAATTCTAAACGATGCATCCTCAACATGGCTGATATATCAGCTGATGTGTTAGTCAATATGTCCTTTTATATAACTTGTCATAAAATAATATAGATGTTTTTAGTAAAAATTCCAGCATAAAGAAGTTTCTAGCAAATTCTAATAGGCTCTTTTCCCCAAGCAAGATTCCACAATTCATTAGTGATCCTAATTATATATTATTTATATTTATATGCCTACATTTCATCAAGTATGTTTAGGGGCTGTTTGTTTGCCTAAAAAAGGGGAAATCAAAGAAAAGAAAACCTATTTCTAAGAAAAATAGGTTTTGGGATTGTTTGGTTGGTTAAAAAAAGAAGGAAATCAAAGAAATGGAGATGAGATGAGATGAGTTGTCACCTTATTATAGGATGATGTGAGTGATTTTTTAAGAAAACTTGTTTTGATGTTGTTTGGTTGGCGGAAAAAAATAAGAAAATGAATTATAAGAAACCTATTTCTTGTATTAGGTTGTTTTCTTTTGTTTGGTTATTTCTTAAAAATAAGAAAATAGATGAGATGAGATGAGTTGTCATTATATTATTGGATGATGTGACCCACACTTAAGAAAATTGTTTTCCTAGCTTTTTGGGAGGAAAACAAAGAAATAAAATGTTAATGAGATGAGATGAGTTGTCACAATCTTATTGGATGATGTGAGTGATTTTTAAATATGATATGAGATGAGTTGAGTGATGTTGTGGATGAAAATAATATTTTATTAGATGTGGTGGATGTGATAGATGAGTTGTTGGATGAAAATAATATTTTATTAGATGTGGTGGATGAGTTGTTGGATAAAAATAATATTTTATTAGATATTGTGGGTGAGTTTTAGGGATGGAAATGTATGAAATTGTACTTTTTAAGATTTCTTGGTTTTCATTTCTATTTTTTGGTTTTTTAGGAAATAACCAAACAGGCCCTTAGAATACATTTTAGGTTATTATATTAAACATGCACATCATCTGATACATCACTCCAATTTTTACTACATATTTCCCTGATATCAGTAATTCGATATAGATTTTGGTCGTTCGATATTTCCTCGATATCTGATACTTAAAACTAACATCGTAAATAGCAATGCAATAGTGGTAGCGATCTACACCCACATCACTATGGGCAAAAGCGGTTATTTTTTACCGGCATCGGCAATATCAGCTCGAAATAGTGCCTAATAGCGCGTTAGAGCGGTGAAAAATGTTATATAATGCTTTCAAATACAAATTATTAGGCCCGTAGCCAACCTAAACCCAACCCAAATTCTTAAATACATGAGCTTTTTGTACCTGACTAGAGCCCAACCTGAACCTGACCATTTTTTTAACTTAAAACCTGTTTCTTTTCTCGATTCATCTCTCTCCGGTGTTCGATAACAAAAAAACTCTAACATAAATAGCTGCCACCATCCCTCGTCGTTGAAGACCATCGGAGCTTCACAAGCATCTCTTATTGTCGAAGCTCCACCGCCACTCGTTGTCGAAGCTCCACTACCTCTCTCCGTCACCAAAACTCTACTTTTCTCTATTCTTCATCAAAGCTTTTCGTCCTCCTCTTTGTTCCTCATAAAGCTCCTCAGCCTCCCGCAACTCCGCCTCCGCCTCCTCGTTTTGAAGCACAACCACCTCCTTCTTGAAGCTCCTCTGTCATATTCTGTATAGTACTTTGTTAATAGCAGGTGATTATACATATCTATTTCATGTTTAGGATCTCTATAAATCTTCAATATACATTTATAGAATTTTTAGATTTTTTTTGAACTTTTCTTATTTTATAAAAACTTATACATGTTTAAACTGGACCAGTTTTTGACTTTACGCTTTTTGTTGTTAAAGCCCCAAAGAGCCTTAGCGGTGCCTCGCCACTTTACTACGTTTTCCGCTTTCCAAAGCTTGCTAAAAACCTTGATAATAGGTTAAGATGGGAAGAACAAATTTAACGTATTAATGTTTCATTGACATCTCATTTCCATCAGCTTGACCATTTCATATTGATATTTGGTTGGTAGGTGATAGGAACCAAAGAGGTCACTATAACTCCAGAAAAATACCAAAACTTTACAAGCAACAAGTAATACAATGCCAACCCTCTATACGGGTGGCCAAGTTCCTTAAAAAGAAAACCATGAGGAAGTGAAAGTCCTTCTACAGAACAGTGGCATCCAATAAGCATGTAGATAGACCTTTTTGGTCATAACATTAGCTCATGCGATTAGTCCTCCAATTTCGCTAGATTGAGAAATAATATAAACTTATTAACACTTACATCAATGAATTGGACTTATATGTCAATAACTAATGTTTGGGATGTGATGTAATTTGAACCATTGAATCATTTCACACCTTGTAGATAGATATGATTGGTTAATGGCTAGCAACTCTAATAATTTTTGTTCGTTACTTAGTTAGACAAGCTTAAACTGAATGGCCAAATAAGATAGGTACTGCTACAAGCTAACTAAACATCAGAGTTTTATTGCATGCATGATCACCCATTTCTTATATTTGGCTTGGTCAGGTTTCGACACACTATTGACGACACCAGTTAAACTGTCAGACATAAGAAATTGGTCTTATTCTTCTTTTGAGCTTTCTCAACTTTGAGTGCCTCACAGGCAATCTCATTCCAATAGAAGGGATCTCAAATGTTGACAATAACACTACTTAATTTGAAGATATCACTCTAACCCCACCCCTAGTTATTTTAGTTTACCCACGTCTTTGTTGATCAATAAACTATATAGTAGGAAAGTTGAGTCAATTGAATGTTAAATCATTCAAACTTCACAAATTAAAAGAACAAAATGTAATGTATGATTTGATATAAGTCTCCAAAGTAAGAACTAAGTGAATGATTTGATATAAGTCTCCAAAGTAAGAACTAAGTGAGGAGGGAACGCATGGGTTGATATATGTGTGTGTGTGTGTGTGTGTGTGTGTGTGTATATATGTATGTATGTATGTATATGTGTATATATATATATATATATAGACACACACACCTCACTTTAGAATGATTAGATGAGAAGTGATCACCACCTACGAAGGATCAATTCCAATCACACACGAACACACATGCACATGCCAGCACACTCGCCCCCCCCACTACACCCCCCACCCGCCCACCCCCACACACACATATATATAATGTATAACATCTGTATATATATTATGTATAACATCTGTATGTGTAATGTGTGTCAATGTATGTATGTGTGTGTTGTATGTATGCATGATGGATGTGAGGTGGAAGCTCATTTTGTTAAATGGGATATGAAGAAATAAAGGATGGCTTAATCCACACATCCTATGTGATTAGTATGGTGGACCTTACCACATGTTTGCCTATTAGTAGCTCATTAGTAAAATAAGAAACCATCTCATACCCAATTTTTTTGTGTGGCTAACATGTAAAACATAGTTATCATATCTGAAAATATAAAAATACTTCAGACGTCTTAAATCCTTCCATATTGATTTCTTTATACTAAAAACACAACTTTGTTCGTTGAGAAAAATAATGTTCTAGACAGTGCGAACCTGAAAGGTACCTGGAAGAATGGAAATATGTGTATATAGCTGAACTAGAAAATAATGCTCGGCGTGTCATGAGATGAATGTCCTTCCACATCAATTCACCTAATTCTCCATTGATATTATTTGACCTATAAGATACATATGAAGCAAACAAATAATCTAAGAAGAATAAATAAATAGATCAAAATATTGTGTATTGATAACAGACATATTTGGGACAAAATATTGTGTATTGATAACCCCAAAGAAGAATCCATGACTGACAAATTATTGAGTTTAAATCAAATTTGAGTTCGACCAGTTGCCAATCATACTGATGGGCTATAGATTATTTTAGTTATTCCAAACAGATCATTTCAGTTATTTTCAACTAGTGAATTCAAGGATACTCTAATAAACTTAAGTTTTTACATGTTTGGACAATTTTGCAGTACACTTATAAGTTATAATGTTCTGACTTCCCACTTACTAAGAAACAATAGACCCATCATTTTTCTCTCTTTGGCTCTAATGGTGAAAATCATAATCATTTCTGTATGATCTCTCTACATAAAACCTTAAACCATCTTATTTCTCAATACTTTCTCAATTTCTCTATGTTTCAAGTCCCTTACCTCAGCTCCTCCTACTTTCCCTCCTATTTTCCTCTCAACCCTTCTTCTAATCCAAACCTATCTATTTATCCCAACGTTAAAGTAGGGTAAAAGTTCATGTGAAGGTGGCTGAGATTTTTATGAAGCTATCTTGTTGATTAGAATTTAAAACTCTATCGCTAAGCAATTTGACAGAAAGCCATAACATGTCTTTGATCAAACTTAAAAGGTTTACCAGACCTTTTGGTAGTTCTACAAGTTTTGAGCCACTATTATCAAATTGGATATTAAGGGGCTTTATACAAAGGCCTTAACTTAAATATGAAAACTTGAGGCCAAGAAGAAGTCTATCAAGAAAAAACATCATGGGGACCTACAAGACATCTCTTCCTTAACAAATTAAAAGGAGGTACAATTAAAACAGCTGAGCTTCCCCATCAAGCCCAGCACAACTTATGCCTAGCTATACTCACACACAAAGGAAACAAGAGAGGCTAACTGAAATCAACAAATCAACAAAGAACTCCAAATATGTAAGATACCTAGGAGAGTTCATGCCCAACAGCTAAATGTTAGCGGGAGAAAATCCAATCTCTTATAAACCCACAATCGACTCTCGTTTAGTCAATATGGGACTAAACGGGGCCTTAACCCATTACCGCACTTCAGCAATTCCGACCCTCGCACGAGCTGGCATTGCACTAGTCTAGTTCTATAAAACATTGCTCCTAG
Organism: Asparagus officinalis; assembly: GCF_001876935.1. Lineage (NCBI taxonomy): Eukaryota > Viridiplantae > Streptophyta > Magnoliopsida > Asparagales > Asparagaceae > Asparagus > Asparagus officinalis. The sequence goes on along the minus strand of NC_033801.1, from coordinate 93,770,717 downwards.
ATCCCGTCTAGTAGAAGGTAAAGTTATATGGGTCATAAACAGGTCGATTCGAACTACTCGGTTATGAACCGGATTATTTCAACTTGAACCAAAGTGGCCCGTTTAACCCTTTGGCTTTAGACTAGATTATTCCCAAACGAACAATGCAATGCAATGTTGGTGTCACAAGCCGCACTGCTGGCTTGTAACTGCAAATACTGGTTTAGCTCTGACACCATCTGTAAGAGGCCTAGGAAAACTCACCCTAAAAGCTAGTTGTTAGAGGGAACCCAAATTTCTTAAACAGACCCTAACAAAGTATTTATAAAAAAAAAAAGCGAAGTCAGCATTTTTTTAAAATAAGCATTTCAAGAGATATATCACGAGATTGTCAAAAGGTCTCAACTTTAAGATGCTAGACAGTAAAGAGTTGTCAAGTAATTACCTAGAGACTGATTTAGAGACGTTTAAATCGTCATTAGAACAAGAACCAGATGCTGACAGCTTGTCTCGAGAGCAAAGTGAAGAAGCTCCATCGAAGAAGACCTCTCGCCGTCCAAAACGTCGAGGAATTTGGACATGGAGAGACGAAGCGCAAGCAAGCACGTGCATTTTACGCAGAGAATTTTGATGAAAAAAATTCGGGGATTTTTTTTTTTTTTTTGGGCTTTTTCAGAACTAGGGTTTATTGAGCAGATTTTGAGGGAGCAGGGAGGAATGGGTAAGCAGAACCAGTGGCTGGAAGATGGTTCTATCTTTGTTGTTCTTGGACGGAAATACCCCTCACATTTGCATTTGATTATAATCATCATAAGCCATAAATATCATAAATATAAGGGAAAATTGTGTCAAGCCCCCAATAACGGGAAGCGCATGTGACCTGACCCTATGTATTTTGAGTCTTGTATTTCAGCCTCAAATGAATATTGTATTTGTGTCAATGCCCCAAAATTTCTGTCATGTGAGCAGAGAGAGAAAAAGCCCACTTGAAAGTACAAACTCACCCTCTAAAGTGACCGGACTTGGTAATCACACCCTCTCTCCCCCTCTCTCTTTTACTGTTTAGGAACCACCGAAAATTCCCAAACTTTATTTCTCCCATCTTGAATTTCAACTTAGAGTTAGGGTTTTCGCCGTGAATATGTCGTCGAATGAAGCATCAGTTCACAATTTCAAAGTCGCTCATCGCAGTGGATGATACAAGCAAGTTGTCAGCGGCCGTGAAAGACGGTCAAAACAAAATAATGAAGCCAAATCATCTTTGTCAATCGCTCGACGTGAACAAAGTGGTGATCACACAGCTTCCTCAAGTGATGATGGTCATGCCTCTTCTAGCGACGCTGAATACGGTGAATCATCTAGGAATGAAAGCACGGAGAAGCGTTGAAGGCCCTTTTGGTCATGCAAAGGGGTGAAGTACGAGGTTGAGGTAATAAAAGAAGACCATGGGGATGATTCCAACACCAGAAAGAAGTAAGTGCTGGGTTTTTTTTAAATTAAAGAAGTTAACATGAGTTCTCTCAAATACATAATATGTTATTTAAACTGAGGTTCATGTTATCTAAACTGAGGTTCATGTTATCTAAACTGAGATTCATATTAATTCTAATGTTATACATAAGAATTAACCTAAGTTTTCATGTTATTAAAAATGAGTTTCATGATAACTGAATTGAGTTTCATGTTAATTCTAATCTTATACATGAGAATTAACTTGAGTTTAACAAAATACATGTTAACTAAACAAAATGTTATGTTAACTAAACTGTGTTTCAAGGGAAATCATCTGAATCTAATTTTAGTTCATGTTAAGTCTAATTTAATTCCTATAAGTCTAATTTAATTCCTATAAAGTCTAATTTAATTCCTATAAAGTCCAATTTAATTCCTATTAAGTCTAATTTAATTCCTGTTAAGTCTAATTTATTTCCTGTTAAGTCTAATTCAACTTATTTTAAGTCAAATTATATGTTAAGTCCAATTTGATTCATGTTAAATCCAATTTCAGTTCATGTTAAGTCTAATTTTAGTTCATGTTAAGTCTAAGTTATTTCCTGATAAGTCTATTTCAACATATTTTAAGTCTAATTTTATGTTAAGTCCAATTTGATTCATGTTAAGTCTAATTTTAATTTCTGTTAAGTTTAATATCAGTTCATGTTAAGTCTAATTCAACTTGTACATTTGAATTTATTTTCAAGAAAAAGGTTAGTGATCTTGCAGTTGGGGCATATTATGAATTTATGAAACGTCTTGCGCCAAAGATATGTCAATGGCACAGGGATACATATGTATGCATATTTAACAGGAAATGACTAACATTTAACATGATATGATATATAAGTAGCAGGAAATTACATAAAATTAGCAGAAATTTATGTAGACTTAACATGAAATGACTTAAGTCTATCATGAAATTAATATGAACTTAACATTGAACAAATATGAGCTAATAAACGAGACTTAACATTGACCGGACTAGACTTGACAGTCTTCCTATTAGACTTAATATTCCTCTAATTAGACTTAACATACAGTGCCTTAGACTTAACATTAACCTTACTAGAGTAGAAAGTCTTCCTATTAGACTTAACACTTAACTTTTTAGACTTAACACTCTACTTCTTGGGCTTAACATACAATGCCTTAGAATTAACATTGACCGGACTAGACTTGATAGTCTTCATATTATACTTAACACTTAACTTTTTTGACGACTTAACGCTCAACTTCTTAGGCTTAACATATAGCGTCTTAGACTTAAATTTAACTGTACTAGACTTGACGGTCTTCTTATTAAACTTAACATTCAACTTTTTCGGCTTGACACTGAACTTTTTAGACTTAATATACAGTGCCTTAGACTTAACATTGACCGGACTAAACTTGACAGCCTTGCTGATTAAGTGTCTTGTATGCTATTAAGTATTATGCTTGTATAGTTACAGACTATATTTTATATTGTGTTAACTTATAAGATTTTCATGTTAAATGAGATTTCTTTGCTATGTAAGAAGAACATTTCGTGTTAAATATAAGTCATTTCAAGTTAAGTTTGTGGTAAGTATATTTTAGGTGGAAGTCATAACATGTTTATTCTACAAAATTTCTTGCTAACTTTAAATAATTTGCTGCAAACTCTAAATCACAACATGTTAAGTCTAAAAATTTGAGTGTTTTAAGTCTATGTTAAGTCTATGTTAAGTCTAAGCCGCTTTATGTTAAGTCCAGGAAGTTAAGTGTTAAGTCTAAAAATTTGAGTGTTAAGTCTAATAGGAAGATAGTCAAATCTAGTCCGGTCGATGTTACGTCTAAAGCGTTGTATGTTAAGTCCAAGAAGTTGAATGTTAAGTCTAAAAAGTTGAGTGTTAAGTCTGATAGGTTCGTTGCATGTTTTACGGTTATGACCTTCCAATGGCATCGAGATCATTTAATTGACCATGTGTAAACAGTTCTGTTGTTGATCAGTCTAGTTTTATTTCTTCTTTTCCTTTTTATTGTTAGTAGTTATAAGATCTGGAACTTATCACGTGATATGTTACGCTTCTCATAATCCGGGATGGGGTAAAGGATTGGCTTGTAACTTTTTTTAAAAGCTTCAGCCATCATAAACCAATCACAGAATTGATAAACATCCCTTTTCAAAAACATAATGACTGTGCATGCATATTTACAAGGAATACAAGTTACATCCAGATCCAAATTTGAATGTTTACAAGGAATTTGCTGTGATTCATACATTCGAACGTTTACAAGGAATACGAGTCATATCCAGAAGATGAAAGTTATTTTATATAATGATTGCGCATGCATGTTTACAAGGAATACGAGATACCAATGGCTTGTTGACATGCCAACCCTGAGGTTGGGTCGCCCAAGACTTATTTAGACGTCTGGGTTTTTAGATAGCCATGATGGTCGAGTAGCATTGGAGGATTCAACCATATGTTGTGCCTTGTTTATCCTAAAGAGGTACCAAGGGCTTGTAATTCGACTGAGGAGTCAACCACCTAGAACTCTCGAGACTTGACTAGGTCTTCGGCAGTCTTGAGGCTGAATGATAACCCTAAGGTTGGGTGCCTAGGTCTTACGTTTGTGCCTAGGTATTCAGAATCTCCGTACGGTTGGCGATTGTGGGAGTCGACCATAGGGTTGTTGTTGGCCTTTTTGTTTTGATGATGTTTTAACAAACAATTTATAACTAATATTGTTTATCTAGTATTTGTGTTTTCGTATTTATTCTAGATAAACAATCAGTCGGAGGTTGGATGGAATTGAGCCTAAACGATCATATCAAATGGAGGTTGGCAGATATATTAGTATCAAGTCATTGCACATTCAAGTCATATACAAGATCAAGCTTCATCCGCAAAGTTTACCAAGAAGAGCTTATTGAAGACCAATTGCTTGGGTATAATTAGTTTAGATTTTATACTTGTGTGTAGATACTTTAAAGCTCAATATCATACACACACACATTTTATGAGTTTATCTGTTTTGGGTTTTATCCACAAACAATGTATTTACAAAAAAATAAATTTATGTTTATATACATGTATGTTTGTTTTCATGTGGATAAGTTATTTTAGTTTAGTTATATAAATATGAAACAAATATACATTCATATACATATTCATATGTTTCATATTCTATTGTATTTTAAAAAATATTATGTTTTTGGTTTATAGACTTAACAACTATAGTTTATATCTTTTATCAAGTCTATAGAATCACTTTACAAAGTTTCAAAAGTATGTTTAAAATATTTTGTCAAAAACATGTCTTGTTTAGTTTTCATGTTTTGGACATTTTTACAAAATGAAAAGATTTCTCATTTAGGAGGTGCAATTCTAAAAATACTTTTTGTAACATGTTTATTATCATATTTACAATCATTTTTCAAAGTTTTATATTTTTTGGAATTTATTTGCTATTTTTTAAAGAGGTTTAAAAATCAATTTTACTATTCATTTCAGGCTGATAAACTGTTATCAGTCGACTGATGGATTTTATCAGTAGACTGATGAACTAGCCTATAATTATCAAAAGTTTCTATTTTTACGACTGATGAACTATCAGTCGACTGATGAGTTTATCAGTCGACTTATAAGGTCTTCAGTTGACTGATGTGCTGTGTGCTGCCTGTAACTGCCAGCTCATCAGTCGACTGATGCAAACTGTCAGTCGACTGATGGCCTGTAACGGCTATATTTTCCACCTTTGTACTGTTTTGGTTTTTTAGTCTTTGTGCTGTTTTTTCTTGATCTTTGGGGTTCCCTATATATACCACCTCATACCCAGCTCTGTTTTTCAACCAAGAAAGGTTTTAAACAAGTGTAAAAGAGTGTTTAAGTTTGTTTTAGTTTGTTTACAAGTTTGGTTTGTGAAGAAATTTTCACAAGAGGAAGAGGAGATTATCCATTCTTGTTGGGTTTCAATCTACATCCCTCCACTCTTGTTTTCATTGGAGAAGTTTTCTAAACTCAATCTCTAGCTACTTATATGTTTTATTATAATTTCCTTATGCTAGATTTCAATTGAGTTTATATTATTTGTTATCTTTCACACACAACTAATTGAGCTTAAGTATTTTCATACATTATGTAATTTGGGTTGGTGGTGTGATTGAGTGAGCTACATTAAGTTCTCATCTATTATAGAGAACAAATTATTTGTATTTGAGCCTTATTGTGAGAATCACTTTGTATTACACAAGTACACCAAGAGGAGTGTAGAGGTGAGAGACGTGATCGGTTCCAAGAGGAGTGGGGTCGGCAGTAAAGCCTAGGGACAGGTCGTAATTCCGAACACTTGAGGAAGGTGATACGTGAGAGGCCAACACTTGAGGTGGTATTTGTGTAGTTACAAGTGTGAGTTGTAAAAGTTTTCGGTGAGCTAGAAAACCAAGATTGCGAGGTGTAAATATTTTTGGGTGAACGTCGAAAACCCATTGCGTAGTGGATTCTCCCAGGGAGTGGGGAGCGGAGACGTAGGTCGGAAGAACCAAACTCCGTGATCATTTTCTTGTGTTTGTGTTTGCGTTTGCCTTGGCGTATTTATCTTGTGTTCATAATATTGTTATATCGCCTTTGTTGCATGTTTATATCGCCCTTGTTTATATTGCATATCCTTGGTCATATATCTTGTTGTATATCATAATTTCTAGGATATTGTTAATTAGTTTTTAATTAGCATTAATATCGGATTAGATTAGCATATACCCTATTCACCCCCCTCTAGGGTACGTTCGGTTGTGCCTTGGGTTTATTCCTGAAAAGGTACCAAGGGCTTGTTGATATGCCAACCCTGAGGTTGAGTTACCCAAGACTTATTTGGACACCTGGGTTTTTAAATAGTCATGATGGTCAAGTAGCACTAGAAGATTTGACCATATGTTGTGCCTTGGATTTATCCTGAAGAGGTACCAAGGGCTTGTAATTCGATTGAGGAGTTGACTGCCTAGAACTCTCGAGAGTTGACTAGGTCTTTAGTATCCTTGAGGCTGAATGACAACCCTAAGGTTAGGTGCCTAGGTCTTATATTGGTGCCTAGATCTTCAGAATCCCCGTATGGTCGAGTAAAGATTGTGGGAGTTGAGCATAGGGTTGTGCCTTGGCTTTATCTTGAAAAGGTACTAAGGACTTGAAATTCGACTGAGGAGTCAAATGCCTAGAACTTATGGAAGTTGACTAGGTCTTCGGCCCTAGTGAAGGATTGATCCCTGCGATATAAGAGTTAATTCATATTTGATAAGTGTGACGCCCCTGGGTTCACACAAGACTGCAGTCTAAGGTGAAACCAAGAATGTCAAACCTGTCATGCACCACACCGTGCAATAACATGTTTCACCATCACAATTAACATCTCTCTAGTAGAGTCAATAATAGGTATAGGTACAAAGGCAAGTAAAAGGTAAAACAAAAGATAACTGATGAAATGATAAAGCTCAAATAAATATTCCATCATCCGTCATACAGATATACGAAGTAAATGTCTAAAATAAATAAACTGGAGTTCTCAATAAATCTCAAATACAAGTGTTTGAGTAAAGGAAATAAGGCACACAGCCTTTACAACATCTAGAATATAGTCCTCAAATGTCTAAACAAAGTCTACAGTGGAGCTCCAAAATAAAACATAGCTATAATAGACAGCTGAATACTAAAGTGCATCGCCATCAACCTACGACTCTCCGGGCTCCGGGATTCTGGGGCAGGGCGTTACAAATGGTATCAGAGCAAAGCCAACTGGAATTGTGAGAGCTAAGTGCTATGCGGCGCAAAGTGCTACGTCAAGAGGGCGGGAGCCACCTCTTGAGGCCGTAGGAGCCACCTCTAGAATCTCACACGGATGGTACGGTTTTGGATGATATGATTTGGCGCAATGAGGACGTTGCGGTTTAAGTGTGGGAGTTCATTTGTAACGCCCCACCTCGGAATACCGGAGTCGTTACGCTACTAGATTTGATGGACTGGTCTCACAAACTATCATATATCTTTTCAGCATGTTTTGTCCTCACTCACGCGCTCCCTGGAAAACTTCCCAGGGGGTCACCCATCCTAGAATTTCTCCAGGCTAAGCACGCTTAACTTTGGAGCTTCTAAGAGTGGGGTTCTCAAAAAGAAGATGCATCTTGGTGGTATGAGTATTCCAATCATATCTATCAATACTAATCACATTACCCTCTCAAGGGTTGGGGTATTACAATAAGCTTTCATTAGTACTAAAATTTACATTATTATGGAAAGTATCTGTTGCATACATCTGATGCTCAAGGGAGTTGAACCACTTGTGATCTTGCTTTGTCTCTGTTTCAAAGGCAGTTTTGTAGTGGATGAGGCCGCCAATATAGAACCTCTTTAGTTAGATTTTGCTTTTACAATAGCAGACGACTCATTGATAAATGAAGATGAGTCAGAACTCTATTTGCCATCTCATCAGCCAAGGTTCCTTTGAGTTCGAATCTTCAGTAAGGTCTTGAAGGTGGACGGTTGGCATGCCGGCTTTTAACAAAAGGAACTGTCCATACGCCATGAATTATGTTGAATGGCATTTTCTTGGTCGAGTTTGTGAGGGTTGGGGGCAAGACCAGAAGCTACATGGTACCTTTTGTGATGGAAATTATCTTGGGGAGAGAATCCATCAGCCGGTATTGTACTTCCCGTGAATGACAAACCATAGTGGTTTTCTTGAAGGAGCTTCGGGAGCACTGGGGGCTGGACCATGCTGTGAATGGAGAAATCTCCCTTATAGGGATCATGTGGGTCGCATGCTTCGACCACAAAAGCTTAGGCAACTTTAGTGGTGCAGGCGTCAGTTGAAGGGCCGAGGTCATTCTTCCTGAGAAGACAATCAGTTAATAAACCCTAAACTTTTCCCGCAATCTTATCCCTGGTATATGAGAGCTCCTTTCAAAGAATCCTCATGGTCCGAGATGCCTATCACAGACCTAATCGCTGCTCCTATGCTCATATGAGCTATTGTCAGTTGGAGCTTGAGTGATGTTTGGCCTGATCGGAATCTGCGTTCTGGCTAGAGTTATTTTGTGACGGTGATTAGAAGCCGGGGTTGTTTTTTTTAAGAAAGACAACCACCCTTATGGTGTGTCTTCTGCTGGAGGGCTTTTAGGGGTTCTGAATGTCGCTCTACCATCTAACAGATAGTGTACTTGGCAAACACTCCCCAGAAAGTCGTTGAGGCCTTCCAGGACTATGCCTATGTTGGTTCCTCTTAACCAAAGCTAACCCTTCTTAGCTTGAATGATACAACTCTTGACTTCATTTAGATTGGATGATGCAACTCCGATGTTGTTCTTTAGGGTAAGTAGAATCAGACCCTTGTTCAGAGCTGTTGATGGTCGGGATCAAACAGTCAATTGTATCCAGAAGAGGATAGGTTCTAATCCAGAATAGGATCGGTTCCTCTTGGATCCTCATCGGGACGAGGTAGAGGAGATTGATGAAGGGGACGCTTCCTTCTCCGACTTTATATATGGTTCTTGAATAGGGGCTAAAGTCCACACTATACAGACAAGAAGAACCCGTGAGAGGACGGGGACCGGTTCCCCCGTGGTTCCTCTTGCGGTCAAATTAGTAAAACCTGAGTGGGGAAGGGGAAGGTCAGGAACCGAGGTGGTTCTTGAGGTGGAAAAATGCCGCTACCGAGGGTCTGTGTGTGCTCCATTATGTAGATGAAGAACTGTGTGTTCTTTTTCTTTCTTAGAGAGAGCCAGAGAGAGAGAGAGAGAGAGAGAGAGAGAGAGAGAGAGAGAGAGAGAGAGAGAGAGAGAGAGAGAGAGAGAGCGCTNCCTCAATCGAGCTAGCCTCCCTCCCCCTTGAGGTTAGGAGTCTACCTGTCCATATGTCCGTCATGGGGATAAATGGGTCACTTCTAGCCAAGCATAGGGAGGCGGTGGTGAAGTGCGAGCTAAGAGCTGAGTCATCACTCGCTTTACAGTTGTTAGCTGGTGACTGGAGGGAAAGTCACTTCGGCACGAGAGAGGGTGTCTCTGCATTTTTTGAGAAGTGATTGAGAGCATGGTAGAAGGCACACTGGCAGGCTGAGTCATCCCTTACTTTACAGGTGTCGGCTGATAACTGGAGGGGAATTCACTTCAGCATGGGAGAGAGTGTCTCCACATTTTTCGGAAAGTGATTGAGAGCGTGGCAGAAGGTATGTGGGTAGCTGACAAGTCATGGAGACCATCAGGTTAGGATCAGGATAAGGCTTATCCGATGTGGATTTGGATGCTGACATGTACTCAGGGGAAGAGGCTTGAGGCAAAGGTTATTCCTCAACTTAGTCGACAGTAGGGAATGTTCATCAAGTCGTCTTCGTAAGTTGCCAGGTAAATGGTCGAGTGGACCCTTGGTGAGCCGTCTTCGACAATAAGATCGTCTGATCCCACCTTTTGTGTCTGCATGAAAGAATGTTGACTTGATGAATCGGTGGGGTCGAGGACTCTATTGGGCTTGGGCCACTAAGTTGGTTGAGGCCGATTTGCCAGGGCTATGATTGTATCATTGAATATGTATAAGAAATAGTCGGCTGAAAATACCTCCAGTCGGTCGACTATCCTTTGAAATTGGTCGACCGGTATGTGTTGGTTGGTCCATTGATCAATAAGCATCAGTTGACCGAGAGTTGCACCAGCCTGGGTTTCAGGTCGGGTTGGAATTTGAACCCATTTGATCACACATGTATATATATGATATAAACCTGAATTTTCTCCTCTTTTCTCCTGTTACTCCTATGTTGTTCAGTCACCCCCTTCCCTCAAAAACCTTAGAGTTTTCTCTTGTGAATTTGGAGAGCTTTGAGAAGCAAAAACCTAGAGGAGGGCGAGATCCGCGGCTTTTGGTGAATGAGGATCGTGTCACTAGCGTTCGTGGGTGTTCATCACAAATTTTGAGGCGAGTTTCATCTCCACCTGATACGGGTGTGTCTTCTCTACTTCAGGAACATAGCGATCCTCATGGGAGTTTGAGGATAGATGATTCTCATGGTAGCTTGATAATAGAAGCTTGGAAAATATTGTTGGCGAACGCAGACTAGTTTGTGCGACTATAATTTTTAAGCTGACAGAAAACAACTTATCAGTCGACCGACGGGTTAGTCAGTCGAACAATGAAAATGCCTGGAATCATGAAAAGTTTCTACTCGGTCGACTGATAGGTGATCAGTCGACTGACTAGGAGGAACAGTCGACCGATGAAGTTGTGCACGTTGTGCACATTCGCGACCAGTCGACCGACGGCTTCATCAGTCGACTGATGAAGACAAATCAGTTAACTAACATGCTCATCAGTCGACTGATGTCAGATTTTTGGGCTGAAACCTATTTCCTAGCAGGTTTTGGTTTCTAGGGTTTGTATAAGGGCCTGTTTGGTTATTTCCTAAAAAACCAAAAAATAGAAATGAAAACCAAGAAATCTCAAAAAGTACAATTTCACACATTTTCATCCCTAAAACTCACCAACAATATCTAATAAAATATTATTTTTATCCAACAACTCATCCACCACATCTAATAAAATATTATTTTCATCCAACAACTCATCCATCACATCCACCATATCTAATAAAATATTATTTTCATCCACAACATCACTCAAGTCATCTCATCTCATATTTAAAAATCACTCACATCATCCAATAAGATTGTGACAACTCATCTCATCTCATTAACATTTCATTTCTTTGTTTTCCTCCCAAAAAGCTAGGAAAACAATTTCCTTAAGTGTGGGTCACATCATCCAATAATATAATGACAACTCATCTCATCTCATCTATTTTCTTATTTTTAAGAAATAACCAAACAAAAGAAAACAACCTAATACAAGAAATAGGTTTCTTATAATTCATTTTCTTATTTTTTCCGCCAACCAAACAACATCAAAACAAGTTTTCTTAAAAAATCACTCACATCATCCTATAATAAGGTGACAACTCATCTCATCTCATCTCTATTTCTTTGATTTCCTTTTTTTAGCCAACCAAACAATCCCAAAACCTATTTTTCTTAGAAATAGGTTTCCTTTTCTTTGATTTCCCTCTTTTTTTAGGAAAACAAACAACCCCTAAATAGAAACCCTATTGTTTGGGGATAAGGGGAGAAATCCATGAGTTTTGAGATTATGAGGAGAGATTTGTAAACAATTGACCTTCATAATCTAGAGAATGTATTTTTCTTCGCCACATCGAATTGTTCTTGTGTTTTGTTGTTTTCTTCTCAAATACACCTTTTATAATTCCGTGATCAAAGGTGCTCACACGGTGACTCGTACCAAGTTGGTATCAGAGCAGTTAAGATCCTATGAAAGGGTAACCTGTGTATGGTCCTTACTCGATCGTAGTACCAGAAGCTAGGCAAGATTCTTGTTTCTTTGGAAGAAGTCCAGAAATTAAGGAAGAAGAAGATGATGGATAGTGACAATTCGGCAAGGCTTGATGTGATGGAGAAATAGATCAAGACAATCAGTTCGACGCTCACGAAGATCGTCGATCTCATCTACGGAGGTGACAAGAAAGTTGAATCTTCGACGGGGTCAAAGAAGCAGCCTGTAGAATCCGATGGAGACAGTGAGAATTCAAATTTCGATGAAGAGGTTGAAGCCGTCAAGACTGTTCCACATCAAGGGGGTAAGGGTACTTATCAGAATTTGAAAATTAATTTCAGAGTGAAGATTCATGTTTATGATGGGAGTGTCAACGTTAAGAGGCTTGACGATTGGATCAAGCACATGAAAACCTATTTCACTCTTTATAGCTACTCGTCAAAGGAGAAGATCGTTTTTGCGACACTGAAGCTTTCCGGGTACGCGTTGACGTGGTGGAAATTCTACTGCAAACAAAAGAAGAAATCTTTGTCATGGAGAAGGTTCAAGGAGCTATTAATAAAGTAGTTCTATCCAATGGGACTCCTTAAAGAGCATTGGTACAAAATGGTATGGCTTACGCCAAAGATTTAATCAAACTATTCAAGAATACACTACAGAGTTCCAGCAGCAAGCTATGGTCCTCAACATTACGACAGAGGAGTACTCTATTTTTATGAAGTATATGGTGGGTTTGAATGAATACATCTAGAAGGAGATGAAGTTGTTCACTATTGAGTTGATTACAGAGGCGAGTGTGAAGGCAAGCAGAAGAAGAGCAACGAAACAAAGGGAGATGTCAAGACAACTGGAGGCAAGTCTATTGACACCCAACCCAAGGAGGAGGAGTAGAAGAAGGGCGATCCAGAGAAAGCATGACTGACTTATAATAATTACAAGCAGACCAGGGACATCGCTGATTAGTGCTGGGAGAAGTATCCTCATCTTAAACTGAAGGGGTTAGAGAAGGAGGAGAAAAAGGCATACGTGATAGCTCAATGCTTGAAAGAAGTTCCAAGGATGATAGAGCCCAACAACATTCTCAACCTTATGACATGGAAGCATGCCATGAAAGAGGATGAAGACCCTAGAGAGCACCTTTTTGTTCTCAAGTTGCAAGTGAAGACCAGCTTGATAGATGCCATAGTTGATCCAGGTAGCCAGAAGAACTTGATATCTAAGGTCTGGGTTCAGAAGCTGAGTCTGAAGACGGTCAAGCATCCAAAACCCTATCCATTGGGGTAGATTCAAAAGGAGGCGGGGCTGAGTGTAGTCAACCAATGCACGTTTAGATTTGCCCTCCATAAGTCGTATATTAACGAGGTCACCTGTGATGTTGTTCCATTGAATGTTTGTCAGGTTATACTGTGCAATCCTTATTTGTGGGATAGGTACATAGTCTATGACAGGTGTTCCCAGAAGTACACGTTCACCAAGGACGACGAGTAGTTTATATTTCGTTCGACGTCTCTTCTGCAGGAGACAAGCTTGGTGACGGTGACTTAGGCGAAGAGGCTAGTGAATGCAATCAAGAAGTTTGTTCTATTATTCATTAGGCCTTATGAGGAGGAACTAAGTAGAGTATGCTTGACTACCATGAGCAAGCTTCAGGAGCGAGATCTTGACAGGTTAAAGGCCAAGTATACAGACTTATTTACAGAGATTACTGGACTATCGTCGAGACGGAGTGTGAAGCACGAGATTATGTTGACGGGAGAGAGTTCTTTGCCGAATATAGGTCTTTACCACATGTCTGTACAGGAGTCCGAGGAGATAAAAAAGGCAAGTTCGGGAGCTTCTGGAGAAGGAAGTGATAGTGCCGAGTTGTTCGCCTTGTGGGTCCCCAGTGTTGTTGGTGCCTAAGAAGGATGAAGGCTGGCACATCTGTGTGGACTACCGGACGCTCAACAAGATAACGATCAAGAATTGTTACCCACTACCATGGATTGATGATCTTATGGATCAGTTGGAAGGAGCAAGGTTCTTTACAAAGTTGGATCTTAAGTCTGGTTACCATCAGGTAAGGATTCGAGAGGATGACACTTGGAAGATTGCATTCAAGACCAAGCAGGGCCTGTTTGAGTGCTTGGTGATGCCGTTCGGGTTGTGTAATGCTCCAGCAACCTTTATGAGGCTGATGCATGATTTTTTGTGGCCTTTTATAGAGGATTTTAGGATAGTTTACCTCGATGACATCTTGGTGTACAACACGATCTGGGAGGAGCATCTTGTTCATGTCGAGAAGGTGTTTGAAATGCTACGGGATGATCAGTTGAAGCTCAACAGAAAGAAATGCGAGTTTGGAAAGGACGAGTTGGTGTATCTCGGCTTCATCGTGGGAAAGGGCCAGCGGAGGATAGATCCAAGCAAGGTTTAGGTTATCACGAGGTGGCCAACACCTAGGACGGTAATAGAGGTGCGAAGCTTCATAGGACTTGCTAGTATTTGCGTAAGTTTATTCGACATTTTTCTACTTATGTGGCACCCTTACTGGCCTTACTAAGACGAAGGTTCAGTTCGAGTGGGGTAGGATGCATGAGGAGGCTTTTCAGTTACTAAAGAGGAAGATCTCGGAGGCACCAATATTGACATTACCTAATTTACAGAAGACCTTCGAGGTAGAGACCGACGCTTCCAGCTATGCTATGGGTGCTGTGTTAATACAGGATGGAAAGCCGATGAAGTACCATTCTGAAATGTTTACGAGTGCTATTCAGAACTATCTTACTTACGATAAGGAGTTTTATACGCTCTACTAGGTGATCAAGCTTGGGAAGGTGTACTTGTTGAGTAAGGAGGTAGTTGTGCACTCGGATCACAAGCCATTGGAGTTTCTATATGCCCAAACAAAGCTACAACAGGCACAACACATGAAGTGGATATCCTATTTGATAGCGTTCAACATCGTCATTTAGGTACAAGAAGGGGGTGACTAACAAGTTGGTCGATATGCTATCTCGATTGACAGTGAGAGCTTTATTGGCGGTAACACGTTTCAACCCTTAGTTCCTTTGGAGTATGTACAGATGTACACATCCAATAGAGACTTCAGTAGTGTGTTCGAGCAGGTGAAGGCTGGTCGAAAGGGGGAGTATGAGCTCGGAGTAGATGGTTTGTTGTATCGTGGAACATCGTTTTGCATTTCGGAGGATGGCGATCGGTTGTAGTGGATTAGATAGGCACATACATCACGTGTGCAAGGTCATTTTGAGATTCAGAAGACGCTTCTCAATCTTTGAGGCCATGTCTTTTGGCTAAAGATGTTAGATGATGTTACTAAGTATGTTGGAGGGTGTAGCTATGTTGCATATCGAAGCCTTCTAACAGAAAGAGGGGATTGTGTCTACCATTGTCAGTGCCTTCTAGGCCATGTGAGAGTATTTCTATGGATTTCTTAGGAGGGTTACCAACAACCAAGCATGGGCATGATTACTTGTTCGTTGTAGTGGACCAGTTTAGCAAGATGGTTATCTTGATTCCTTACAAGCAGATCGTGACGGGAGTGGGTACAGCGCAGTTGTTCTTTGAGCATATGTGGAAGCACTTTGGTTTACCGAGTTTGATTATTTCGGATTGGGATAGCAAGTTCCTCGGGTACTTTTAGGATTCCTTATGGGGTTTGATGGACACCAGATTGAAGAAAACACGACCTTTCATCCACAAACAGGGGGGTAGATAGAAGTAGTCAACCGGACTATGGTTCACATGTTGCGGGGTATAATTCCAGGCATCTCAAGACTTGGGATGAGAGCTTACCATATCTTCAGTTTGCTTTCAACAAGGCTATTCATGAATCTTCAGGAAAGTCTCCATTTGAGACTTGTTACGGGTTTCTACCTCCAAGTCTGTTCGATCCAGTTTTCTCTAGTAAAGCTACGACCGACGGCAAAAAGGAGAGTGAAAGACAGAAGGCTCAGTAATTTCTAGAGAACGTTGCGCAGATTCACGCCATCGTTGAAGCACAATTAAAGAAGTCACAAGTGAAGTATAAGACAAAGTCACAAGTGAAGTTAGTAAGGAGTGGCTAAAGGGAGAAGGGAAGAAGTTAAAGCATATACGATATGGTCCATTTCGGATTCTTGATCAGATCGGGGACAACGTTTTTAAGCTGGATTTGCCACCTTACTTAGGCATGTATTCGGTAATCAATGCCGAATACTTGAAGTTGTTCGAGCCTCCATTGCTGGACGATAGGGGTGATGACAAAGTGATCTTGCAGCATATTGAAGACTTGTGGTTTGATAGAGAAGAACCGCCGAAAGAGGATTGTATTTTGGAATGAAAGGTGACTACGACTAGGCGGGGAACAAAGGAGTCATTTATGGTTGGGCATCAAGGTCAGGTTCCTAGCAAGGTTAAGTGGTTTAACAAAGAGGGAGGAGCTTGCGAGTTTCCTCAGCTGAAGTTCTAACTTGAATAGGACTAAGTTCCTAAAGGGGGGAGCCATGATACGGGTGTATCTTCTCTACTTTGGGAACTTAGCGATCCTCATGAGAACTTGAGGATAACTAATTCTCATGGTAGCTTGATAATAGAATCTTAGAAAATATTGTTAGCGAACACGGACTGGTTTGTGCGACTGTAATTTCGAAGCTGGCAGAAAATAGCTGTAGGCATCAAAAATTATCTATAAGTTCTCAAACACAGATTGAGACAAAGAGAATACAATTAACATTAATATACAAGTCAAAGAGGATCATCTGATGCCAAAACGAAGTGATGAAGCGACGAAGCAATAACGATATTTAGAATGCATGATTCGAGAAGAAAATAGATACACGAATATGAAGAACTAAAATTTCGACCATGATTCAATTCGAATCCAAAAAGGAGACAAAAGTTGTAAATCTCTTTGTTAGCTTTCCAAAGCAATTTGAATTACCTCATTCTGAGGTTGGATGAAAGAATTAAAGCCAAAATACCAAAGACAATATAAACTATTCCGAGACAGTGTTTTATGTCTCGGAATCTGAGACACAATACGGTGTCTCGCACATGTGCGAGACACCCTGACCTGTCTCGCATAGAATGAAGCCTCGAGACGTATTTTTGATGGTTTTTGATCAGTTTTGATGGGTCCAGTGGCCTCCTAACTGCTTTGGGAATATCCTAAACGTAGGGAATCGTTTCTAACTAAAGATAAGACCAAATCACAAGATCTTATCCACAAACATGATGGTGATGGTCAAGTCCTATAAATATCCTCCTTCATGCATTTGTGAAGGGTATTGACAAGATCTGAGCACTTAAGAGAGTGGCTAACGTTTTCCATAGCAGAGCCATGAGTTTAAGAAAAAGAGAAGCGAGGTTTTGGCGATTTTCTGAACATAAAAGGAGAATTTCGAAAGATCCATAGTTTCTCACACCTTCTCTTGAGATCAAACATTGTTTTGATCTTGAGAAGAATAGTAATCTCACTTTATTAAGGTTATTTACTTCTGTTCTAAGTTTCCTCAATTAAAACAAAGAACACCGAGCCTTCTTGCAGATCAAACCCGGATCTATTATTCGGCGGTACACAGATCAAAGAGTCCCCTACACAGGCAAAAATCTTACGCAAGCAGCGACCGATAAACGATCTCTGCGTGTGTTTCTAGGAAGTCTTGTATGTATTTTATTTGTGTAGAGAAGTCTTATAAAAAGGCTAAATCTCATGAATCTATTGTAATAAATAAGCGATTTGTAATGGATTCCACAATGAAAAAGATTTCCGACGCAAACAACAACTTATCAGTCGACCGACGGGCTCGTCAGTTGACTGATGAAAATACCTGGAATCATGAAAAGTTTTTGCTCGGTCAACTGATAGCTGATTAGTCGACCGGCGGACTCATCAGTCGACTGACTAAGAGGATCAGTTGACCAATGAAGTTGTGCACGTTGTGCACATTCACGACCAGTTGACCGACGGCTTCATCAGTCGACTGATGAAGACAAACCAGTTTATTGATGGGCTCATCAGTCGACTGACGTCAGATTTTTGGGCTGAAACCTGTTTCCTAGCAGGTTTTGGTTTCTAGGGTTTGGATAAATAGAAACCTTATTGTTTGGGGATAAGGGGAGAAATCTGTGAGTTTTCAGAATAAAGAGGTTTGTTCTTTATTCTAGAGAGATTGTGAGGAGAGATTTGTAAATAATTAATCTTCATAATCTAGAGAAGGTATTTTCCTTCACCATATCGAATTGTTCTTGTGTTTTGCTATTTTCTTCTTAAATACACCTTTTATAATTCTGCGATCAAAGGTGCTCGCACGGCGACTCGTACCACCTCCAATCCCATCCCTATTTTTATTTGGTTTTTATTTGATTTTATTGGATTTTAAAACCTAGTTTATGTATAAAGATCACTCTTTTAAACTGTATGATACAAAGTTTTGATCTTTCTAATTTTAAAACGTTATAAAACAGATTCTTTGTTTTGGGTTTAAATTTCAAAGTTAGTCTAACGTGAGATTTTGGTAAAGATAATTATATTCATGATGTTTTTACAAACATGATTATGCTAGGGTTGTAAGAATTCCCTCAAATTTTGATAAACATGATTTCATGTAGCAATATGAATCCTAATTACATTAAACAAGTTTTAACACATGAATTTTATTTGAAAAAGATCAATTTTTTTTTAATTATAGACAAAAACTTGTAACTTTGTTCGCCACCAGATTTTGCTCTGATTGGTCGACCGATCAAAGAAATCAGTCGACCGATTAGTCATCAGGAAGCTGCACCTTTCTTCTAGTCGGTTGACCAACCATAGGTATCGGTTGACCGATCAAGGTTGAAATCTTGTGCATGTCTTGTGCACGTTGCAGCATGGTCGACCGAACAAGAGAATCGGTCGACCGATAATGAGCTGATTTGGTATTTTTGCTTCTTCACACATGTTTGATCGCAACCACGATGTACGAGATGTGCATCGAAACACGTGCGCGATTGTGAGAGTATGCACATATTTGTTTTGAGCACGCACGAGCTATTAGAGGTGCGTAATTTAACACTTTGAGTTTGTTCATGATAGGAAGTGATGTTTGTTTCAGTTTACGATAGTTGTGGATGTTGAGTGGGGTTAGTTAGCAACCCGCAATGAGACCGCAGATGAACTACACTCAGAGTACGTTAGTGGGTATACTACAATAAGACCGCGGTAGACTACTCTCTGTTATATATTATTGTATTCGCATGATTATGCGCAGAGGCCGATGTACCTATATTATTGTATTCGCATGATTATGCGCAGAGGTTGTAGGCTGTCTAAAAATCACAATGGATAGCTGATCCCTATCAAGCTACGACAATGGAAGTCACAATCAGACGACTTTCTAATCACTGTATTCGTAATTCTACAATCGCTACAAACACGGCCTCATTTCTGAGATGATTGATCTTGATGGTTGCGACAACAACATGACTAATATTATATTAGCAACTATTAGAGATGCTGATGAGCAGTGTAATGATTTCAGAAATAAAAGGTTGGACGTAGTTGGTGAGTTGCTTGGTAGAGAGCTGTGGGCAAATATTCATCTAAAAACACTATGTATGTTGATTCCCGTCAAGTTCCAACAACGAAAGCTACAATCAAATAGCTTTCGCGCCGACAATCGAAAGCTGCAAATCGAGGACTTTTCACATAGATCGAAAAGAGTTACAATTCAACGACACTTCTGACAACTGATGAAAACTCTATTCAGCAGTCTTCATAATCTACAGTGAAGGTTACAATCTGACGACTTTCACACTCCACTACAGCTAAAGCTAGGATTACTGAACAACGGTCCTTGCAACGCTTTATAGAAGAAGTTACAAGTCAACTAGCTCATTCTAAAACGCGGATGTCATCCCCGCGTTACAATTCTGGAAGTGCAGGCGACCCCCGCGTTTCCAAGCACAAGCTAAACGTGAGCGACCCTCGCGTTCGTAGGGGTTCAACCAACATCGACCCCCGCGTTTCCAAGCACAAGCTAAACGTGAGCGACCCTCGCGTTCGTAGGGGTTCAACCAACATCGACCCCCGCGTTTCTAAGCACAAGCTAAACGTGAGCGACCCTCGCATTCGTAGGGGTTCAACCAACACCGACCCCCGCGTTTCCAAGCACAAGCTAAACGTGAGCGACCCTCGCGTTCGTAGGGGTTCAACCAACACCGACCCTCGCGTTCCCAAACTACAACAAACCAAAACGCGAGTGACCCTCGCGTTCAATGATGTTCAGCCAACACCCAACCCCGCGTCTCAATTCTAAGAGGCGACATTGGGTTCTGAACGCCAGATTGGGCGTTTGACTCGTTCGAATATGAGTCAAACAGTTCTGTTTTCCCACGATCTGAGGAAATCACGCCCACTCAGGAGCGGATTTAGAGGGCAGTTACAACCTCTTATCCACCTATAAAAGCTCAACAAACTCAACTGAGTTAAAAAAAGGGAGGAGGCTGGCTTCTGGGAACGAAAGAGTTAGCAGCAAGTTAGTTCTTCAGGATCTCAACCACTCAGGTTCGGCGATTCAACAGCAGCAGCGGCAGTAAAATCCTTGGAGATAGGATTTTTGAATCAAATTCAGAAGATCAAATCTGAAAGGATTCTTCAACAACAGAATATCAGCTTGGTCATTAACCGAATTTTCGGTTCTAACAACTCTATTAACAGAGTTCTAACTCGTTCAGAGTTCTTAAACTCATTCAGAGTTACCCATTAAACTTTCCACAGAAGTTCATCGTTCCCACGAGATAAAAGACGGTTGGATCGTCAACGGAGAGCAAATTCGACGCGAGCAATCGAAGGAGGCATTCCATCGCTACCGAGAAGAACCCAGTTTTAAACAAAGGAGAGAATCAAATTCGTTCTCTTCTCTTTTGTAATCAAATTGTAATCAGAATCAAAGGAATACAAGTCAATTTTCTTTGTTCTCTTCTTTGTAATTTTCTCTACATACAAAAGATGGCGACTCCGCTGGGGACTAGCTTTTCCGACGAGGAAGTGGTGGCGCAGTCCGACGTCCACCTCATGGGAACCACTGTAGAAACTCTCGTCGTAGAGTTTGATCAGGCGAAATACGAGGAAGCCCTATCCTCTGGATCGCTTAGCCCCAAGGCTAAGCATGGTGTCCGCAAGATCTCCAAGGAGATCAATTCTGTTGTTGAAGTACCGAAGAAAGCCCTCTCCTTCGGCCAGGAACTCAAACTAGCTCTGCTAGTTGAAGATCCCACCTCCGCGTCAGCCAGACATGCTTCGGGCCACAAACGGCCTCTGGAGGAGACGAGTTCCATGAGCGTCAACGACGCTGCTGCTAAGGCTTTGAAACAAGCTAAGAAGAACGCCGCTCGCAGACGAAGAAGATCCATACGTCGAGCACACTTGCGTGAAAGCCGAATGATGGCCCAACGCGAGGATCGCGTTTCTCTAAATTTTCCCGAACCTGGCGTTCCCAAGGAAGAACGCTCACTTCGGGGCAACGAGCCCGACTATGAGCCTCAGCTTATACAGCTGAAACGCGACCCTGAGTGGCGCATTATTCCTTCAAAACGCAGCCCTCAGAAAGGAGCTGTCAAAACCAAACGCGACCCTCAGGTGCGCGTTCAAACGAAACATCACTCTCAAGAGTCTGTTTCACCAACTAAACGCGACCCTCAGGTGCGCGTTCAAACGAAACATGACTCTCAAGAGTCTGTTTTACCAACTAAACGCGACCCTCAGGTGCGCGTTCAAACGAAACATAACTCTCAGGAGTCTGTTTCACCAACCAAACGCGACCCTCAGGGGCGCGTTCAAACAAAACATGACCCTCAGAGGTCTGTTTCATCATTTAAACGTAGGCCTCGGCCTAATGTTTACAAATCTCAACGCGACCCTCGCGTTATTTCTCAAGAACGCGATCTTCAAGAGGTCCGCCAAGTTCAGAAAAGTCAGTGTGGCTTCAAAATCCACGTTCGACATGAACCAATCTCACCCACCCAAGGGCAGGGGATTCCATCTCCACCTCCGTGCCCGGGGAAAGTCTCTTCCCAAGTTCCTGATATGCGGGAATTATTGTCGAGAGGAAAACCAACAGCACAAGCAGCTCACTCATGTCAATGTGAGAGGCTTATATCTGCAGTCTTGTCAGAATGCCATTGTTGCGCATCCGCACTTCGGCAATCCGTGTTCGACAGGTTGACGAACGTCGTTAGACCTGCCAAACGACAACGCCGATACAAAAAGAAGACAGTTGAGGCGGAATACTCCGAAGTCACCATCAACATGATCGGCAGAGGAAAAGCCTCACATACTGATTCCGATGAGTCACAAAAAAGTCATTCCCCAAATGTTAGAGAAATTTGTGACTAGTTCGAAGGAGTATATCGGAATACTCGGACTCGGACAGGAGCTATCCGTCCGGTTGATTATCAAAGATAGGAGTATATCGGAATACTCGGACTCGGACAGGAGCTATCCGTCCGGTTGATTATCAAAGATTAGCCAAGGGGGTCATTTCCGACGATGAACATTCGGCAGTCGCCGAATCTCAATCTTCAAGTTCTGTTGTCGCACGCGAGGTCTCCGTTTACACGACTGGGAACCATGAAGACATAGCCAAAAGAGTGGACGAACATCATGTCATGCTCCAGGCGCAACAGGAGACACTTCTCCAAATTAAAGGAGATGTTGGGTCGGCTTCTCGCTGAAAAAGGCCAAAAACCCGAGTCTTCCCGGAGAACTATGTCAAAGGGAAAGCAAAAGGCGCACGAACACTCAGATCGTGAGACTCACAACTTAGATTCTTCTTCTGACAATGAGAAGGAGATAGAAAAAGAGCTTTATCCTCAGTCCACCAAAATGGATGAACTGGAAGCTAGCCTTAATGCAATCGCCAACAGAAGTGAGCTCCGTGAAGAAGGAGTAGTGCGGCCTTATCCTGCCGAGTGGGATACAGCTCCCTACCCACCGAAGTTTAAGGCCCCTACCTTACAACCGTTCGATGGTACAGGATCGCCGAATCAGCACATCTACTACTTCAAATCCCAAACTGGAGATGTGGTAGCGAATGACGCCATCCTGACCAGGCTATTCATCGGTACCCTTAAGGGTGTCGCTTTCGAATGGTTCATGAATCTGCCTGCCGGATCCATCCAGAAATGGGTAGACCTGGAAAGGCTGTTCTTGGCTAGGTTCTTTGAGGACGATACAGAGGTCTCAGTCCCAACTCTTCTCGCCACTAAGTAAAGGAAAGAAGAGTCTATCAAGGCTTATGTGGAAAGATTCCGCAGCATGGCATTGCGATGCCCCTCAGGTATGACCCAATCAACTTTGGTTGAAACTTGCAGGCACAACCTGCAGACCCAGCTCCTTGCTCAGATGGGGGTAGCAGAGTGTCGCTCCTGGAGACAACTAGTTTCACAAGGAGAACAAGCTGAAGAGATAGTGGCGCGAGTTAAAGCTGAAGAAGAGCCGCAACCCAAGCCACAACAGCAACGCAACCAGAACAACGTCCATCGGTCTAAGGGAAAGGAGACTTTAGCAGCTGACTACACGCGAGTACCACCGCCTAATAAGCAAGGTAAGGTGCCCAATCAACAAAGAGCGCCCAAGCAATATTCGTTTAAAGAGGAGCATGTGGATACCTTATTCCAGTTGCTTCGAAAGAACAACAAGCTACAATTGCCTGAGATCAGGAAGCCGGATGAAGCAGGGAAAGTGGATGACCCTAATTATTGTCGTTACCACAGATTCCTTGGGTATCCTACCAAAAAATGCTATGTCTTTAAAGACATCTTGCAGAATTTGGTAAATGCTAATGTACTCACCTTAAAACCTGAGCAGAAGACCGTATCCACCAACATAATAGCGGTCCAATTCGGTGACTTCCCCCCGGTGGTAACTGCGAACGGCGTTGTCCCCATTCGCAAGGGAGAAATGCACTTGAAGAATGTCGACTTGCATAGTCAAAAAGACAGGGGGTTGGTACCCCTCACTACCCCAAAAGGGGAAATCATGTGGGTCCACCCTGATCTGCTAAGAGATCAAGAATGGACGAACACCTCGTCCAAAAAGAAGGGAGGCAAGGCTAAGTCTTCCAACATGATTAGCCCCTCCATTACTGAAAATGATGACCACCTCAAACCTCTTACTGATTCAGAAGAGGAGAGAATTGCCCTGGCAGCATACCCAGGAGCCAACCTTGGCACTCGGTCAGGAAAAGCTTACTTGAGGGATTATGACCAGAATGCTCAAGAAATTGAGGAACAGCACCAAGACGCTGGGGGTTCTGTCCCAAAAAAGCCGGTTGATAAGGGGAAACAAAAGGAACTTTGGTTCATTAAAAATCTCCACCAAGAATCCGGGGAGTCGAGCACTCCCTTCCAATTCAATGTCATAGCTCAGTTGGCCAATATACCGGCCAGGATTACTCTATATGAGCTCCTGAGGTTGTCCAAAACTACCAAGGAAGCTCTGATCGAAGCCTTAAAGAATACAGAGAGCTTCATTACTTAAGTCACTCCGATCCCTGAAGCTTCTGAAGGTCGACCTTGTCTGCAATGCCTACAAGCAGCGAGAAGTCTACCATGCATATCATTCACTCAGGAAGATATGCAAGTCAAGCACGAGCATGACCGACCACTGTACTACACAGGGTATATTGGATCTTCCGAAGTCAGTCGTGTTCAAGTTGACCCAGGCTCAGCACTCAGCATCATGCCTTACAGGGTCATGCAGGTCTTAGGGATTCCTATGCACCGACTGCACACCACTCAGACTACTATCTTTGGGTTTAATGCAAACAGCACCCGGCCTCTGGGAAAGATCAAGCTCAGATGCCAGATCGGAGATCTTAAGTCTGAAGTAGCATGCTACATCATAGATGCGGACACGTCTTACAATCTTTTGCTAGGACGACCATGGATACATGCGGAATTAAACTTTGATGTAGTGGGTCAGGGTGAGAATAATAATAATGTACCGAGTGAGGGCGAGTGGTGCATTAATGAAGATTTCATTTTAGCGTACTTGTCTGATGTCTCTCCTAAAAATGAACAAATAGAGAATGATTCTAGTGCAGGTACCAACCCATGGCACTTACTGTGTACAGAAGTGTCGCTCATCTTGCCAATCCAGTCATCCTTCGCTTCAGATGAAGAAGTGGAAGACGCACAGAAGGCTTTCTTTAAAGTCCCATCCAAAAGGAAAGGGCAGAAGCCGATCTGTTTTGGTAAAGTCAAACCCGAACAACTCAAACGAGGAAGTTCAGAGGAAGACGACGGAGTTCCCCAATTCCATTACCATGAACCCAATTCTATATACTTAATGAAACGAATGGGGTATAACTTTAATGAGAAACATGGCTTGAACTTCGGGAAAGGAAGACGAACCCCGATCCGAATGTCTCTCACTCCTGAAGGAAAACCTCCGGACTATTATCAAAAAACCGGAAGAGGCGTGGATTACGTTACGCCTCCCCCTGCCTCGGAAAGCGAAATCAGTAATTACCTGCGTCATGACTATTCATCCGGAACATCTTCATACGAGTCCGACGTCAGTGTTGGACCTTTCTTTAAAAGCCTGACTGTGAACATGGTTTCAACTAGTCATCCAGACGAAGACGCAAGGGGTGATGAAGGGTTAATCGAATCAACCAATGATCCTTGGATCAAACGTCTCAATATCTTGTGGGATATGCGATTCGAACAACGCGAACCACCCACTGAAGATAAAGTGGTCCAGGTTAACATGGGAGATGAACATGACCCTAAACCCATCTTCATAGCCGAAAACCTATCATCATCTGAGAGAGAGGACCTTATATCTCTCATTCGAGAATATATAGATGTATTCGCTTGGAATTATGAAGATATGCCTGGCCTTGACCCGAAGGTGGCCACGCACCGTCTCAACATCGACCCGGATGCAAAACCTGTTAAACAGCAACAACGCAGGTTTCCTCCAGAGATCATGGAATCAATTGAGTCAGAAGTTAAAAAGCTTATAGACTCGGGTTTTGTTAGGGAGGAACAACACCCTGACTGGGTGGCCAACATTGTCCCAGTGCCCAAGAAAAACGGTAAGGTCCGGATATGCATTGATTTCTGCGATCTCAACGCATCTTGTCCAAAAGATGAGTTTCCTCTTCCTATCACTGACGTCATGATCGACAACACCTGCGGATATGAGAGAATGTCTTTTATGGACGGATTCTCCGGATACAATCAGATCAAGATGCACCCGGAAGACGAGAAACACACTGCTTTTAGAACACCACTGGGGGTGTATTGTTACACAGTGATGCCCTTCGGCCTGAAAAATGCAGGTGCAACTTATCAGCGTGCAATGAACACGATATTTCACGAACACCTACGAAAGAAGATCGAATGCTACGTTGATGATATAGCAGTAAAGAGCCAATGTAAAGATGATCACCTTGCAGATCTGAAGACAATGTTCGAGATCATACGAACACATCAGCTGAAGATGAATCCGACAAAATCATTTCTCGGAGTTTCAAGTGGAAAATTCTTGGGATTTATCATTACTTCCAAGGAAATCTCTCTTGATCCAGAGAAAGTGCGTGCCATCCAAGACATGCCACCTCCGAAGAATCTCAAAGAGCTCAGAGGTTTGCAAGGCAGACTGGCCTACATTCGAAGATTCATATCGAATCTATCAGGACGCTGCCAACCTTTCTCTAAACTCATGAAGAAAGGAATATCCTTTGTTTTGGATGCAGAGTGTCAAAGAGCATTCGAAGAGATTAAAAGATATTTAACTCAACCGCCAGTTCTCGTGGCCCCAATATCAGGAAAACCATTCCTGTTATATGTGAGGGCCATGGATCATTCTCTTGGTGCTTTGTTAGCTCAGAACAATGATCAAGGTCAAGAACAAGCCATCTATTACCTGAGCAGGACTATGATGGGAGCCGAACACCGGTATAATCCGGTCGAAAAAGAATGTCTCGCCTTGGTATTCGCAATTCAAAAGATGCGACATTACCTAGTTGGACAAACAATTCACATCATCTCTAAGGTGAATCCTTTGAGAGTTCTGATGATGAAACCATCATCTCTAAATTGCCGGCTTGCAAAATGGGCCATTCTCTTATCACAATACGACATGCAGTTCATGCCGCAAAAGGCAGTCAAGGGTCAAGCATTGGCAGACTTCTTAGCCGATCATCTAGTGTCAGGAACGTCTAAGTTGTATGAAGAATTACCTGACGAAGTCGCCGAAACTTGTGTTACTCAAGAAGCTACGCAAGTGTGGAAGTTATTCTTCGACGGTGCATCCAGAGCAAACCCTCATGGAGCAGTTACCGCGGGAGTAGGAGTAGTGCTAATCTCTCCGAACGGCCACGTATTCCCAAGAGGATTCTCCTTAATCGAACCTTGCACCAACAATGTAGCCGAGTATAATGCTCTGCTATTAGGAATGCAATTTGCTGAAAAACTTAATGTTCAGCACCTTGAGGCTTACGGTGACTCTCAGCTCATCGTTAATCAAGTCCGAGGAGAATACGAAGTACGTCATGAGGATTTTATCCCATATTACTTCGCAGTGCTAAAGCAAGCTCAAAAGTTCGAAGGATTCTTTATCGAATATGTACCGCGAGCTCAGAATGCTTATGCAGATGCTCTAGCCTCTTTGGCAACTTCATTAGCATTGCCACCGGGAGCTGAAATAACGATTCCAGTCGCGGGACGAAAATTATGCTCTTCCAAGATCCCTATGGAGGAAAACCCAGACGAGACGATGTCGGGAGAAGTCGGGAGAAGTCTGTACGACATTTATGGAGGTCAAATCTAGGGATTGGCGATTCCCTTACATTGACTATGCCGTATATGGAATTCTGCCAGATGACCCTAAGGAAGCGGCCACTATCAAACGAAAGGCCCTCCAATTCTATTATGATGCAGTCTCTCAAACCCTATACCTCAAATCACATGACGGAATTTTGCTTCGATGTCTCTCTCGGAAGGAAGCAAAAGAGGCCCTTAAGGAAGCTCATGACGGAATGTGCGGAGCTCATCAACCCGGAGCTAAATTAGGAGATCGCCTCCGACGAATCGGCTATTATTGGCCGAAGATGTTTTCAGACGCAGCTGACTACGCTAAACGTTGTCATGCGTGCCAAATTCATGGAGATTTCATCCACCAAGCACCAGGGAACTTACACCCCACATCGGCGACTTGGCCATTCGAAATGTGGGGTATGGATATTGTCGGACCGATTTCCCCTCCGACGTCCAAAGGACACCGGTTCATTTTAGCCGTAACCGACTATTTCTCCAAATGGGCGGAGGCAATCCCGTTGAAAGAAGTCAAGACTTCAAATGTAATCAAGTTCATCAAGCATCATGTCGTCTACCGTTTTGGAGTCCTGAGACGAATAGTTCACGACAACGGGACACAATTCGTTAGCTTTGGGTTTCGAAGATTTTGTGACAAATTTAGAATCCAAAGTGTTGCATCTACGGCATATTATCCACCAGCAAATGGTCTTGCAGAAGCTTTTAACAAAACCATAGTGAAGCTTCTCAAAAAGTTTGTTTCCAAAAGCCGGCGCGATTGTATGAAAGACTCGGTGAATGTCTGTGGGCTTACCGCACGACGGTAAGGACTTCTACAAGAGCCACACCTTTCTCTTTGGTATACGGCTGCGAGGCTGTATTGCCATTGGAAATTCAGATCCCTTCTCTGAGAGTTGCTATTACAACCGGGCTAACAGAAGAAGAAAAACATCAACGACGTCTGCAAGAACTTGAAGCCTTAGACGACAAACGACTTCAAGCTCAGCAACAGATCGAGTTATATCAAGCCCGTATCTCTAAAGCCTACAACAAAAAAGTTAAGGAACGAGTTTTCAAGAAGGGCGATTTAGTGTTGGCCAACAGACGACCCATGGTAATGACTCACAAAACCAAGGGGAAGTTCAATCCCAAATGGGAAGGGCCCTTCGTAATAGAATCAGTCTATTCGAATGGAGCATATCGCCTTATCAACCAAGAAGGAGATAGGCTCATGATGCCGATTAATGGGAAGTTTCTAAAGAGATACTTTCCGTAAATCATGTAGCCCCCCGAACCCCAACTAAATCAGGCTGGGGGTTGCCTATTTATAGTGTAGTTCTATCTTGTATATCGTCATGTTAACACTACACCTCTGACGATTGTAATTTGATGGAATTATTCTAAATAAATAATAAAGGGAATTTTGATAGCATTAGCTCTATTTTCCATTATCTTGAATCAGGTTTCAGCGAAAGAGACGATAAAAGGAAAAATGATATCATTTTCATTCAAAATCATTAATCTAAACACAAAATGATGACAAACAAAGTGAAAATGATACAAAACTCCTTAGTCAAGAATAGGATGATATCTAAACATCAGGCCTTATTAACTTGAGAGATTTTAGCCTCGACTTGAAGGCAGAAAGTTTCTTCTGGTGAGCCGCTCGGACTTGTTCTTCAATCTCCTTTCTGAGTTCTGCTTCAACAGGAGCGACAGTGACAATGTCTTTGCGAATCCGCTCAGCCGCATGGAGTGTACGACAAAAGTCTGTATAAATTTGGCCACTTTGATGCTCAAGTTCTTTTCTGACATCCTTATAGTGGGCCAATTGGGCTTTCTTCTGGTCCAACTCGGCCTCTAATCGAGCGATAGTCTCTTCGATACCGCGGATATCAGAAGCAACACCTTTGATTTTAGCATATGTTGCAGAGTGTCGCTTCCTTAAAGCTGATATGCGGGCCTTTTTGTCAAACAAGTCCTTGCGCAGGGTCCCTGGGTGATGTGCTCTGGAGATTATCGCCAAGGAAAGAGCCGGCTCCACTTCAGCATCTAAATTGGTGCGCTGTAGCTCCCTGAAAGTTGCTAATTCTACCTTCAAGAGAGCGATTCCTCCCTGACAGTGCTCAGTCAATAATGCATCCCCTTTATTCTTGATATCGTCCAAGCATTGGGTCAGGATGGGTTCACAATCTTCAAAAGAAGCTCCTTCAACACTGACAATATTAACAATTGTCTGCATCCAACGTTCCAGTTCTTCAATTGATTTCTTCAGAGCCCTCGAGCGTGGAGGAGGAATGGTTGGATAGATTGGACCTGTGTGATCATCCTGAACAGATGATGGAGCAACTTCGGAAGAAGGGCCCTTACATGCACTTTCGTCTCGCAAAAGAGAAAGAGGAGCGGATTCAGAACCCTCAATGGGTGATACCTCTCCAGCTCTAGCATCCTCAGGAATAGAAGGGGTTGATTGGGGCACGTCGTCCTCTCTATCAGTGAAATGTTCAAAAGGCGCAGATTTCATCGCATCCCCCATTAACTTGGCCTTTTTGGAATTTTTGGCCATGACAGGTATTCGCTTACGAATTCTCCTGTCGTATTCGCCTTGCTCAGCAGCAGAAAGAGCCCTCTTACCCGATCTTAAAGAACGAGGTTTAGGAACAGGCTCTTCTGCAGGAATCCCCTCAGTTATCTTTTCTTCGGGAGAATCAGAAATTGGTCTTCCCTCTTTGATCCCTATAGGAACCTCTTCCTCAGAAGGTTCTATAGTCGACAAGTCCCTAGGAGCTTTAACGGCTCCGGTCGCTTCCTATTCACAAGATAAGTACTCTTCCATCCCTGGCAGACGAGTACTCGTAGAACCACTCCTTGAACGATACAATTCCCGAATCTCGTTTATACATGAGGTATAAATATCATATCCCGGGACCTGAGAAACTTCAACAAACCACTGGCGGAAATCCATAATAGTAGAGCAGCCAGGTGGTGAGTTGGGTAAGGTGAATTGCGCATGCAAACCACTGGCGGAAATCCATAATAGTAGAGCAGCCAGGTGGTGAGTTGGGTAAGGTGAATTGCGCATGGGTTCCCCCGGCGGAGAAGAAGTACCATGCACGAGCTCCTTCATACAAATTCCCAATCTGAGCTAATGCTGGGTTAGGATTGCCAACATAGAGTTGGTCTTATCCAAACTGTCTGGCGAACCGAGAAGGCATGTAAGGTTCGATTATGCACTTCTCCCTCAATCGGTAGACCAGGTAGCCCAACCTGATCATAAGAAGCCAGCTAAATGTGCCCTCTTCCAAAGAGGACGAGCCCTCAAAAAGCAAGTCCATGAAGCGGGCATCCTCCACATCAGCTCCGTCAAAATTAGGAGCGCAGCAGAAAACCCTGTAATTATCTTCCCGGGATAGAAGTTGTCGAGCCCTGACTATATAAGAACTAGTCCACGTGGCCGACTCCAATCTCTGTACGAAGGGAGTATAAGCATCCTCACCCTCGTATACTCCCGTCATCAACGAAGGGCAATGCAACACGAACCAGGCCACTAAATATGTATACGGCACTGGTACTCGTGGTTGAGGAGATTTCCTAGCCTTCTTCTTAGTAGCTTTGATCCCCGAAGCACTAAGAAGTTCTGAAGTCAACACCCTCAGGCCGTTCTGAATACAGCCAACCATAGCAGTAAGGAGACTCACAGGTCTCCCTGCTAGCAAAACAGCTGGGTACACAACCTCAGCTAATATTGTCTCTATTGGTCTTGACGGTACCACACACCGCTTCAACCAAATCATGAAGAAGCCTGCAAGTAGAGTCGTGTCAGAGATAGGAACTATGGCTTGGTAGTGAAAACTTTCAAACTCGGCATCAGCTTCAAAATCATCCTCGGCATGCTCTGTCTTATAGGTAGCACTGGAAGCTGTAATTCGAGCTTTGGCATCCTTACGAGAGATCACAGCAACCCGAGATACGGCTACATCTTTCCGGTTTAAATTCTGAAAGAGGTAGTCTGCCCACGTGGTATGCATAGATGACTTCCAGAAGGCTATAATTTGAGGACTTTCACGTAGAAGGCTACAATCTGACGACCTTCACGACGACTGATGAAAGCTCTAATTCAACAGTATTCACAATCAACATCGGGAGTTACAATCTGACGACTCTCATATTTTCAAGGAGCCAAGACGAAGGTTACAATGTGACGATCTTTGCAACGCTCTAGCAAAAGAGACTACAAATTGACGGTCTCTTCATATTAGAATGCAGATATCTCTCAAACCGTAAGGAATTTGGCGAAATGGAGGAAGCGAACCAAAACCTTTGGCTTGGTTCGGATGGCCCCGTCTCGTCGAGATAGCCGATTTTCATATATAATTCGTCCAATTCCGACTTACGGTTTGAAAGTTATGACCTGTTCTTCGTAGCAAATTATGTTTCGAAGTCCGTCTGCAAGACCGGACTTCGTCAGAACATTGGACTTAGCCTGAAGCTCGCCGAGCCCACCTAAGGCTCACCTCTGCATCCAAGATTCAAAATGCAGAGGTCGTGCCCGCGTTCTAAACTCAAAACGCAGAGGTCGTGCCCGCGTTCCAGATTCAAAACGCAGAGGCCGTAGCTGTGTCCCAAACTCGAAATGCAGAGTTCATGCAGAACCTAACTCTGCGTTCCAGGTCCAAAACGCAGAGTTCATGCAGAACCCAACTCTGCGTTCCAGGTCCAAAACGCAGAGTTCACCTCTGCGTCTCAGATGCCAAAACGCAGAGTTCACCTCTGCGTCTCAGATGTCAAAACGCAGAATTCATCTCTGCGTCCCAACTGTGCGTCTCCAATTTACAGAGCGCGTGCGGCCTGTGCGTTTCCAATCTCTAGCAGAGATTTAACTCTGCGTCTCCTCTCTAAGACGCAGAGTTAAGGTCCAGAACACTAATTTAGGCGTTTGACTTGTTCAAACACAAGTTGAACGGCCTCAAAACCGTTTATCCCACGTTCTGAGGGATTTCCGCCCTACTTAGGAGCGGATTAAGGGGGTAGTTACCACCCTTAATTCCTTATAAATAGTGGGAAACTCAACTGAGTTCAGATCCTTCTTTTTTTTGGGGGGGAAAGAAGAGATCTTCGGCTAGCTTCTGATCGGATTTTATCTCATCAACAGAGGGAGATTCGGTCAAGGGCTTTTGGGATCTAAGACTTGGCAGCAAAAAGGGGGAATTTCTTGGAGATCGGATCATTCTCCAACAGAGATCATCTTCAAGATTGGCAACAGGAGCATTCCCTTGGCTTATAACCGGCTTTCGGTTCAAATCAACTCTTTTTCAAGAGGTCAAACTCGTTCAGAGTTATCAACTCGTTAAGAGTTATTTTCAAACTTGCCACGCAAGTTCTCCACAGCGTTGAATCGTGAGGAGAAGACTATGTTCCAGTGAATCAAGGCGTGCGGATCGTCAACGGAGAGCAAGTTCGATACAATCAATCGAAGGAGGTACTCCATCGCTACTAAGAAGAACCCAGTTTTAAACAAAGGGGAGAATCAAATTCATTCTCCTCTCTTTTATAATCGGAATCCAAATTGTAATTGATTTTGAGAGAAATACAAGTCAAATTTTCTTTCATTATCTTTTTACTGCAAATTTCCAACAAACAAAAGATGGCGACTCCGCTGGGGACTAGCTTCTCTGACGAAGAAGTGGTGGTGCAATCCGACGTTCATCTCACTGGAACGACCATTGAAACTCTGATCATCGAGTTTGATCAAGCCAAGTACGAGGAGGCCCTTTCCTCCGGATCCCTTAGCCCCAAGGTTATGCGCAAGATCCACAAAGTTTCCGAGGAGACTAAAGCTCCAGTTGTAACCAACTCATCTAAAGACTATCTCCGATGGGGGTTGCACTGTTCATACAGTCCCCTCTCTAAAGGAGAAGACTCGACTTCGGCACAACGCCAAAAAAGCCGATTCTCCAATCAACGCGAACTCCGCGTTTGTGAGCGTCAACATGAGCTCTGCATAAGCCAAGCTAAACGCAACCCTCAGGTGTGTGTTTCCCAGATAGAACACAGCTTTCAGAGGCGCGTTCTAACATCAAACCGCAGACCTCAAAACTACGTTGATCTGGCTGAACGCAACTCTCAAGAGTGCATCCCAGAACTAAAACGCAACTCTCAGGAGTGCGTTCCAACATTTAAACGCAGACATCAAACCTGCGTTGATCTGGCTGAACGCAACTCTCAAGAGTGCGTTCCAGAACCTGAACGCAACTCTCAAGAGTGCATCCCAGAACCAAAACACAACTCTCATGAGTGTGTTTCACAAACTGAACGCAACTCTCAGGAGTGCGTTTCAGAATCCGAACGCAGATCGCAGGACCGCGTTTCACTAGCAAAACGCAGACTTTGGTCTTGCGTTAATCA
The DNA here is from genome assembly GCF_001876935.1 of Asparagus officinalis. Classification (NCBI taxonomy): domain Eukaryota; kingdom Viridiplantae; phylum Streptophyta; class Magnoliopsida; order Asparagales; family Asparagaceae; genus Asparagus; species Asparagus officinalis. Next base: position 93,736,707 of record NC_033801.1, on the reverse strand, counting down.
AGCTAAACACGACCCTCGTGTTCCTTCTTTGGAACACGATGTGATTCGTCGTGTTCAAAATGATCAACATGGATTTAAAATTCATGTTTACCAAGAACCAGTCCCATCCTTTAACGGACAGGGGGTTCCATCTTTACCCTCACGCTCCGTGAGAGGTTCATCCCAAGTCTCTGACTTGCGGGAATTGCTGTCGATGTTCAACCGACCGACGAATGTCGTTTTGCTCAATAATCGACGACATCCTCACAGGAAGAAGACTTTAGAGGATGAATACCTTGGAGTCACTTCTAACATGGTTGGTAGAGGGAGATCATCAACCCTTAGTTCTGACGAGTCAGAGATAGATCATTCTCCAAGCGTCAGAAAAATCACTAACGAGTTTGAAGGAGTCTACCAACGCACTCGGACGCAAACAGGAGCCATTCCCCCTGTCAACTATCAGAGTTTAGCCAGAGGAACTAATTCCGATGACGAACACTCAGCCATTGCGGACTCCCAATCATCAAGCTCTTTCGTTGGGCATGAGAGCTTCGCCCACATGACAGAACATTCTGAAGATCTTTCAAAGAGGATTGATGAGCAGGAGGCCATGCTCAAATCACAGCAGGAGGCCATCAATGAACTCATGGCCATGTTGACTCAAATCGTCGCAGACAAGGCCAAATCTCAGGAGACAGATTCGCTGCTTAGGCAAGAATCTTCCCGGAGAGGAAAAGCGTCTTCATCCCGACCTCACCCAATCAAAGGGAAGGGAAAAGTGGTTGATGATGCGGCTTCTGACCAAGAAGCCCACAACCTAGAATCTTCCTCTGATGAAGGAAGAGAGACTGAGAACGAGCAGAATCTTCAGTCTGCCAAAATGAAAGAATTGGAAACCCGCCTCAAAGCCATTGCTAACAGAAGCGAGCTCCAAGATGAGGGAGTTATCAGGCCCTATCCTACCGAATGGGATGCAGCTCCTTATCCTCCAAAGTTCGAGGTCCCGACGCTACAAACTTTTGATGGTACGGGATCACCGAACCAACATATTTATCATTTCAAATCACAGACTGGAAATGTAATATCAAACGATGCCATACTGGCTCGATTGTTCATTGGCACCCTCAAGGGAGTTGCCTTTGAATGGTTCAGGAAACTTCCCGTAGGATGTATCCAAAAGTGGACAGATCTAGAGAGACTCTTCCTATCAAGATTCTTTGAAGAGGATACAGAAGTCTCCATTCATACCCTTCTCGCCACCAAGCAGAAGAAGAGGGAGTCCGTCAAAGCCTTCGTCAAAAGGTTCCGAACCATGGCTCTCCGGTGTTCGTCAGGTATGACACAGTCTACTTTAGTAGAGACCTGTCGACACAACTTGCAGACCGACCTCCTATCCCGAATCGGAGTTGCAGAATGTCGTTCTTGGAGACAACTAATCTCTCAAGGAGAACAGGCTCAAAAGATTATTGCCAAGATCAAAGCTGAAGAACAAAGTAGGCAGGATCAACCTGAGCAATTGGACCAAGCCTGACCTTCTCCTGAGCAATCAGACAAAGCACAATCCCCTCAGTCAGAAGGGGGAAGATACTACGGCTACTGAAGCTAATCCTTTTTAGTAGGATGTCGGGTCTCCAATAACTATCACGTTAACAGTTACATCTGATAGTCAAACTCATTAGATAATGGCTCACTAGGCGATGTGCTATGTCTACTCTTTTTTTCCCATGCACTTATTCAAGACTGGGGGTTGGTTTATTTGTAGTCCATTGGATTATGAATAATAAATTTTCTAAGTGGTCATGTTCAATAAAATACCTCTGTCAACCACAAAATCTACCACAAAACTATCATGTTAACAGTTACCTCTGATAGTCCCTCAACTTGCCAATCCTCTTTAATAGGATGGCAGGACCATAAAACTATCATGTTAACAGTTACCTCTGATAGTCAAACTCATCGGATAATGGCCTACCTGGTGATGTGACTCTATTCCGACTTCATGGATAGCGCCCCACTAGGTGATATGCCTTGTCTACCTCTTTTTATGCCTCTGCTAAGTCTTAATCAAGACTGGGGATTGATTACTTGGAATCCACTCGATTAAGAAAAACGAATCTTTCACATCGTCGAGTTAACATTACACTTCTGACGATCATAATCCCCACAGAGTATGCATTCAGTTTGCATCACTCCTAATTTGTCACGTTAACAATACACCTCTGACAAAACCCACTTATCAATCCTCGTCAATAGGATGATAAGTCCCCAAAGTTACTCCAATCGCAACACAAATCTTGTCACGTTAACAATACACCTCTGACGAAACGCACTTATCAATCCTCGTCAATAGGATGATAAATCCCCAAAGTTGCTCCAATCGCAACACAAATCTTGTCACGTTAACAATACACCTCTGACAAAACCCACTTATCAATCCTCGTCAATAGGATGATAAGTCCCCAAAGTTGCTCCAATCGCAACATAAATTCTTGTCACGTTAACAATACACCTCTGACAAAACCCACTTATCAATCCTCGTCAATAGGATGATAAGTCCCCAAAGTTGCTCCAATCGCAACACAAATTCTTATCACGTTAACAATACACTTCTGACAAAACCCACTTATTAATCCTCGTCAATAGGATGATAAGTCCCCAAAGTTACTCCAATCGCAACACAAATCTTGTCACGTTAACAATACACCTCTGACGAAACCCACTTATCAATCCTCGTCAATAGGATGATAAGTCCCCAAAGTTGCTCCAATCGCAACACAAATCTTGTCACGTTAACAATACACCTCTGACAAAACCCACTTATCAATCCTCGTCAATAGGATGATAAGTCCCCAAAGTTGCTCCAATCGCAACACAAATCTTGTCACGTTAACACTACACCTCTGACAAAACCCACTTATCAATCCTCCGACTTCATGGATAGTGCCTCACTAGGTGATGTGCCTTGTCTACCTCTTTTTTATTCCCCTGCTAAGTCTTCATCAAGACTGGGGGTTGGTTACTTGGAATCCACTGGATTAAGAGTAACGAATCTTTCACATCGTCGAGTTAACATTACACTTCTGACGATCATCATCCCCACAGAGTATGCATTCAGTTAATCGGCAACACAATTCTTGTCACGTTAACAATACACCTCTGACAAAACCCACTTATTAATCCTCGTCAATAGGATGATAAGTCCCCAAAGTTGCTCCAATCGCAACACAAATTCTTATCACGTTAACAATACACCTTTGACAAAACCCACTTATTAATCATCGTCAATAGGATGATAAGTCCCTAAAGTTGCTCCAATCGCAACACAAATTCTTGTCACGTTAACAATACACCTCTGATAAAACCCACTTATTAATCCTCATCAATAGGATGATAAGTCCCCAAAGTTGCTCCAATCGCAACACAAATTCTTATCACGTTAACAATACACCTCTGACAAAACCCACTTATTAATCCTCGTCAATAGGATGATAAGTCCCCAAAGTTGCTCCAATCGCAACACAAATTCTTATCACGTTAACAATACACCTCTGACAAAATCTACTTATCGACTCTCGTCAATAAGAGCAATAAGTCCTCAAAATTACCCCGATCGCAAATTCTTCTTGTCACGTTAACATCACACCTCTGATAAAATCCACTTATCGACTCTCTTCAATAGAGCGATAGGTCCACAAACTCGTCAAGTTAACACCACACCTCTGACGACCAAATCAACTTATCGACTCTCTCCAATTGAGCGATAAGTTCTCAAAATTGCTTCCATAGCAATATCTTTCTTGTCACGTTAACACTACACCTCTGACAAAATCCGCTTATCGACTCTCTTCAATGGAGCGATAGGTCCACAAACTCGTCAAGTTAACACCACACCTCTGACGACCAAATCAACTTATCGACTCTCTTCAATAGAGCGATAGGTCCATAAAATACTGTTATGTTAACATAACACCTCTAACAGTCAACCCCCCAATGAACTTGTTAATTCTTTCGGTGTTTCAAGCTACACAGGAAGAAATGACACCAAAAATCCATGCCTTCACGCATGGGGGACTTTATCTCGATCCCTAATTAGAGATAAGTCTGCATCTAACACATGCTGCCGGGTAGCCTATTCCCGCAATAATAGCAAAGCCTACGTATTCAATATCGTAGCAGGTCGTTATTAATAACGCCAAAATCCATGCCTTACACGCATGGGGAATTTTATCCTGAATCCTAAGTAAGGATAAGTCAATGTCTAACACATGTTGCCGGGTAGCCTATTCCCGTAATAATAGCAAAAGCCTACGTATTCAATATCGTAGCACCAAAATCCATGCCTTACACGCATGGGGAATTTTATCCTGAATCCTAAGTAGGGATAAGTCAATGTCTAACACACGTTGCCGGTTAGTCTTTTACCGTGAAAAGGACATCAAAATCCATGCCTCACACGCATGGGGGACTTTATCTCGATCCCTAATAAGAGATAAGTCTACGCCTAACACGCGTTGCCGGTTAGTCTTTTCCCGTCAAAATGACAAAGTCTATGTATTCAAAATCATAGCATCAAGTCTAAGAGAGTTCATTCTCTTAGCACAACGTTACATGTGGAACGGACTTAGACAATCCAGATGCTAGCCCGACTCAAACGGTAGTCGGTAAAGGCTTATCAAATCCGTTGATGGCTGAGGGTTTGCCAAAAATCCTACGCACGTTTGCAGGCCCATCAACTTAATGGATGTGAGTCGAGACTTAAAACAGATGCGTAAAAGACAAGTCTCAAAGACTTAGTCAAAAATGCACGGAAGCCACTTCCATGTCTTAAGTCAAAACGTTGAGATCAGACCCGCGATGCAAAAACTGAACGTCGAGGTCACACCCGTGTTCCAAATTCAACATGCAAGGGTGAAACCCGCATCTCAAGATCAAAATGCAGGGTCCACCCCCACATTCCAGAAGCAGGATTATGGCGCATACCTTCACACAGGTCCTGCGTGGAAAATCTCTTCAACCAAGCTGTCTTTGAAGCGAGTACAGAGAACAACTCCTTTGTGACAAGAAATCAACATCTCCAAGATCAGAGTTGAGATCCAAAATATTCCGAAAATTCATCCCAGTCAACCGCAAACTTTCGAAAACTTTGGAGGGGGTTCTGTAGGCTGTCTAAAAATCACAATAGATAGTTGATCCCCCATCAAACACTGATGATGGAAGTTACAATCTGACGACTTCCAGAAGGCTACAATTTGAGGACTTTCACGTAGAAGGCTACAATCTGACGACCTTCACGACGACTGATGAAAGCTCTAATTCAACAGCATTCACAATCAACATCGGGAGTTACAATCCGACGACTCTCATATTTTCAAGGAGCCAAGATGAAGGTTACAAGGTGATGATCTTTGCAACGCTCTAGCAAAAGAGACTACAAATTGACGGTCTCTTCATATTAGAATGCAGATATCTCTCAAACCGTAAGGAATTTGGCGAAACGGAGGAAGCGAACCAAAGCATTTGGCTTGGTTCGGATGGCCCCGTCTCGTCGAGATAGCCGATTTTTATATATAATTTGTCCAATTCTGACTTAAGGTTTGAAAGTTATGACCTGTTCTTCGTAGCAAATTATGTTCCAAAGTCCGTCTGCAAGACCGGACTTCGTCAGAACATTGGACTTAGGCTGAAGCTCGCCGAGCCCACCTAAGGCTCACCTCTGCATCCAAGATTCAAAGCGCAGAGGTCGTGCCTGCGTTCTAAACTCAAAACGCAGAGGTCGTGCCCGCGTTCCAGATTCAAAACGCAGAGGCCGTAGCTGTGTTCCAAACTCGAAACGCAGAGTTCATGCAGAACCTAACTCTGTGTTCCAGGTCCAAAACGCAGAGTTCATGCAGAACCCAACTCTGCGTTTCAGGTCCAAAACGCAGAGTTCACCTCTGCGTCTCAGATGCCAAAACGCAGAGTTCACCTCTGCGTCTCAGATTCCAAAACACAGAGTTCACCTCTGCGTCTCAGATGCCAAAACGCAGAGTTCACCTCTGCGTCTCAGATGTCAAAACGCAGAATTCATCTCTGCGTCCCAACTGTGCATCTCCAATTTACAGAGCGCGTGCGTCCTGTGCGTTTCCAATCTCTAGCAGAGATTTAACTCTGCGTCTCATCTCTAAGACGCAGAGTTAAGGTCCAGAACGCCAATTTAGGCGTTTTACTTGTTCAAACACAAGTTGAACGGCCTCAAAACCGTTTATCCCACGTTCTGAGGGATTTCCGCCCCACTTAGGAGCGGATTAAGGGGGTAGTTACCACCCTTAATCCCCTATAAATAGTGGGAAACTCAACTGAGTGCAGATCCTTCTTTTTTGGGGGGGGGGAGCAAAGAAGAGATCTTCGGCTAGCTTCTGATCGGATTTTATCTCATCAACAGAGGGAGATTCGGTCAAGGGCTTTTGGGATCTAAGACTTGGCAGCAAAAAGGGGGAATTTCTTGGAGATCGGATCATTCTCCAACAGAGATCATCTTCAAGATTGGCAACAGGAGCATTCCCTTGGCTTATAACCGACTTTCAGTTCAAATCAACCCTTTTTCAAGAGGTCAAACTCGTTCAGAGTTATCAACTCGTTAAGAGTTATTTTCAAACTTGCCACGCAAGTTCTCCACAGCGTCGAATCGTGAGGAGAAGACTATGTTCCAGTGAATCAAGGCGTGCGGATCGTCAACGGAGAGCAAGTTCGACATAATCAATCGAAGGAGGCACTCCATCGCTACCAAGAAGAACCCAGTTTTAAACAAAGGGGAGAATCAAATTCATTCTCCTCTCTTTTGTAATCGGAATCCAAATTGTAATTGATTTTGAGAGAAATACAAGTCAAATTTTCTTTCATTGTCTTTTTACTGCAAATTTCCAACAAACAACGGCTACATCTTTCCGGTTTAAATTTTGAAAGAGGTAATCCACCCATGTGGTATGAATAATGCCCCCTCCACGCATCCCAAAGACTTGGGCACATATATGGAAGTGGCACATCAATTCCCAGAAAGTAGCATAAATTTCCGGGTGCGCCACCTTCAGTAAGGAAAGCTCCTCGGTGGTGGGGATAAACTCCTCGTAGGGCGTTTTTCCAAGCAGCAGCCCCGACACTACCTGCATCTCATGAAGAGCAAAACCTAACTCTCCTGCAGGTGTGAAAAATGTGCAGCTGTCCGGGTTATATTTCTCCAACATAGCGAAGAAATTGTGGAAACTTTGCACAACTCCCCGTCGAACAGCTAATACAGGAATTGTGAGACCCGATTGAGCGAGCGATTCCTTAAACTCCTTCAGAACAAAGTCAACCATACGGGTCCACCAACCTCCTTCTCCAGAACAGACCCATCCAGGGGATCTGAACGTCTGGGTAGAGAATTCGCCCTGAATTGCAAGGAATTGGTGAATAAAGATGTTCGCTGGACGTGACATCTCCGAAACCAGCTCCTTCTTCTCAAACAAATCAGGTCTTAACCCCTTGAGTTGTCCCCCAATTTGTGTACGAGCTTGCCGACCAAATCCAAGCGACACGTTCTCCTTCTCCTTGACTATGTCGAAGGCCAAACCCCGGCGGCAACTCACATTCAAAAAGTAGGAGAGCGGGTACATCCTCTTCATGTTGGGAAGGAATAAAAGGCGACTATCAACTCTCCGTAGTAGTTTTGAATCTTCCACATATGTGAGATGACCATCGACTGGTATGCGATCTCCAAATATGAATGCTGGTTTAGGAAACTAGGCATGACCAACAGGGGTCTCCAAGTCTAAATCGGTTATCAGAACCCTGAGAGTAGAGCATTGAGGGAATTTAATCATTTTCGCTCTTTCCGAATCAGGGAAAGTACACAATGGAATCCTGCTCTGAAGACTGAACGGTTCATTCGTGTTAGGTCCACCGATATATCCAAAATGATGCTCTTGTGAAAGCGGCACGTTTGGGAGAAGCACTGTACAATCAAAAGCAGAGGTTAGCGGCTAGAAGCGAACTATCAACATAAAGACAGAGTCTGAAACACAAAGGGTTAAAGTCTCCTGTCAAAGTCTCCAACGCGAAGGTCGAACCTCGCGTCAGAAGTCTCAAACGCGAGAGTCAATCTCGTGTTGAAAAATTTGAACGCGAGGGTCGAGACCCATATGGGATCCCAACCCCGCGTTTTCATTGAGCTAAAACGAGTCATCTTCCTCGTTATCAAGAACCCATCTAGGGTTGTCAAAGAACTTGCCAAGGCAAGTTATTTCGGTCAGCACTCACCATGACAGGGAGGCCCCTGTGGCGGCGATGTCGACGGCAAAGTTCCCGCATGGACAAGGACACCGCCGGCGTCCTCAGCAGACGGCATCTCGGAGGTCACTCCAGCGACTTTCTTAGAGTTTGAGCTCGTTCTCCAAGGCACCATTGATGCAGTTGATCGGAGGAAACTATTTTGAACGAGGAGTTCGTCGAAATCTCACCAAAATCAAACTAGAGTTCTCGTTCTTGGAAATAGCCGAAATTGTAGAGAGTCAAATGACTCTTGACGTGACCACTCAGGTCTATTTATAATAGCCGTCAAGCTGTTTAGATGGCACGGGATTCTAAGAGTGAATCCCAACCATCTTCGAAATGCGAAGTTCACAACCGCGTTCTAAATCCCAAGCGCAAGGCTCAGACCAGCGTTATGAAGGCTTGAACCTCGCGTTCTGAACCCCAAACGCAAAGGTCACTTCGGCGTTATACTTCTTCTAAATGAAGAATCTACATTTGTGTCATCAAACACAACACTTATCCCTCAAAGTCACGAGCCCTCTTAACAGAGAGTTAGTCAAAGCCTCTATATCTCATTAGCAGAATCTAAATTCTCATCAGGCTAATACTGCACCCCAAAATCAACTTATCGATTCTCGTCAATAGAACGATAAGTCCTCAAAATTGCCCTGATCGTAATATTTCAGCTGTCACGTTAAAATTACACCTCTGACAAAATTAACTTATCGATTCTCGTCAATAGAACGATAAGTCAGAATCTACATTTGTGTCATCAAACACAACACTTATCCCTCAAAGTCACGAGCCCTCTTAACAGAGAGTTAGTCAAAGCCTCTATATCTCATTAGCAGAATCTAAATTCTCATCAAAAATTACACCTCTGACAAAATCAACTTATCGATTCTCGTCAATAGAACGATAAGTCCTCAAAATTGCCCTGATCGTAATATTTTAGCTGTCACGTTAAAATTACACCTCTGACAAAATCAACTTATCGATTCTCGTCAATAGAACGATAAGTCTTCAAAATTGCTCCGATCATAATATTTCTCATGTCACGTTAAAATCACACCTCTGACAAAGTCAACTTATCGATTCTCATCAATAGAGCGATAAATCCTCAAAATTGCCCTGATCGCAATATTCCCCCTGCCAAGTTGAAACTACACCTCTGGCATTTATAGACTTCTTTCATTGTTCAAAGCAAAAATAACACAGGAAGAATTCTATCGGTCATCCCCATTACTGGAAAATAATAAAATTTTTATCCTCAGCAGTTGGAAACTTTCTAGAGTTGTTTTAAATGATAATAAAGAGAGTTTTCTGCACCAAAATCATCGTGGAGATGTATTCTAAGTCATGAATACATCTCAGGCATTTCTCGTGACTTGTATTCAAAATCAAAACATGATAAATGCAAGAAACAATGAGAAGTTAATATCACTTTTTATTCAATAACCAAAAGAAAGTGATACAAGACAAACTTGTTCTTGTCAAAAGAACATTACAAAAACCCTATTCACTCACGCATTAGATCAAAAGATATAAGTTGAGCCTTAACTTTAGCTAACTCCTCCTCGTGAGTAGCTCGCACCATGGCTTCAGCCTTCGCCCGGAGTTCATCCTCACTGGGTATGGTGATGGCCGCCGCTTCATTCTTGGCCTGTACTAGGGCTTGGGCCTGTGAATGATATTCCAAAGTACCGTTTGCATTCTAGGTACTGAGGATATTGACAATGTTTTCTTCACGGGAGAGTTCAGCCTTCAATCGTAGGACTTCGGCTTCAGCTTCAACAAGTCTGTCCCGAAGCGAATTCATAGGAGCAGTTGAGCGTTCTAACTCTTCTCGCTTCCGAATGTTACGCTCACGAAGCTCCGCGATCTGACGCTCCTTCTCAGCTAAGTCCCGTTCTATCGCTTCTCGGCGAGCTACTTCGGCGACCTGAAGACCAGCCAAAGTGGACATAATTTGCGGCTGAAGCTCTTTGTGGCCCAATGTCTCGAAACGCTATAATTGCTCTTCAAAACGAAGAATAATTTCTGAACAGCGCTCGAACCACTGAGTGTTTCCCACACTCCTAACTCCGTTCAGGCCTGCCTCCAGAAGAGGTCGAAAGGAATTTAAAGTTCCCCGGCCATTCACCATGTATTCAACCACCGTCTTCGCGAGGCTATTTAGATACACCAGAGAGATCTGAAGAAATTCAGGTGTGTCAGCGAGACTGGAAACCACAGCCGAAGACGCCCCTCTAGCCATCGAAATTGGTGCAGGGGATCCTGGCGCTGAAGCTGCAGAAGCGGTAGAAACATTCAATTGTGAGGGGCTTGAGGTCAAAGCCATCATCGCCCTTGCCTGAGATGTGGTTGGCCGTGCCTCTGTTGAAGTAAGTGAGATCTTCAGTAATGCAGTAGGCGAAACGGCTACAGTAGATGAGGCAGGTAGAGGCTGCTCTTGCGCAGGAGCTGACACCGGCACGAGCTGTTGTTCCAAAGGAGGAGTCACAACTGTAGCCGGTGAAACAGTTGCCGTAGATGAGCCAGGTAAATGTTGCTCTGGCAAAGGAGTCGGTGCCGGCGCAGGTGCTTGCTCTAAAGGAGCAGCAGAAGTAGTCCCAGGAGTAGGTGAACCTGCACGGAAAAATGGTCGGAACACGGAAAAAGCATGTGGAAGAAGTCGAAACAAACAAAGCTTACCGGTGAGATAAAAAGGAGTATAACCAGATGCTTTGTCGGATGGGACCTTGGGAGCATCATCAAAAGTAGTGATGTCATCTATGGAGTCATGCTCTTCATCATCTTCACCATCATCCGGCATGTTGCCAACGTCAGCATCCTCATCGTCTCTATCTTCGTCAGCTGCACCACCAATCGATGAGCCTTCATAATCAACTCTCTCCTCATCATCCTGAGCCGCTGAAGGTTTCAGAAGATCTGTTCCAGCAGCTGGTTTATTCATAAGTCCCGTTATAGGACTAGGAATTAAATCACCAGCTTGTGACATTAAGGCTGAAGGAGAAGGGGATGGATTCTCTTCAAGACCCCCTGGTTCTAATGCAGGAGACTTAGGAAGGTCCATCACCGGAGCAGATTCTGCATCTGCAGCCATTAACTCATCCTCTTCATCTTGGGGGGGATGATAAGAAGAAGCGTCACTCGATAGGGCTGGGCCATGAGAACGAAGCCCAGTTTTACGTGGCAGGCCTGCAACAGAGGATTCCTGTTGTTCTTCATCTTCAGCAGCTTTGATGGCATCAGCCATCAACTTGGATTTTGGTTGGCCTTTGGGGGGAGAATCAACCAGCAGTTTCCGACGGATCTGCTTATCATACTTACTGGCTTCATCTGCAGAAAGTTTTCTTTTTCCCGCTGCTCTTGTTGTGGGAGGATCAACCACTCGTTGCTCTTCCCTTGGAGCAGGCTCAGCTGTCTGTTCCTCTTCCTACCCACCAGGCTGGTTTTCAATGGATAGGAACTCGTCGATCCTTCTCAAGCGAGATGTCTTCGACCCCTTTCTTGAAGCATACATATGCCTGATGTCTTTCAGGCAAGATGTATTTAAGTTATAATTGGGAGTCTGGGAAGCGGCGAAATACCAGTTACAGAAGCTTATGGAAGTGTAGGAGTTGGGTGTTTTATGGGGAAGTCTGAAGATGGCTCTGGTACAACCTGCTACAAAATAGTACCAAGCCCTGGCTCCTTCATACAAATTGCCTATAACTGAGAGTTGAGGACAAGGGTTCCCGACGTATAACTGATCATACCCAAATTGACGAGCAAACCTATAGGGTTGGTAGGGCTCGATGAAACAGTTGACGCCCTGCCAGAAAATCAAGTAGCCTGGCCTGATAGAGAGAAGCCAGTGGAAAACACCCCCACTCAGCTGAGTGAATCCATTAGAACCCGCTACGTCCTGATATTCGGCTCCGAAGATATGGAAGTGGGTGTCTCGCGCCAAAATTTGGCGAATTTTAACCATGTACCCCCCTTCCCATTTTGCAGACTCTAGTCGTTGCACAAATGGGATGAATGAGTCTTCCGGGGGAGAAGCTGCACTCATCAAAGGAGGACAGTGAAGCACGTACCAAGCTATCAGATAGGTATATGGCATTGGCACCTTGGGATTGGGAGTTTTGAAAGTCTTGTGACCCTTAGACTCTGCCTCTGAAATATCAACGAAGTCCGAGGCCAACTCCCACAGTCCATGCTGCAAACAACCCACCATAGCGTTGAGGAGGCTCATAGGTCTCCCATGTGCCAAAAGGACAGCTGGGTAGACCACCTCAATAGCAAGGGCATCGATCGGCCTAGTAGGAACGACACAACGTTTGAGCCACAGCATCAAGAATCCAACCAACAACGCTGTGTCGAAAATTCGAATCAGAGCTTGATATTGGAAACTCTCAAACTCCGTATGAGCCGGGAAAACATCTTCCTTGGCCTCGTTGGTGTAGTGGGAGGTAGCATCGTCAATTCGAGCTTGAACCTCCTCCAAAGTACTTGCAGGCAATCGGATCACTGAGGCTCCTTTAGTGGTCAAATTCTGGAATAAATATTCCGCCCAAGACACTTGTTTAACGCCGCTTCCTCGGGCCCCCATCAGCTGCATGCAAATGTGGAAGTGACACATGACTTCCCAAAAAGTGGAGTACATTTCGGGGTTGGTCTTCTTCAAAATTTTAAGTTCCGCGGATCCCGGAACAAATTCTTCGTAGGGCAAATCCCCAAGAATGAGACCCGAGACTTCGTGCATCTCGTGAAGAGCAAAGCCTAACTCCGCCACAGGGGTGAAGAAAGTGCAAGTCTCAGGATTATACTTCTCCAGTATGGAAAAGAAGTGAAAGTGGCTCTGGATAATTCCGAACTTAGTAGCCCGCACAGGAACCAGCAATCCAGCTCGAGCAAGAGGTACTTCCAATTCATCCAAAACAAACTTGGTCATCCGAGTCCACCACCCTGTCACCGGAGAATGAACCCAGCCAGGAGTTCTAAATCCTTGCGCGGGAAACTCTCCTTTCTTCTCCACAAACCTCTTGACAAAGGTATTTGACGGACTGGCCACTTTGCCAAGGGGATACTCCTTAGCGAATAAACCCGGCCGCAAAGCTGCCACCTGACGGTTATAACCAACTGTGCGGACCCCGTGGAAAGTTAGAGTGCCAAGAGTGACCCCATCCTGATCCTTAACCAGAGGCCAATCCATACGCCGTGGGATAGAAGCACACTGGAAATAAGATATGGGGAACATCCTCTCCATATTGGGCAAGAAAAGGTTTCCGTCCCCAACTTTCCGCAGCCACTTATAGTCCCCATCATAAGCAGCGTTTGCGTCGAAGTCAACAAAGTCCCCGAAGAGGTATCCAGGTTTGACTATCAGCTTACGGCTTGGGTTTTCAAGTCGAGCATCCGTAACCAATGTCCTAAGAGTCTCAGGAGAAGCTTGGGTGATCAGTTCTACGCGACTTTTTTCCCTAATTCAAAAAACGGGGAGTTCTAAACACGAACTGAAGGTCATGTTCATGTCCGCACCACCTTCATGCCCAAAATGGTGACGAAAAAGAAGAGGTTCACTGGTGTGGCGCACTGCAAAATAAAGAAAAATTTAGACAAGGCAAAAACAAAACTCAGACGCGAAGGTCGATTCCCGCGTCAGATAAGCTCAGACGTGAAGGTCGATTCCCGCGTCGGATAAGCTCAGACGCGAAGGTCGATTCCCGCGTCGGATAAGCTCAGACGCGAAGGTCGATTCCCACGTCAGATAAGCTCAGACGCGTAGGTCGACCATTGCGTCAGATAAGCTTAGACGCGTAGGTCGACCCTCGCGTCAAAAATCTCAGACGCGAAGGTCGAACCTCGCGTCAGAAAATTCAGACGCGTAGGTCGACCCTCGCGTTAAAAATCTGAAACGCGGAGATCAAACCCCTCGTCAAAAATACCAAACGACGGAGTCAAGCCCCGCGTTATTGAAATGAGTTTCCTCGTTGATCTAAAGACCAGAACTTGCCGAAGCAAGTTTAACGACCACGAAGGTCGTACTTACCGCCGATCAGAGGAAGTTAGGGCGGCACGTTCGCCTGAGCAGCAGCAGCGCCTGGAAGGACGAGGAGCAATTGACTTCTTGGGTGCCATAGAATCCAATCGGAGGAGAAGAACAGTTTTCGCCGGAGATGAGAACGAAAATTTTTCGTTGGAATTTCAAGAAGAGTCGAATGACTCTTGATTTGACCTCTGGCGGTCTATTTATAGACAGCTGTGAGCTGTCAAATCGTAACGGACTGGATTCGAGGCCAGAATCCCGCCCAAACTCGACCCTAGCGTTCGAGTTGTTTGGGCTTCCAAACGCGAGGCTCAATCACGCGTTCGAATTTCCCAACGCTGAGCTCACCCACGCGTTCCAACTCTCAAATGTAGAAATTATCTCTGTATTTGGACCGCTATGATAGAAGCTTCTTGACTACCAAGGCTACGACACAGCCCCCAGATGAATAAAAGAAGAGCTAACAGCAATCATCAAGGCGACCAAAGCCGAGAAGAAACAAACGACTCCACTTGGGAGTCTATTGGAAAAGTACAGATAGATTACAATTAACAACATTGAAATCATGTGGCTCGATCAGACGGAGTGAGCAATCAATCCACTAAATTTTGGGATCCAAAGTATTCCGAAAATTCGTCCCAGTCAACCGCGAACTTTCGAAAACTTTGGAGGGGGTTCTGTAGGCTGTCTAAAAATCACAATGGATAGCTGATCCCTATCAAGCTCCGACAATGGAAGTCACAATCAGACGACTTTCTAATCACTGTATTCGTAATTCTACAATCGCTACAAACACGACCTCATTTCTGAGATGATTGATCTTGATGGTTGCGACAACAACATGACTAATATTATATAAGCAACTATTAGAGATGCTGATGAGCAGTGTAACGATTTCAGAAATAAAAGGTTGGACATAGTTGGTGAGTTGCTTGGTAGAGAGCTGTGGGCAAATATTCATCTAAAAACACTATGGATGTTGATTCCCGTCAAGTTCCAACAACGAAAGCTACAATCAAATAGCTTTCGCGCCGACAATCGAAAGCTGCAAATCGAGGACTTTTCACATAGATCAAAAAGAGTTACAATTCAACGACACTTCCGACAACTGATGAAAACTCTATTCAGCAGTCTTCATAATCTACAGTGAAGGTTACAATTTGACGACTTTCACACTCCACTATAGCTAAAGCTAGGATTACTGAACAACGGTCCTTGCAACGCTTTATAGAAGAAGTTACAAGTTAACTAGCTCCTTCTAAAACGCGGATGTCATCCCCGCGTTACAATTCTGGAAGTGCAGGTGACCCCCGCGTTTCCAAGCACAAGCTAAACGTGAGCAACCCTCGTGTTCGTAGGGGTTCAACCAACACCGACCCCCGCGTTTCTAAGCACAAGCTAAACGTGAGCGACCCTCGCGTTCGTAGGGGTTCAACCAACACCGACCCCCGCGTTCCTAAACTACAACAAACCAAAACATGAGCGACCCTCGCGTTCAATGATGTTCAGCCAACACCCAACCCCGCGTCTCAATTCTAAGAGGCGACGTTGGGTTCTGAACGCCAGATTGGGCATTTGACTCGTTCGAATATGAGTCGAACAGTTCTATTTTCCCACGATCTGAGGAAATCACGCCCACTCAGGAGCGGATTTAGAGGGCAGTTACAACCTCTTATCCACCTATAAAAGCTCAACAAACTCAACTGAGTTAAAAAAAGGGAGGAGGCTGGCTTCTGGGAACGAAAGAGTTAGCAGCAAGTTAGTTCTTCAGGATCTCAACCACTCAGGTTCGACGATTCAACAGCAGCAGTGGTAGTAAAATCCTTGGAGATAGGATTTTTGAATCAAGTTCAGAAGATCAAATCTGAAAGGATTCTTCAACAACAGAATATCAGCTTGGTCATTAACCGAATTTTCGGTTCAGAAGATCAAATCTGAAAGGATTCTTCAACAACAGAATATCAGCTTGGTCATTAACCGAATTTTCGGTTCTAACAACTCTATTAACATATCAGCTTGGTCATTAACCGAATTTTCGGTTCTAACAACTCTATTAACAGAGTTCTAACTCGTTCAGAATTCTTAAACTCATTCAGAGTTACCCATTAAACTTTCCACAGAAGTTCATCGTTCCCACGAGATAAAACACGGTCGGATCGTCAACGGAGAGCAAATTCGACGCGAGCAATCGAAGGAGGCATTCCATCGCTACCGAGAAGAACCCAGTTTTAAACAAAGGAGAGAATCAAATTCGTTCTCTTCTCTTTTGTAATCAAATTGTAATCAGAATCAAAGGAATACAAGTCAATTCAATATACATATGTTATTGTATCTGCATGATTATGCGTAGAGGTCTATGTACCTATATTATTGTATCCATATGTATATGCGTAGAGGTCGATGCGCCTATATGTTAATCTGCACGATGATGCGATGGGTTGTAAAATTTTGTGAATAATAATTTTATGAAATAGTTGATGGCCTGAGTCCTTGGCAGTTCCTAAGTTTTTGATGTAGTTCATGGTTGAGGTACTTCACATTTTGGATTACACAGGATCGTGTAGTAGTATCTTTTTTATCTACCAAAGGGTATTATGATATGCTTGGTCGATATTTATGACATTGTTTGTAATGGTATTTGCCTGTATTGCTTTCCTTCATTATTTATTCTTAGTTTGTAATTAATATTTAGCGATTCACAATTTGAGACATGGTGTATACATGAGGGTTTCCTTGTTTGGATTATTTCGTTCGACATACTAAATCTCGTATTGTGGATTTCTAAATCTTAATTCCTCTTAGTTCAGGACAGATGATTTATATATATATATGTACTAACTTGTATTTTTATGCACCTAACCCTCTTCCTCCTGGGGGCGGTGGAGATGTTCTCGCTAGCGCTTTGACGCTCGTTGTTTTTCCATTTTTTAGGCAGCGAGTCAGGCGTCCAGAGAGTCGCAGGTTGACAGTGATGCCGTTAGCCCGCCATCATTTATTTAGTAGATATTTAGTGCTCCACAATAGATATTTATGAGATTAGTTTTTTAGAGTTGTATTTCATTTTGGAGGTTGAGTGTCTTAGTACTGTATTCAGTTAACTCTTGTATTCAGAGATTATTACTCTTGTTTCATATTTATCAGATGCACTATATTTTCTTCTATTGGGACATGATTATACTTATTATTGGATCTTTTCTTTATATCATGTTCCTTGTATTTTTATCTTTATTCTATCTGCTTGTACTCACACTTCTTTTGTTTGAATTCCTCTAGAGAGATATTATTGTGATGGTGAAATATGTTGTTGCACAATGTTGGGTGTATAGTAGGTTTAATATCTTTGGGTTCACCTTGAATTGCAGCCTTATGTGAAACCATGGGCGTCACACCCAGTTCTCTGAAGCATAGTTGATGATAATATTATATGCCCTTTTATTTATCAGTTTAATGTCGCTCATATAATCATTCTATTATGCTTTAGTTTATTTGTAACAAGCTAATTACAATAGATTCCTTAAAATCTGAGTATCCCTTGCCTATAGTCCCAACTCTTTTAAATTTTTAATCTAAAATTCTCCACTATATGTAGAATACATATAGAGTGTAAAGCATCTGAAAAAAATTATCTAACAACTTCTCTAATTTTCTTATCCGCATCTAATATTATAACTAGCTGATGTGGAGGATTGTATGCATCTGACCTTTCATAGAGTATAGATCACAAACCTGTAATGAGTTGTAGTTAACATACAAGAAATTAGACTTAACATATAAAATGTTACAGTTAACATACAACAAATTATACTTCATATATATTAAATTAAATTTTACATATAATCTGTTAGACTTAGCATATAAAAAATAGACTTAACATGTAACATGTTACAGTTAACATACAACAAATTATACTTTACACACAGGAAATTAGACTTAACATATAATCTGTTAGACTTAGCATACAAGAAAATAGACTTAACATGTAACATGTTTGCAGTTAACATACAACAAAATAGACTTCACATACAAGCCCTTAGACTTAACTTCCAACTAATTAGACTTAACATCATAATTATTGAATATAACATCAGAAATAAGTATAAAAATAGCCTTTCATTGAGTATTGACCATAACCCTTGTAAGAACCACTTCTAGTTAATGTTATTTTCCTGATTGCATATGCAATACGCTAATGGAAATATCTGTTGATTTCCATCGTATGCTATAGCACTGAGGAGTATACATTTGAATCGATCTTTCAGGAAGGTCCTATCTAAAAATTTAAGTGGTCGACATCCACGCAAAAACCATTTATGCAAGTGGCATAGCAAATGAGTAGTGTTGTAAACCTTCCCTCACTTTGTTCAACATAAATATATCTACCTAGGTTTGTCTCCATAAATAACATTGTGTACATACCTACAATTTGAAAAAAAAAAGTGTTGGATTTTAAAGGAACCAATTAGACTAAGTAACATATAGCATTTGACTTAGCATTCACATATAACAGGAAACAACTTTAAATTAATAGGAAATAGTTTAGACATAACGTCAAACGTTTTGCATTTAATATACTAGATCACAAACCTATAACGAGTTGCAGTTAACATACAACAAAATAGACTTAACATGTAAGAGGTTACACTTAACATACAATAAAATAGACTTAACATGTAAGAGGTTGTAGTTAACATACAACAAATTAGACTTCACATACAACACTTTGGACATAACATGTAATGACTTGCAGTTAACATACATGAAATTAGACTTAACATGTAATCCTTTACACTTTGCATACAATAAATTAGACATAACATGTAACATGTTGCAGTTAACATACAGTAAAATAGACTTAACATGTAAGAGATTGCAGTTAACATACATTAAAATAGACTTAACATGTAAGAGGTTGTAGTTAACATACAACAAATTAGACTTCACATGCAGCACTTTGGACGTAATATGTAACGACTTGCAATTAACATACAGGAAATTAGACTTAATATATAATCCATTACACTTAGCATACAACAAATTAGACTTAACATACAACAAATTAGACTTAACATGTAACAGGTTGCAGTTAACATAAAACAAATTAGACTTAACAAATGAAACATTTTACATTTAACATGAAATAATTTGACTTAGCATGTAATAACTTGTACTCAATACATGAAATTACTTCGTATAGGGCAGATATTATCTTTTACCATCGTAATTGATCATAGGCATTATAAGCATCACCATAATTATTCTTGTACTCTTTATTTACTCCACCATATCTTACTATATTCGACCCTTAGACCATACGAACTTAGAAAATCTTTTTGGACATCAAGAGGGTGTATTTTTGGCCGGAACTTCAACATGGGTTGTAATTGAGTGACAATGAATTTTCGGGAGGCCCTAGATTGACCTTCATTGTTACCATGCTGTCTATGAAGGAAATCTCGGGCTTATTACATGCAAAATACGCAATGGAAGACTGTATGTATAATTATACTAAGCATGTAGAGAGCATGAAATACATAATAGGACCATCCTAATTAAATCTAACATGATCCCTATATTAAAGAGAGCATAGAAGAGTTGGAAAGTCATACTTTCGAAGCGTGATTCGATGAAAGATCGAACAACCCCTAGCTATTGCTCCTTGTAGTAGTACATCTCCTCGTAGTGGATCTCCAAGTCTTCAAGTGAGCTTGATAAAATCAGAGTCTTCTTGAGACACAAGGTAAGATATCCACCCCGGGGTACTTTAAAATCCTACTACTTCCTCTTACTCAAAGATTGCTAGAGTTTAGTAAGAGGTAGATCTCTCTTCTTTATTCTCTTATGGGGAAAAAATCACTTAGCTAATTTTTTATTAACCTTTCCATAAGAAAGAGAGCTCATATATATAGAGTGAGATATGTCATGACTCATCTCATGAGTCATGCCATGAGTCATCTAAATGTAATGATTCCTTTCATGAGTCATGCAAAGAGTCATAAAGAATCAAAACTATGTGCTAAAACTATGTGCCCAAACCATACCACCTTAATGACTCATCTCATGACTCATTAATACGGGTATAATGAAGTGTGTATTTTATAAATAAATTACCACATCATTTACGATGTTTCATAAATACGATATTGCGTAATTTTTCTAATCATTAACTAATAAGTTATCATATGACCAAAAAATCAATGAGTTGACCAAAAAGTCAACCAATTGACTAAAAGTTAACTTTATGGGAAAAATACTAGAATTCATTTCTTAAGCACAAAACATTCTAATTTTACTGATACATATAACCGTTTATGTATATCAAATCATATATGTGTATCAATCATACGTATTAACTCTATAAATTGTATTTTATAGGATTCAAGTACGTGCTTGGTGTGACTCCAGGGCCCAACTTAAGACTCGGTAGTGGATCATATCCACAAATACAACAGAGGTGCTAGCTACACATGAAGACTACTCAGGTATAAGTTGTGATAAATATCTGCAAGATGCTAACACAATTTTATCAGGACCACTCAGTGATAATATTATACAGTCCGGTCTCTTCGTCAAACCATGTCAAACTATCGAGCCTAGTGCATGGAAAACTGTCAAACACTAATAGCTCGATTAATGTTTGTTGATATTAAACTCATAACCTATAAGATCAAACTGACACTCAGTTTATCTTATTTACCTCGGCCAAGGATTTCCTGGTTATAGTTATATCAAACAATCTTATGACATCAACCCCTTATACTGGGAGAGACGAATCTCATCTTGGCATCTCAATATCTACTTATGTCTCGGGATGCACCTAACAAGAACCGTTATGCACAACTCAATGAGAACTGTGGTTAGGTAAAAGTCTAAGTACACCTATACTGACATGTAAGATATTGCACTCATGCCTCAGGTCAAGAGACTATTATGTACTATATCACTTGAGAACTTCTATTTGACAGTTAAGTATAATTATCAACTAGATGTTCTCAGTGAGTCGTTCAGTCAACTCATTCACTAATGAGTAATCTGTATACTATATCTTGATGTCTCACACCAATGATCCAAGAGATGGATCATCATCCTACCAAAGGAGAAATATAGTATACACTAGTCTTTTCAAAGTTATGATGTCCCATTTCAACACTTCATCGACTAAGAACATTTTAGAATATACGTTAGCGATAAATCAGATCTCTTCATTACGATCATATCCGAAATGTTTGATAGTCTAGTAACATTCTAAGGAATTTATCTGTATTAAAATACTAGATAAATCTGACCAAAATAGCATACTATAATTTTAAACAATGATGTTATATTCATATAGGTCCTGTTATAATATACAATTATTGCCTGCAGGGCACCTATATCTAACAAACTCCCACTTACACTAAGGTCAATCATTATAGTATCTAATACCCAATAACTCAACAAGTTTTTCAAATTGTGTACGAGCAATTGCCTTTGTGAATGAATCTGCTATATTATCTTTTGTGTCAACTCTTTCAATCTTGATCTCTTGGCGATCAACTATCTCCCTGATCAAGTGATACTTCCTCAGAATGTGTGTGGACTTATGGTGAGACCGGGTTTTCTTTGTCAGAGCTATTGCAGCATTATTATCACAGTATAAAGATACTGGATCTTTAATGGTGGGAACAACTTCTAGCTCTGAAAGGAACTTCCTCATCCAGACAGCTTCTTTAGCTGCATCATTTGTTGTAATGTATTCGGCTTCCATAGTAGAGTCTGCTACTATGTCCTTCTTAGAACTTTTCCAACTGATAGCTCCTCTATTGAGGGTAAAAACATATCCTGAAACAGATTTACTATCATCGATATCGCTCTGAAAGCTAGAGTCAGAAAAAGCCTATATTTGGAGGTCACATTTACCGTATATCAAAAATAACTCTTTAGTCCTTTTTAGGTACTTAAGTATATTTTTGACTGCTTTCCAGTACTCTTCTCCATGATTAGATTAGTGTCTACTTACCAAACTGAGTGAATAAGCGATATCTGGTCTAGTACATAACAAGGCATACATGATTAATCCTACTGCCGAGGCATAAGGAATTAGAATCATGCGTTTCCTCTCTTCATCAGTCTGGGAAGACATCTTTTTAGAGAGGGAGATTCCAGGAGATGCAGGTACGAAACCTTTCTTGGAATTTTTCATGCTAAATCGCTTTAGCACTTTGCCAATGTATCTAGATTGGGATAATCCTAATATCCTTCTAGATCTATCTCTATTGATCTGAATACCCAGTATACATGATGCTTCACCCAAATCTTTCATGGAAAATCTTTTTGACATCCAAATTTTAACCGCTTGTAACGACAGTATGTCATTACCGATTAAGAGTATATCGTCTACATACAAAATAAGAAACGATACTACACTCCCAATTATCCTTTTATACACACATGATTCATCTGTATTTTTGATGAAACCAAACTCTTTGATAGCATCATCAAAACAGATGTTCCATCTCCGTGATGCTTGCTTCAGTCCATAAATGGCTTTAAGCAACTTACATGTTTTTTCACTGCTCCAACTGACTACAAATCCCTCTGGTTGAGAATATATATGCACTCTTCTAAATCACCATTTAGAAATGCAGTTTTAACGTTCATTTGCCAGATCTCGTAGTCATAGTGAGCAGCTATAGCAAGTAAGATCCGAATAAACTTTAGCATAGCCACCGGAGAAAAGGTTTTATCGTAGTCCAAACCAGGTCTTTGACGAAAACCTTTAGCTACCCGTCTAGTTTTAAAAGTCTTTACTTTTCTATCTACACCCAACTTTTTCTTAAACAACTATTTGCAACCTATGGGTATCACCCCTTTTAGGAGCATTGTCTAAGATCCATACTTTGTTGGTGTACATAGAGTCTATTTCGGATTTCATTGCATCATGTCAAGCAGCAGAGTTCCTACTCTAAGATACTTGCTGATAACTCAAAGGTTTTTCATCATCTATAACGTGATCTAACATGCTACCTTCAACGAGAAAATCAAATTGTCTCTTAGGTGCATGAGATCGCCTTGGATATCTGCGGAGTGGTTGAGGTTCTTCTGGTTCAACTAAAATTTTCTGGTTCTACTAAATTATTAGTATTGATTTGTATCTCTGAAATTTCTTCCAGTTCTATCGTGCTCCCACTAATTTCTTTTTCAAGAAATTCCTTCTCCAAGAAGGTAGCATACCGAGAAACAATTATCTTTTGTTCATCGATGTGGTAGAATTGATATCCATGGGAATTCCTTGGATATCTTACAAATTTACACAATACTGAGCGTGCTTCTAACTTTTTGGGATCTTGCTTTTTTACATAAGCATGACATCCCCAAATCTTAATATAATTAAGATGTGGTTTCATCCCATACCATATCTCATATGGAGGTTTAGACACTACTTTAGTTGGAACCCCATTCAGTAAGTGTGCTGCTGTTTCCAACGCATACCCCCAGAATAAAAAAGGTAACTCAGCATTACTCATCATGGAATGTACCATATCTAATAGGGTACGATTCCTCCTTTCTGACACGCAGTTAAGCTGTGGTGTAAAAGATGGAGTAACCTGAGAGAAAATCTCATTCTCTTTTAAAACCCTAAGAATTCTGAGCTCAAGTATTCGCCTCCTCGATCCGATCGAATAATTTTAACTTTCTTACTCGTTTGATTCTCTACTTTATTTTAATACTCGATAAATTTCTCAAATGCTTCAGACTTGTGTTTCATCAAAAACACATGTCCAAATCTTGAAAAATCATCAGTAAAAGTAATAAAGTAGGAGTAACCACCTCTGGCCATTGTAGTCATAGGACCACATACATCACTATGTATCAGTCCTAAGAGTTCTGTAACTCTTGTTCCAGTTCCTGTAAATGGAGTCTTGGTTATTTTACCTTTAAGACAAGACTTGCAAGTATCATAAGACTCAAAGTCAAATGGATCTAAATATCCATGCTTATGTAGCTCACCAAGTCTTTTTTTATTAATATGACCAAGTCTAAAATGCCATAAGAAAGCGTCGTTCATAACCAAGTTCTTTCTCTTATTAGCGTGATGAGTATTCAGAATTGTGTTTTGATTAAAAATATAGATGCCATTACACAATGTTCCATAAGTAATCAACTTTTGATTAAATATGATATTCATAATATTATTCTCCAACTTAAATATATATCTATCTTTATCTAATAAAGATATGGATATAATATTGCACATCATAGTTGGTACGAAATAGCAGCTTTTCAAAATTAAAATGTTTCTATTTGGCAAAGCTAGATGAAAATCCCCTACTACAAGTGCTGCAACTATTACACCATTGCCAACTTGTAAAGTCATCTCTCCAGCTCTAAGTTTTCTATAACTTCTCAACCCCTGTAACAAATTACAGATGTGAGATCTTGATCCGGTATCTAATACCCAAGATGTAGGATTTATAGAAAAACAATTCTGAGTAACAAACACATCTGAAGATGAAGCAACATCTTGCTTCTTCTTCATGAGTGAGGCTAAGAATTCTCGATATATACTCTTAACATTTCTCAACCAGTCTATGTAATTAGGATCGGTTAACTTGTTCTGTTGTGATATGATTTTTAAGCCAGACATAATAACCTGAAAGAGAGAGAAAAGATATTTTAGTAGATGTTCAATACATAAAATAGATTTGGTTCTATTTTTATCTAAGTTATGCCTCCCACTATTTTTTGAGTCCCTCAAAACCTTTATAAGAGGTAATCGGAAAACAACCATTTATTTTCAAGTGGGATCAAGATCCAATTATCATTAAATGTATCAACCTTGATGATGGCCAACAAATCAATATACCCAATAATTGGTAGACAATTTTTGTCTTTTACATTCTTGTAATTCTTGATATGATTTTGCCTATAGTCTTTTATGACCTTGACGATGGCCAACAAATCATAAAATACTAGTTAATTTTGAACCCATCATTTCTTGACCGGCTTAAATTTAACTTATGCATACTCTTGACGAAGGCCAACAAAGTTGCATAACCAACTTAAGCTATCCTTATATCTTATATACAGATGAATACTACTTAGCCATAGACAAATATTGCCTTGACGATAGCCAACAAACAAAGTATTTATAAGCTTAGTAGTATTCAACTGAAATAATGGAGGGCTACGGACGATTTTATAAATCTTTTACCGTAATCAAACTTGATATAGTTAAAAGATGCTCTATATTTATACTTGCAACAATTAAACTAGCCAGGTAAGTACAAGATTGGTGGGAGGGTTCCGAGATATTCACCGAGAATATTCATCGGACCTTAATTAAGTAACCACCGCTCTTTAAGACCATAGCTGAAAGATTGGGCATCACCCCTAATCTTAAGTTGGGCATCACATCAAGAGCTATATTTCATAATTACTTTCCTTGACACTAGTTAAAAGTTCGTTCTAAATACATTTCTTTTAACTGCTATAGGTTTATTTATCTTTCACACTAACGCTATGTTAATGTTGGTTGCACCACTCTATGGTCAATAAACTCTTATTGCCATGTCTCACGGAATTAAAAAAAAGAGTTTTTATAGTAAAAACTATTCTCTAGTGAGATAGAGATATAAACTTTGCAAAATATAGCACCCAATTGTATTGACATCTACAATTGGGGCACAACCAAAAGAATAAAATGTAACTACAATTGGAATAGCTCCCTTGCAAATGATAGTGGACAACTAAAAGAATAGTAATATGGAATGATAGTGGACAACTAAAAGAATAAAATGTAACTACACTAATTACATTTTGGCAAGCAATTTGCAACTCCTTGCAGTGCTAGCTCCCTTGCAAATCCTGTATTATTACAATCACATATACATAGGACGTGCAAGCCATATTTATTATGAAAAAACCATCTCGTAGGATGGGTAATAATATTGTATTGAATATAAAATAAAAACTATAAATAAAATAACTAAACTAAACAATCATACCCTCCATACCCGAACAAGGACCTATACCCGTAGGCGTAGCCCATGATTGGTGAGCAAGTGTCTAAACCCGTACGCATAGCCCATGCTCGGGGAGGGAAGATGTCAAAAATAATATTACATTTCTAGCTATATTACATCAATACAATAAATGCAAGAGAATCGTTGTCCACTACCATCCATAAACATAACATCCATGCAAGATGATATAAAGCATATAACTTAATCAACATTAAGAAATATGCATCTATCTAGTTATGCAACAAATTGGAAACTAGATAACATAGAGATTATCCTAACTCAAATAGGACTATCATGCTTCTAACATACAACTACACTAGTTGTAAATAAGTGTTTTGCAATTTATACAAGTGTTTTTACTCCTAAAAACTTATGAACCAAAAATCATATTTTTGAATCAACAACTAGTATAACTAATGACAAAACAACTTGATTAAATTAACTAGTTTCATTAAAACATCTTTTAGTTAAACTAGTAATTAGAAGTAAGTACAAAGACCTCTATGAGTTAGATATTCATGTTAAGATTTAATTAGATGGAACCATGGCTCTGATACCATGAAGAAAATCTCGTGCTTATTACATGCAAAATACGCAATGGAAGACTGTATGTATAATTATACTAATAGGACCATCCTAATTAAATCTAACATGATCCCTATATTAAAGAGAGAATACAAGAGTTAGAAAGTCATACTTTCGAAGCGTGATTCGATGGAAGATCGAACAACCCCTAGCTCTTGCCAAGAGTTAGAAAGTCATACTTTCGAAGCGTGATTCGATGGAAGATCGAACAACCCCTAGCTCTTGCTCTTTGTAGTAGTAAATCTTACTTTCGAAGCGTGATTCGATGGAAGATCGAACAACCCCTAGCTCTTGCTCTTTGTAGTAGTAAATCTTCTCGTAGTTAATCTCCAAGTCTTCAAGTGAGCTTGATAAAATCGGAGTCTTCTTGAGACACAAGGTAAGATATCCACACCGGGGTACTTTAAAATCCTACTACTTCATCTTACTCAAAGATTGCTAGAGTTTAGTAAGAGGTAGATCTCTCTTCTATATTCTCTTATGGAAAAAACCACTTGGCTAATTTTTTTATTAATCTTTCCATAAGAAAGAGAGCTCATATATATAGTAAGATATGTCATGACTCATCTCATGAGTCATGCTATGAGTCATCTAAATGTAATGATTCCTTTCATGAGTCATGCAATGACTCATCTCATGAGTCATGCAAAGATTCATGAAGAATCAAAATTATGTGCTAAAACCATGTGCCCAAACCATACCACCTTAATGACTCATCTCATGACTCATTAATCAAGCTATAATAAAGTGTGTATTTTATAAATAAAAATACCACGTCAATACAGTGTTTTATAAATACGATATTGCGTAATTTTTCTAATCATTAACTAGTAAGTCATCATATGACAAAAAAAAATCAATGAGTTGACCAAAAGTCAACCGTTGACCAAAAAGTCAACTAGTTGACTAAAAGTTAAATTTATGAGAAAAATACTGGAATTCATTTCTTACGCATATAGCATTCTGATTTTACCAATACATATAACCGTTTATGTGTATCCAGTGAAAATCATATATGCGTATCAATCATACGCATTAACTCTATAAATTGTATTTTATAGGATTCAAGTACACGCTTGGTGTGACTCTAGGGCCCAACTTAAGACTCGGTAGTGGATCATATCCATAAGTACAACAGAGGTGCTAGCTACACATGAAAACTACTGTGGTATAAGTTGTTATAAATATCTGCAATATGCTAACACAATTTTATCAGGACCACTCAGTGATAATATTATACAGTCCGATATCTTTATCAAACCATGTCAAACTATCGAGCCTAGGGTATGGAAAACTGTCAAACCCTAATAGCTCGATTAGTGTTTGTTGATATTAAACTCATAACCTATAAGATCAAACTGACACTCAGTTTATCTTATTTATCTCGGCCAATGATTTCCTGGCTATACTTATATCAAACAATCTTATGACATCAACCCCTTATACTGGGAGAGACGAATCTCATCTTGGCATCTCAATATATACTTATGTCTCGAGATGCACCCAACAAGAACCATTATGCACAACTCAATGAGAACTGTGGTTGGGTAAAAGTCTAAGTACACATATACAGACATGTAAGATATTGCACTCATGTCTCAAGTTAAGAGACTACTATGTATTATATCACTTGAGAACTTCTATTTGACAGTTAAGTATAATTACCAAATAGATGTTCTCAGTGAGTCGTTCAATCAACTCATTCACTAATGAGTCACCTGTATATTATATCTTGATGTCTCACATTAATGATCCAAGAGATGGATCATCATCCTACCAAAGGAGAAATAGAGTATACACTAGTCTTCCTAAAGTGATGATGTCCTATTACGAGTCATAAAGATTGAACTTAACATCAAAAAATCCAATAAATTACGAGTCTTGTCAAACTTGCTCATTGTTATGGATAATTAAAGAATCCTCTATTTCTAGAAAAGCCTTCATATGAATCTAACTTAACATCAAAAAATCCAATAAATTACGAGTCTTGTCAAACTTGCTCATTGTTATGGATAATTAAAGAATCCTCTGCTTCTAGAAAAGCTTTCATGTGAATCTCTTTTAACCCAATATTGCTCCACCATAGATGACAGATCATCTTCGTTCTCAATAGGAAGATTAAACTTGCCATTTGTTTCATCTTTGTATGTCAATGATAAAGAATCGTATGGAAATTTTAACCTCTCTGACACATCAAATTTGAGTTCTATCACAGCGGTTGAAGAGTTAATCTTTAAGAAAATTGCTTTATCACCTGAGGAGACCATGCAGATGACAGCCTTCTCAATCATTATGAAGGGAAGGTAGAATGAGTAACGAAGAGTATTTTAGGACAAGAGGAGTACTGAAGAGCAAAAACCCTAAACAATTAAATAGAGAGTTATTGCTCATGATAGAGAAAAATAGGGGAAAATTTGCCTCCAATTCCTCCATTAGATCGCCATTAATAGGATCTGGCTTTTGCTCATGAAAAAGTCTTGACCGGGGAGCTGTGTTTAGGGAAGAAGGAGAAGGGCAATTTAGGGTTTATTACAAAATACAATACCTTTTATTTTATACGGCTGACGTGGAGGGGCCCGGACACATTAAATGCAGTTTTTGGGTCTGATCCACTAGGAGAAAAGGTGGAAGGGTCAGGTCACATGAGGTTATTATTATTGAGATATTGACATACTTTTCCCTAAATAGAAATTAATTTTGAACCCAAAATTATGGCACTAATCATGGGACATGTGACAGGCATTAACATTATAATCACTGACGTGCTTGGAATATTGAAAAATATCAAGTGTCAATTTTGGGTCCAAGATGAAGCTCAAATCAGAAAAAGGCTCTTATATTTTGACATATTGAGTTTTTTTGTAAGTTTTTTGTTTAAAATAAAGAAATTTTGTCTAACTTACAGAATCACATATTTACTAACTTGTGATATTTGAAGTGACAAATATTTCTAATTATTAGCAAGGTACATGAACTCAAAAGCTCAAAAGCTACTTATTTACTCTACTTTCTAGAAAGCTTTTAAACCAGATTTTCAATATGTTAAAGTTGTTTTTTCTTTCATTTTATTGAGCTTCCAACGTGATTTTCAACCTTAAACACTATCCAAAATACTATTTCAGCTAGAGTAAAAGTTAAAATATAAAAAAATAACATCATGACAAGCATGTGGGATACTAAAACGAGTCCCAGCCCCGTGTTACTAAAACGAGTTTCCTCGTTGATTCAAAGTCCAGAACTCGCCGTAGAAAGTTTTATGGCCACAAAGGCCATAATCTGCATCTGTTTTATTCATAGTAGATCTTACAATATCTGTTTTATGTGATTTTGCTGCAGTGTCCCAGTGGGCACACCCTGTGTTCTGCCTGCAAGAACAGAGTTAAAATTTTATGTGATTTTGCTGCAGTGTCCCAGTGGGCACACCCTGTGTTCTGCCTGCAAGAACAGAGTTAAAAACAAATGTCCAATTTGCCGAAAGGAAATATGGGCACACCCTGTGTTCTGCCTGCAAGAACAGAGTTAAAAACAAATGTCCAATTTGCCGAAAGGAAATAGGTAATATAAGATGTATGGCACTTGAAGAGCTTGCAGTTTCACTCCACTTGCCCTGTTCATACCAGTACCTTGTGGTTGTGAGGAGATATTCCCTTAATTCATATTTGTTGTACGGTTCTAACTCAGTTCATACCAAATATAGAATGTTGCATAGGGTTATAGTGTATCTTGTGCTTGTGTCCATAAGTAATTGCATGCAAAATATGTCAGATATTATCTTCTCATATTTTATCTAGATTCCTGCTTATCTTTTGACATTGTATATGGAATCTAGGGAAATTTCATCTGTGTAAATCTTGGAAGACATGAAGAGCTCCTGAGCTGACATATGTGTCACCTATTGTTGTTGTAAGTGGACATGAAACCTCCTTTGTTTTGAAAGGTCGGAATTTGACTGCTCCTGGCACCAGGTAAGCCATTTCTTATAACTTGAACCTATTATTTCATTAACGAAATTTCATTAATGAACCTGGCACCAGGTAAGCCATTTCTTATAACTTGAACCTATTATTTCATTAACGAAATTTCATTAATGAACCTATTATTTCATTACCAACAATGTTAATCTTCATGTCTGCAGAATTCATTGTACCTACATGGGGGGCTATATGTCAAAAGAAGTTATTGGTTCAGTTTATCAAGACACCATTTACAAAGGTTCCAGCACAGAGTGTTTCAGTTTTTATTGTGAATCTGGCGATGTCTTTGGTCGCTGTTTCATTGAGGTGCTTGTTGTTCATCGAACCAGTTAATTTTGAAACTTTGTATGCAGATAAAATAATTTATAAAGGATTGTAACAGTTCATAATATTATTAGTTTTCATAGTTCTATTCGTGCAGTTCTGATCATATGTGGAGCTTGGTTTTGTGTTGTGGAATTATTTTCAAACATGGTTTTGTGCGATTTAATTAAGAGGTTATATACATATTTATGGCTATTCGGGTTGTTTATATGTTTTAATATGTTTCAACAGATTTTGTGGATAATTCATGCAACTTCATAAATTTGTGAATATTCAAGTTAGTACAGGTTTCATGTGATTTTTTTCAATCTGAAACATGTATATTTCAAGTCAAATCAAGTATGTAATTCATTGCAATTGATTCATATTATTTCAGGTTTCGTATGATTTTATTAATACAAGCAGAAATTTATAATTCATTGGAGATATTATTATTTGTTCATGTTA
Organism: Asparagus officinalis; assembly: GCF_001876935.1. Lineage (NCBI taxonomy): Eukaryota > Viridiplantae > Streptophyta > Magnoliopsida > Asparagales > Asparagaceae > Asparagus > Asparagus officinalis. The sequence goes on along the minus strand of NC_033801.1, from coordinate 93,705,094 downwards.
TTACATTCAAACTTTTATATGATTAAGATTACATCATATAACGAGCACAAATAAAGTTGTATATAGTGGGGTAATCTTATCATGGTGACCATAAACACTTTTCACTACAAACTTCAAAACCAACCAAACACAGGAAAAGTAGGAAATGTAATATCGACAAGAGTTTTTCCTTTTTTTCAATGCGAACCAAACACAAGAAAAATAAATACATTGGTTTCCTATCATTTTTTTTTCTGCGAACCAAAGCGAAACAATCCATTTCTTGGAAAAATTTGGAAAACTCAAAACTTGTGTTTTTGTACATGGAAATGCATTTCCTTATATTTAGAAAACGAACCAAACATCCCCTTAAAATACATTGCCAGGCTTGGGGATAATCCATTATCAAACTTGGGGGAGAGTCAGGATGAAACTGATACTTTAAATTAGAGAGAGAGGATTTAAAACCTTAAGAAGTACTTAAAGAAAATTTTGTCTTTTTAACTAATTTAAAATTTTATTTAGTTGTATAACATCATAACATCCTAAGAATGATTGGACTGGCAATCCTCTTCTCTGAAAAATAAAATCAATAAGACCATTATACCCTTCTATAGTAATGTTGAACTATAAATGATGTCTAAATAGAAGGAAAGTAAAAAATATTTGGGGTTTAATATATTGAAATTATTGTCTTAAGAGTTTCTTTTTTTATATTATTATCTTATTTGTCTTAAAATCATCTTATTTATTTTGATATCTCATGTTGTTTATATATTTTTATCATTTATACTTAATAATAAAAATTAAACACAGTTTACCAAATACCTTAAAACTTTTAAAAGCATCTTATGATAGATGATTACGAGACTATAATTTCAACAACTTATAAATTCCTTCAAACTTATCATAAGCTCCCCCAACATTAAAGGTGCTTTTGAGAAAAAGATTCAGAGGACCCATAAGTTTGGGTGGTTTTTATCAAATTTACCCATTATAAAAGGGTTTCCCCCTAAAAACTACCTTATATTTAGAGTCAATTTATGTAAACCACCTTATACTTCCAATTTATATTTAAACCACATACAAAATTATTTTTTTTCTAATCAATTATCTGACCCCACTTTGCTACTGAAATTTTCCTGAAATCCTAACAATATCTTCACTTGATCTTATACAATTTGCAGAGCATCCACAAAACAGACCACATGTAAAGTTTTACATGAGTGATTAAGTGAGGATGTAGTTGGGATTTTGCAGCAAAGTGGATCCGATAGTTGATTGGAAAAAAAAACTATATCTATAGGTGATTTAAATATAAATTTGAAATATATAAAATGATTTTTGTAAACTGATCCTAAGTATAAGATGGCTTTTAGGGAAAACGCCCGTAATAAAATCCTAAGAGACCGTAATATATGAGCAAAGTTTTAAATTGTGTGGCCCAGCAGACTTTAAAACTCGGGGCCCGAAGCCCCGAACCGACACTCATCAGTCATTTACTAACTTTCTAAAAAAAATCGCTTAACAAACGTAACAAAAACATCCTCATCTCTACCGTCTGAAGTTAATTAATGTGGTAATATTTAATTATTGTTATCCGAGGTAGATTGTTTGATATAATAAATAACTGAGAGGGGGCTGAGAAGGAAGAAGATAATTTACAATAATTCCTTATATTCTCTAAACTCTGAATCGAGTTAGTTTCATAAAAGGCCCATGACCTTTGTCGGCAGCTAAGCTGCCCTCGTCAAAGATCTCGGTGAGATCTCCCCTTCTCTGATCTTGAATACGTATAGATCCCGCAAAGGTTACGTTTTGATACATATTTTCTTTTAAAAATTGGATTTTGTTAGATGGGCTGCTGAAGATCCTAGTTTATACGATTTAATAATAGCTACTTCCTAAGGGATGTTCGTTAAAATTGGACTTTTTTATGTGGGTTTTGTTTGATTAACTTGTTGTAGGGGTTTGCTATCAGTTGGAGTTGCCTTGTAGAAGATTATTGTATAGTTGAATTTACTTCATTCGAGGACTCGTGTCTTTTGTTCGCTCTTTTTTGATTAAGTTTTATGTTTAAGCGTGATGACATTCAAGTGGATGTAATTTAGATTTCTTAATGTGACTTGCTGGCATTGATTACTGGCTGAGTGAATTTAGTTTAAGCTACAAGTTTTCTATTTTTTGATTAACTCCGAAGATAAATATAAAAATTATATTACTCAATTTGTTAACTAGATCGTGTATTCTTTAAGCTATTGATAGATTAGGATGCAGCATTAATCTCTATGCTAGTATCTGTTTTGCCTCTACCACCTTGATTCCATCACAAATCCATAATCAGCTTTGAGTTTCTGAACCTGTGAATATGGATTTTATTACATGGGCCTAGCTGCAATCATGCTAATTACTTGTTTTTTAAATTGGCTTTATCTTATGGTATTGCTTGAACTACTTCAGGTGTATCATGGCTGTCAAAGGAAATCCAGGGGATAACAGGACCCGAAGCTCTGTATCTATTATTATTGTGGTCGGCTTGTGTTGTTTCTTCTATTTGCTTGGTGCCTGGCAGAAGAGTGGATTTGGGAAAGGAGACAGCATAGCTCTACAAGTCACTAAACAAACGGATTGTACCCTCTTGCCTAATCTTAACTTTGAGACACATCACAGTAAGGAAAGCATCGCCGATGACCTCTCCGATTCAAGTGTTCGGAACTTCGAGCCTTGCGATGAGAAATACAATGATTATACTCCTTGCCAAGATCAAAACCGAGCAATGACCTTTCCTAGAGATGACATGATCTATAGAGAGAGGCACTGTCCTCCTGATGAAGAGAAGCTCTACTGCCTTATACCAGCACCCAAAGGCTGGGTTAACCCTTTCCCATGGCCAAAGAGCCGAGACTTTGTTCCTTTCGCAAATGCTCCCTATAAGAGTTTGACGATTGAGAAGGCTATTCAGAATTGGGTTCAATATGAAGGAAATGTTTTCAGGTTTCCTGGTGGAGGAACGCAGTTTCCTCAGGGAGCAGATAAGTATATTGATCAACTGGCATCGGTTGTCCCAATTGCTAATGGCACTGTTAGAACTGCGTTGGATACTGGTTGTGGGGTATGTTGAATTTTAGTTTCTCAGCTGTTTATTCATTTTATGTGTTACATTGTTCACTCATGCTCAACCAATTTTATTTTTAATTAGCAAATTAGCATGTGGATAGTTTTCTAACTTTCTATAAGAAATGATAGCTTATTAATATTGTATTTTAGTGTCTATAAGTTATGAGTTTCCTTGAGGTAGATGCCATTGGTTTGAAGTTTTTGGTTAACTCATGCTCAACCAATTTTATTTTTATTAGCAATTTAGCATATGGATATTTTTTTCTAACTCCGTAAGAAATGATAACTTATTAATACTGTATTTGTGTGTTTATAAGTTATTAGTTTCCTTCAGGTGGATGCTATTTGTTTGAAGTTTTTTCTTTTTCTTGAGTTCTGTTGTGCTATGATATAAATGTAGAAGGTTGCAGCTTACATATTATAGATATATTTTGCCTAAATATGGAGTAATACATATATTCACTGTTTAGATAAAAAAAAAAAAAAAAAAAAAAAAAATAATAAAAATAAAACATCCAGTCTGAACTCTTTGTTGTTTTGTTATTCCTAACTGTACCTTTTCAAAATTGTCCCCTTATTCACAAATGCGAAGATTATCACTGTACTCTCTGCAAGCACGCTACTACCTGTTACACTTACCAGTCCAGTTGAAACTGTGGATACCTTTCTTAGCGATTGTTTTGCTGCTGCTAAATATTAGAATCTTTCCAGGTTGCAAGCTGGGGTGCGTACCTATTGAAAAGGAATGTGATTGCTATGTCATTTGCTCCAAGGGACTCTCATGAGGCACAGGTTCAATTTGCACTAGAAAGAGGTGTGCCTGCAGTTATTGGAGTTCTTGGCTCCATTCAGCTTCCATATCCATCTAGAGCTTTTGATATGGCTCACTGTTCAAGGTGCTTGATCCCATGGGGATCAAATGGTAAGACTGAAAATACTTTTTCATTTTTGTTAATTAAGTTGTGAGTATATCCCTCTTTAATAATTAGAACTGCAAGCCTTTATCATACTCTATGTTAATTCTTCTTTTTCAGAAGGAAGATACATGATGGAGGTTGATCGGGTCCTAAGGCCTGGCGGGTTTTGGGTGCTTTCTGGTCCTCCCATTAACTGGAAGTCCCACTACATGGCATGGGAACGCACTAAGGAGGACCTTGAGGAAGAGCAGAAAAAGATTGAAGAAATAGCAGAACTTCTTTGTTGGGAAAAGTTCTCTGAGAAGGGTGACATTGCTGTCTGGAGAAAAAGAATAAATTCTGATTCCTGTCCCGGGAGGCAAGATGAACCCCGGGTCAAAATATGTGAATCGTCAAATGCTGATGATGTCTGGTAAATTCTATGACTTGAATTGCTTATCTGTAGTCTTCACAATCACATGGGCCTATTTTTATTTATGATGAAAGTCTAAATTTTCATCATGCTAAGTTATAATCTTTGTTACCCGGGTTCTTCTACCATGAAACCGTACCCGTACCCAACATGTAATAGACACCAGCACTCCTCGGAAGCTCCTTGAACATTTCTATCGTGTATCATACCCATACTGGACACCGATACTTCTTGAATATATGCATAGATTAATTTATACGTGTACTAAGTTATATATAATACATGGTTTAATTTAAAACACTCGTCTTACACTTCTTGGACGTTTATCGTACACTTCACTTTCACTTCCTAAAACACATTAGACTCGTTCGTTTCAATCCCTACCCAATTCAGAACTATGATTTTAGAGGTTGTTTGTGTATCTTGTTAAAAAATGAGTGCATTATTGATCTTATGTAAAATTAAGCTCAATATATGTATATATATAGCTAAGTTCACGTACCCTAACTTTTACAAATTTTCCGTGTCCCATACTGCTACCTGCACCTGTACTAGTACCCGATCTATGTAACATCGGTTATAAGAAACCAGCTTGCCTGAGTCGCATACTGGATGAATTTTCTATCAAGGGAAGTAATTTCATTTGGCCATTTGACTTTTGATGTGCCTCCAGTGAATACATGTAGCAACTCACATTATTGTGCATCTTTCTTTAGGGCCTTACTTGCTATACGGGATCTTGATAAAATTTAGAGGTTTGGTCCTTGGTTATAAGCAAAAGTTACACGAGCTTAATCCACATCTTTACAACATAAAATTATTATCCTGAACCTCACCACAACCTTGGTCCATAGAAAACGTTATACGATCTTAATCCTCGTTGTTACAATGTAAAAGTATAATCCTCATTGTCACTGTGATTCTTCTCTATTGATGCTAACAGCCTAGAGCCTGCGCCAACTCTGATAATAGCACACTGATGGGAAATACCTGTAGCAAAACATCGGATCGTTAAGTATTTTGGCCAGCATCTATATCCACTATCAGATTTTTGAATATATCGTTAGGAACTAGCTAGGCTAGTCAGATATTCACTGATGATATTGGTGATGATAGAGAGTGATCAGCTGGTATCACTATACAATAAACAACTTGAACCTACTGTTTTAATATCAATGTTTCTTATTATGTACGCCATTTTTGCCAATACATAATGAACAACTGGAACTCCAATTAACCTCGATGTTTCTTATTGTATAAAGTCTTGATTACACTTAAATACCCTATAGTTTCACCTACTTTGCACATATATACGCCCAATTGTATGTGATTTTCCACTTAAATACCCTAAAGTTCTAAAAGTTGCACTTTAGTATTCTTGGTTATGCAAACGTGAGAATTTACCTTGAAAATTCTCATGCAACACATGCTATTTTCAGAACATTTTAACCCTTATTTTTGCTAAATCTTCTGCTAAAACTGTTAAAATCCTATTTTAAAGCCTACTCTGATTCTATTTTAGAATAGGATTTTGATTGATTGATCAGTAAATTTAGCATGTAGTAAGAGTTAAATATTCTAAATTAGCATGTGAGTGGCGCAGAAGAGTTTTTGCCCCGAGGGGGGGGGGGATATCACGTTTACATAACCGAGGGTACTAAAGTGCAACTTTTAGAAACTTTGGGATGTTTAAGTGCAGCCAAGTACAATTAGGGTTATATATGTGCAAAGTAGGTGAAACTATAGGGTATGTAAGTGGAATTAAGCCTTGTATAAACTATCTGAGTTTACAGCCTACGTACAATTGCAACAGACTGTTTCAGATATTTCATTCATCATATTTCTTCCTGTTTATGTAACAGACTGTTTCCAATATTTCGTTCGTCATATTTCTTCCTGCTTATGTTATAGCTGGGTTCATGTGTCAAACTTCCACTATACTAGGTACAAGAAGATGGAAACATGTGTAACTCCTTATCCTGAGGTTAACAATCCTGAAGAGGTTGCTGGAGGATCTCTAAAGACGTTCCCAGAGAGGTTAAATGCTGTTCCTCCTAGAATATCTTCTGGTTCAATACCAGGGATCTCAGTGGAGTCATATCATGAAGATAACAACTTGTGGAAGAAACATGTTAAAGCTTATAAAAATGTCAACAAGTTAATTGACACTGGAAGATATCGGAATATAATGGATATGAATGCAGGATTGGGTAGTTTTGCTGCAACACTTGAATCTCCAAAATTATGGGTGATGAATGTTGTGCCTACTATCGCCGAAATATCCACGCTTGGTGCTATATATGAAAGAGGATTAATTGGCATATATCATGATTGGTATGCATCTTCTCTCTCAATATTCAGTTGTTACTTTTAGATTCTCAAGGTGTTCCCAAATTAGTTTTTAACTTTATTAATCTGCTATATTTACATTTGGTAATTGGTATTATAATGCAATTTATGGGCACATGTATTTAAATAATTTTTTTACTGTTTGAGTCACTTAAAAGTTAATACCACTTATGCAGCTATGCTTTTAAAAAAACATGATGCTCTCTGAGATCTTAATGGTTGGTGGTCTTAGATACAGTATCATAATTTATTAGTTTATGATTTTTTTCTTCGTTTTTTTTACTTTTCATCATGATTTAACATGCTATTGTTCTTCCTTATCAGGTGTGAAGCTTTCTCCACGTACCCGAGAACATATGACCTCATCCATGCTAATGCTGTTTTCAGCTTATACAAGAACAAGTAAGTGAATCATGGTCCTTTCTGATATTTTAATAATAGCTTCACTGCTTCAGGTACGTTTATGGAATTGTGCACAAGAAATGGATAACTAAGAAATAATGTCATCTTAGCCTTTTAGGCGTATTATCTAAGTCTATTGTTTTGACGAATATAAAATGCAATTAGAAGGTTAAAATTTTAGAACTAACGATAGAAGAGGATATGGATGCAAAATGCAGTCTCTTGAAAGAAGTTATAAATACGATATGCAGTCACATTTGAAGCCTTCCTCTGTCTTTGGTTTCATGGTCCTCTATGATTCATTGGACTTTAATTTAGGGACACAGATAAATCAATGAAGAACGGGACTTAAAATGGTATACTAAGTATAGTCATCTAGCCATTTCCAATTATTTATTCACAACTTCACGAATCCTTATTTTTTGTTCCTTAATTCAAGGAGAAAAAAGGAAGAGAAGGTTTTGTCCACATCTTCTTCATCCTATTTATATCCTTTCCTTTGATTTGTCTGCACTTTACTTTGGACATTACATGGGGCGTGAGGGGAGGATAAACTGAATGCTACTAACAATGTAACTTGATTGATCTAGATTTTTGGGCACATGAAATTGTATGTGTATTGTAAAATGAAAGAATTTAAATTTCTCATGGAAATTGAACTAAGGGTTTATATGCAGAAGTATGTAACTGGAAAGAGGAGAAAAAGGCTTACTAAACTATTTGTTAGACATACCAATATGTTTCTTTTATTAAGTAAGACCAGAAACCTTTTTTCATCTGAAGACTTTCTTTTATTAAGTAAGACCAGAACCCTTTTTTCATCTGAAGACTTCATGCACACACGCCCGCCCGCCCGCACGCACACGCGCATGTACATGCACGCACGCGCACGTACGTGCACGCATGCACACAGACGTGCATGTATGCACACACAGACACACATGCACATGCGTGCACGCGTGTGCATGTACAGCACGCAGAAGATATTGTTAGCTTACAAGTTGTGCCTTTTAGACGAGCCATCCCTGATTCAAATTTATTATTCTGAACTGTCTTCTAGTCAAGAGAAAGTTAGAGATTTGTTTATTTTGAGGGATGAAATCACCATGTGGCTCGTAGATTCCATGATACGTCCCTCGTTTGCCTAATTTTGCCTTGGTACAGGAGCTAGGCATATGCGCATGGCCATCATGAAGTTGTTAGAATCTAAATATTTCCTTTGTGGATAATCTTCAATTTGCACTTCTATTTGTTTTAACGAGAAGGGCTTTTTCACCAAATGCTATATATTAGTGCATTCATCCAATCATCATTTAGAAACTTATATTAAGCAATCACATACATGATTTGTCAATATGCATCATAAAGCACTTAGCAAAATGAATGTTTACTTGCAACTCTGAAGTAGTTGGTCCAGGTATACTTTCACACACTCTTCGTGCATGCACACACACACACATGCATGTGACAGCCACCCACTCACCCACATCCACATGTACACAAACACACATTATTGCATCACAAAAGTTTGCACATTCTATGCTGATGTATGAATATTTATTTCATATTGTTTTGCATCTGAATCAGATGCAAAATGGAAGACATTCTCCTAGAGATGGACAGGATCTTGCGGCCAGAAGGTGCAGTTATAGTCCGAGACAAGGTCGATGTTCTCATAAAGGTGAAGAAGCTTGCCGCTGGAATGAGATGGAATACAAAGATGGCTGATCATGAGGACGGCCCTCTTGTGCCCGAAAAGGTTTTGTATGTCGTAAAGCAATACTGGGTTGGTGGCAGAAATGAAACTGCCCAAGGATGAAGAGATTTGTCATTCAAGCAACTGATGGGACTAATGTAAATTGAACATTCTTATGCTCTGGAGTTGAATTATTTAGGTGGCTTTTCTTTTTCCGGTTTAGTAGTAATTAACATCTGGAAGATAATTTTGTTTTGTCTTGGATACGTCTATGTCTACTGGTGTTGTTCTTAATAGAGAGACATGATTTTTTTTGTGAATGGATTTCGAGTGTTTTTGGATATAAATTAATGTTATATATTATAAATTCTACCACAGAAACTTATTTATAGAATAATAACTATAATAAAGACCTCTACGCATGATACTTATATAATGTAAATTAATAATTTTTTTGTGAATGGATCCTGATTTTTTTTGAATAATAACTTATATAATATAAATTCTATCAACAGAAAAACTTATTTATAGAATATAATAATAAAGACCTCTACGTATGATACTTTTTACTACTCAAGACTTCATCTCTAGAGTTTTTTTTGGGAATAATATTAAGTGTTATAGCCTATGACTGATAGAACTACTTTATTAAAAATTTGAAAAGAGCATATGCTAGCGTGATGTCAGATCCCTCTGTTTCTTTGATTTATTTGTGACTCAAATACTCAATCTCATATTTTTAGAAGATACTACAGTCAATATAAGTCCAGCGTCTTGTGGGATTGAAATGATTATGCCTTCAAATCCCAATTTTGACAAAAATAAACAATTCATATTATGGGCTTGAACTCTTATTGGGCTTTAGCGCATGTGCACTTCTATTCCCATTAGGCCTCCTATGCCACTAGATAGCTAATGACGTTCGGGGTCTTCAAGGCTATATATGTACATCTTTCAAATAAATTATTAATATCAATCTACAGACCATCAATTAAGAAGAGAGAGTTCTTTTGTGAAGCCTATTTGATATTTTTCTTTTTTTTTTGTTCTTTATTTGAGAGAGTTGTCTTAGGCTTTTAGGGTGTTGTTAGGGATTGAGTGATTGAGACATCTCTACATTGTTGTAGGCTATAAAAATTGCCTTAGCAACAGGAAGATCTAAGAAACCCGCTGTATGGGTACGATTGCACGCAGAAGAGCCAAGCAAATTCGTTTTAATCGTCGAGCCCGACATCAAGAGATCAATTCCGCCTGCATGCTTAACTTGCCAGCACGTGTCAAGTCCACTCAAGCGCTGAAGTTCGCCAGCACGAACGAAGCCCGCCTGCATGCTTGACTTGCCAGCACGGGTCAAGTCCGCTCAAACGCTGAAGTTCGCCAGTATGAGCGAAGCTCACCTGCATGCTTGACTCACCAGCACGAGTCAAGTCCACTCAAGCAATAAGTTCGCTAGCACGAACGAAGCTCGCCTGCACATCCACGCATCAAGCAGTTCCCCGCCTGCAAGTTCAGCCAAAAGCTTGACATGGCACTAGGCGGCCAATGATGTCCACGTACATGGATGGACCTCCGCATTTCCCATGACGAGAGGGGGGGTGGGGGGGAGTACAGTACTCCACACCCATCAGGTAGCCGCTCACAGGACAAGTGAGAGGCATGACATCTCTCAACGGTACATGGTCATGTTCCATGATTCAAGGGAGTGACCATGCTATCTCTTCCCTATTTAAGAGCCTCTCCTGGCTATGTGAAAGGGGTTCGCTTTTAGCTGGTTGGTTCATTCCTCAGTTGGTTGGCGATCCGCTCTTTGAATTGTTCTTGCACTGTAGCTCCTTCTTCTATCTTTCGGCCTTGATAGCCATTATGCTCGGGAACTCAAACTCGATCAACACGAGCTTCTACTACATATTGAAGCTCGCCTGCAACTTCACTCGGATCGTCTAAGGGAAGTAAACTCAGTTCCAGCACTGAGGGAGGCATCCTATCGCTACCAAAGATCCCACGTTAAACAAGGAGGGCATTCCATTCACTTCTATTGTAACTTTGATTTATTAGTTTGTGATAAGCTATTCTTATCAATACAAATAAAATCCATATTTTGGGAGATCAAATTTTACACCCAACAGAAGATGGCGACCGCAGTGGGAGAAACCGTTCATTCTGATGAATTGGTGGTGGCGCAGTTCGACGAGATTGCACTTGGGACAACCGTGGAGTCCCTCATGATCGAGTTCGACTAGGCCAAGTACGAAGAATACTTGTCTTCCTCCTCCTCTAGTGGCAATGCGTCCCGCAAGCACCATAGAGTTATGTGTGTAGCCCAACCCCAAGTGGTCGAGGCACCCATACCTAAGGATTCTACCCGAGCCATGGAAGGGGGTGCTATCTCCCCCAAATCAGTCAAGGCTGAGCGGAACACCAAGAGTACGGAGCGAAAAACTACTAGATGGGTCGCTAAACAATCCTCGCAGACCCCCGCTCAAGAAGAGACAATTATTCATCTCGGCATGGACCACGTCATCGTAGTCTGCATGGATGCCCCTCTCTCTAGGAGAGTCTGTCAACGGCGATGATAGACTCTCACCCGACAAGAGGCCCGAGCCTTCGCCTCTTACGACGGCCTGAATTATTACTCGAGTCTGAAAAATGCCAAGCGGAGACACAATCTTCTCAATACTGGCGAGCTGAGCAAGTCAGACGGGCCCCATGTTCAGGAGGGATTCGCTCTGGTTGCGGAGTTCTCCGTTTTAGCGAACTCAGTGCTTCGGGCAAACCTAGCAATCTAGGCGAACCAACCAAATTGAGCGAGCCCACCAATTCAGATGGGCTTTGTTTCTCAGGTCATATTCCTGATTCAAGAAGTCTGCCTAAGTCAGGCGAGTCCGCCCGAGCAGGCGAGCTATTAAAAACAGGCGAGTCCCACCAGGTCTGCCT
>NC_033801.1:93665642-93693197 GCF_001876935.1 Asparagus officinalis | reverse complement strand
AGCCTGCCCGAACACAAGAACCCGCCTCTCAAGGCGAGCTCGCCTGAATTCGACACTTAGCGATTTCACCCAGTGTACTTAAGAGAGTTCATTCGAACCTCTCTCACACAATCACATTCCCGGACCCTCTGACTCTGGGGGTTGTCACTAGCAACCCACGGGAGATCTCCGGGATTATCTAACCTGCAAGCACACTATTCATAAGGCGAATCCTTAGTTCCACTATGAGAGGATCATCCAAGTAGTACTTACCGACTGTCAGTGTGTAGGAGCATTGAGACTCTCGGTGTTCGAGAGGCTTGCTCAACAGTCTCCCAAATCGGGACCTTGTCAGAGACGCAATCGTCAAAGCAGGCGAGCCGTCGATGACTTAGAGCTCCCGTCTGCTATGATCAACATGACGAGGAAAGGCAAAGCCATGCGTTCTGATTCCTCAGTCTCGGACTCTTTCCTGGGGCCTAACCACTCGCTGGTTCAAAGCGAATGCGAGGGTATATTCTTGCGCACGCGTACTCGAACGGGGGCCGCCATCCCACTCAATTATGCACTCTTAGCATCTCCTTCTGGCAGTGAGGATGAGGTTTGCTCAGCAATGGCTACGTCCCAAACCTCGAACTCAATTCAGAGCGAACGAGCGAGGGTGCACATGGAGGAAACCGCGGATGGTCAAATGATGACTAAAAAGGTTGAAGAGCATCAGGCCGCCATCGGGTCCATAAGAGAGATGATGGAGCAACTTCTGGACAGGAAGAAAAAGAAGAAAAGGACTTCGGCACCTTGCGGAAGCCAGCAAGGAACAAAGAATGGGAGCCTACTCCTAATCAGACGACTGAGCAAGAAGATAACATCGATCCGCATTTAGATCATTCTTCCAAGTCATCGGCAGGAACATCGCATACTAGGGGTACTTCCCAAGATAAGAGGCTCGATGGTTCCAATGCCAACTCGATGCCTTGAAGCTTCAACAAAACATGAAAAAACTGGGGGTGGTCAGACCATACCCGATCGAGTGGGATACGGTCCCTTACCCAGTGAAGTTCAAACCAATGAGCTTGATGCAGTTTGATGGCAATGGCTCCCCCTCATAGCACATCTACTATTTCATATCTCAAACTGGATTCCTCACGAGGAATGAAGCTATCCTCACCCGGTTATTCATCGGCACCCTCAAGGGGGTAGTCTTCGAGTGGTTCCGCAAGTTAGAACCAGGCTCTATCACATCGTGGGACGATACAGAAAGACTCTTCTTGGCCTGCTTCTTTGACGATGACACAGAGGTATCGATGGCCACCCTCCTTACTGAAAAGCAAAGGAAATTAGAGTCGGTCAATGATTTCGTGAAGAGATTCAGGAATCAGTCAGTGCATTACCGTGTGACGCCCCTGGGTTCACACAAGGCTGCAGTCCAAGGTGAAACCAGAGATGTCAAACCTGCCATGCACCCACACTGTACATAAACATATTTCACCAATCACAGTAATATCCTCTAGTAGAACCAAATAGAAGTGCAGGTACAAATAGGCAAAATAAAGGGAATAAATGTAATAGACATGATATAGAAAAGATATCTCATAAATGAAAAGAATCATGTCTCAACTATAATACATCTGATATCTGAATAATAAAAATATCTCAACATGAATCAACTAAAAATCGTACTAAGGCACACTGCCTTTACAATATGAATATGAAACTCTAATGTCTGGATAAAACTCAAAACTACAGTGGAGTCTCTACAAGTAAAAAAAATACGCGATGACGACTATGCCAGAACTCCGTCACCCTGCGGCTCTCCGGAACTCTGAGCTACCTGAAAGGGTATTTTTAAAAGAAAAAGAAATAACAACAAGTGCGTCAGAGCTCTACAGCAAGATTACCTCCATCCGCCCCCAGGGGAAGGGCTACTAGATGGAGTGAAGGCTCTATCTATTAAGCATAGTCTACCTAGATTCATTTTCCCCGTATCTAAGTAGGATTAACATTTAGAAACCTACAACACGAGACGTAGTACGTCGAGCGAAATAATCCAAACAAGAAAACCATATCTAAACATTAATACTAAACTAAGAAAAGACAATCTAATGAAACCAATAATTAAAAATCCATAACACGAGACTGGTACGTCGAGCGAAATAATCCAAACAAGGAAACCCTTATGTATATACCAGAAGTCTCAAATTATGAATCTTTAATAATTGATCCCAACTAAGAAGTAAAAAAAAAGACAGTAAAAGAAATAAGATATCAACACATCGTATTTATAATATCTTCCACAATCACTGGAGAGATAGAATAAAAATACCAACACATAATTTTGTATACTTTCAAAAGTAACATATCTCAGTTATATAGTTCAATGATAGGTCATATTCATAAAAAAGTAACATATCTCAGTTATATAGTTCAATGATAGGTCGTATTCATAATCGGCATCTGTCATACTTAAGCTATCAAGTAATTATCTCAGTGCAACGGACTACCCTGTAGGTATCATGAACTGTGTACACGGCTCATTAGTCTCATCGCGATCTCAGTGCATAACATGAGTGCGGGACGGACTACTAAATAGGCATCCTAGAAATACGGCTCACGAGCCTCATCGCACCCTAGTGCGGGATGAACGGCTAGATCAAGCCTCCTAAAATCTGACTCAATGGCCTGTACAGGTGGAATATCGACGCACTACCTCATGTAGTACTGAACTGAGCTCATCAACGATATCCACCTCATGTATATGAATGATATCTAATTCAAATATGATCAAATCAAAATTCATCATAATCCCTTTGGGATTCTTAAATGTATAACATAACATATTCATGACTATACGTATAACATCAAGCGGCTTAAAACTCCACGAACGCACCTCAAAACAGCTGGCGGTGCCTCAATCCCCTGCTGTGGCTGTTGGCCGTAACCGCGGCCCTGCTAATGCTAACCCTAACCATGGTTCTGCTGCTGACCGTGTCCATGATTCTGCTACTGGTCCTGACCCATGCCCTACTGTCCTCCTGCTGGCGCACTACGATAGTCCTTGGCCTTATGCCTGATCTTGTTGCAGTTATAGCATGCACCCTGAATATTGCGCTGTGGTGGTGCTCTCGAGTCATGTTGTGCTCCCTTCTTGAACTTGCCCTGCTGATGGTGATGAAAGTCCTTACCCCATTGCTGGGGTCCTCCTAGTCCGGTAAAAGGTCTCTTGCCCTTGCCCTTGTCATTCTGCTGTCCAGACTTGTTGTTGCCCTCCTTGTTCTTCTGGAACATCGCAGTCTCTGTCTCCTACGATATAGCTGCATATGCAACCTCTCGGACTGAACGGAATCTTCTGGAAACTAGGTAATGACGAAGACTTGGGCGAAGTCCCATAAGAAACATCTACGCCTGTCGCTCTCCTGACTACCACATGCCCGTGAAACGTAGAAGACTCATAAATCGGCTCTCATAGTCAGCCACAGACATATCTCCCTGCTCTAGCTTAGACAACTCTAGCTCTTTCCCGGCCTGTGCCGCGGAAGAGATGTACTGCTCGTCGAAGAAATACACAAAATCCTCCCAAGTGAGGGCCATCCGATGATCCAGAGTGAACTGAAGCCTATACCATCCTCCTGCATCACTGTAGGTGTAAATTTTGATCTCCCGAAAACAGGGAACTTCGTTTGTATTGATAAGGACAGCTTATTACAAACTAATAATTAAATGTTTACAACAGAAGCGGAGGGAAAGCCCTCCTTATTTAACGTGGGTTCTTCGGTGGCGATAGGACGCCTCGCTCGGTGCTCGCACCGAGTCTGCTTCCCTTGGATGGTTCGACCGAGGTCACTGTTGGAGCTTCTATTCTCAAATGAGGGAGCCTTTGGCAAAAGTCCAGGTTCAACCTTTGGGAGATTAGCCAGCAGAATATGCAACAGCCAATCCTCCCTTCATGCTGGCTGAAGATGGGTTTTAATAGGTAAGGGATGGCATGGGCCATCCCTTGATTCGTGGGATTTGACCACTAATAGAGGCGAGGGAGCTAACCATCCTAGCTGTGGGATGTGACCACTTAGGGGGGGTCCTGTCAGCCACCCTATTCTAGGTGAGGAGCGCCATGTTTTCTCCCTTGATTTGTGGGATTTGACCACTAATAGAGGTGAGGGAGCCAGCCGCCCTAGCTGTGGGATGTGACCACTTAGGGGGTCCTGTCAGCCGCCCTATTCTTGCTAGGTGAGGAGCGCCATGCTTTATCCCTTAATTTGTGGGATTTGACCACTGATGTAACTGTTTCCATACTCCAAGTGGGCAGTTGATAGTGAGCTGGCGAGTCTACAGCTTGGATCTGCAGGCGAGCTTGGGACTGCAGACAGACTTGGGTCTGCAGGCGAGCTTACAGGCGAACTGAGTCCGTAGGCGAGCTTGGGACTACAGGCAGACTTAGGTCTGTAGGCGAACTTGCAGGCGAGCTAGGTCTGCAGGCGAGCTCGGAACTGCAGGCAAACTTGGGTCTGCAGGCGAGCTGGGTCTGCAGGCGAGCTTGTGACTGCAGGCAAACTTGGGTCTACAGGCGAGCTTGTAGGTGAGTTGGGTCTGCAGGCGAGCTCGGGTGTGCAGGCAAACTTGGGTCTGCAGGCGAGCTTGATCGTGCAGGCGAAATTCGAGCTACATGCGAGCTCCTGAGCATGGATCGAAGAATAGGCCGTAACTTTCAAACCGTAAGTCGAAATTGGACGAATTATATATGAAAATCGCCTATCTCGACGAGACGGAGCCATCCGAACCTAGCCAAAGGCTTCGGTTCGCTTCCTCCGTTTCACCAAATTTCTTACGGTTTGGGAGATATCTACGTTTTCCCCCTTTTTATCAGTGTTTTTCCCCCTTTTTGTTATTTCGGGCGATGTTTTAGCAGTTTTGTTCTGAACTTCTCTGATAAGGATTAAAGGCAATTTTTATTGCCTACAATCACCCTTCAGGCTAAAAGCTGCCAGCCTCTGCTTCTGCACTGAGTCGATGTTAAGTAAATCTAAAAGTATTTCCCACATATTTCCTCAATTTATAGGTTGTAACTGAATCCGATGTGTCCTAAAATTTTTATGCTCCCAACTTCTAATATCTTCCTCAATTTTACCGAGCCAAACTTCCTATTCTGTGATTCTATACATGATTCCTAGAAAACTCTATACTAGCTCCACGACTCGACACAGGATGATCCTAAGGATACTGAAACTAGAGCTCATCAATGATATCCACCTCATGTATATGAATGATATCTAATTCAAATATGATCAAATAAAAAGTCATCATAATCCCTTTGGGATTCTTAAATATATAACATAACATATTCATGACTATACGTGTAACATCAAGCGGCTCAAAACTCCACGAACGCACCTCAAAACGGCGCAACACAGCTCCACAAAACGAGCAGGAAAAATAGACGTGATATCTGTTAGAAAAACAAGCATATATTTCTTTAGAAAAACTATTTTTACAAATGGTTTTCTGTTTTGAAAACTAGATTCACAAATATTTCAAATGACATAAGTTTGGTTCAGTTTGGAATTCATTTGTTATCCCAAAGCTCCAGTTAAACATTATATATGTACAGCCGTTTTTCTGCAGGACATATTATTAGTAAATATAACATATATTTCTCTATACAAACTCTTTTTAAGAATGGTTTTCTATTTTAGAAACTAGATACATATATCTTTCATATAAAACTGGTTTGGTTAAATTTGGACTTTGTTTGCTATCTTAAACTCTCAATTAAAGATTATATAAGTGCTGCAATTTTCTACAGAAAAACATATATATAGTACATCACTTAAATTTCTCATATATGGATAAAATTATGAAAAAACCCTAATGATCATGATCATAATAATACCATAAAAAAATAAGAAAAGATTATTTATCTAGCATTTTTTTTAAGATTTACTATCAAAAATCTGACTTTTAACACCTCAGGTTAAGATTAAAGCATGAAAACACATATTCAACATCATATTAATCATCTACACTAGATATTTAACTATAGGGAAAGGTTGAGATGAAGATAATATTGTCTTAATCTCATGTGCAAGCCTCTGAAATAAACAGCAAGCAATCCATGAGCACAAACCACCCGTTCTCCCTCGTCACACGTCGATGATCTCGCCCTTTTGTTGATATTTGCTTCACAAAGCTCTCAAAACTCATAAGAATAAGATCTAGGGTTTTTGAGAGGAGAGAGTAGCTGTTAGGGTTCATAGATATGATAAAAGAAGGGAATTTTTATGAAAAACATAGGTACATATAGAGGCAAATCCAAAACAAACCTGTTTGACCCGAACCAGGAAACCTAGTCTGACTAGAAAAATAACCTTCGGTATTTTGGAAATAACTTTTGCGTCCGATCTAGAAATAAGGTGATATAAGATTTTTTGGAAATCTATTGAAAATACCTACAACTTTGGTATTTTGAGTTTTCCTAGATTCTAAGTGTATCATTGTGTAAAATCTATAAACTCTTAATTGGTTATTTTTCCCAGATTTTTTCTCGTGCATGTTTTGTGCATTTGCACTCATATATTCATATATATGTATCGGATTGATCTCAAATCAATTCCTATCATACTCAAATATCAATAAATATTATTTATTATAATATAACATGTTTATTATTATATCTCATAACATTCAGTATTATGGGGTTTTACATACCGAGACTAGGTCTCTGAAGCTACCCTAATCGAGATGTGCCATAACAACCTCTCGATCAACATTCTGTCCAAGGTTGGCATAGTGGAAACCCGGACCTAGAAAAAACTTGTTCGCCAAGGTGAGCAGGTAGAGAATATGATCAAGAGGCTAGAGGTCGAAGAGCCTCACTTCAAAAAGGGAGCTTCAAAACCAAGTGCACCTAGAAATCCTCCTCAATCAAGAGGAAAGGAGATCATGGTTGTTGATTCCACTCCAGCTCCTAAACCAGCCCAGAGACCGAACCTAGGCCATTTGAACAATGCCCTTTGAGGCAATACAGCTTCAGGGAAGACCAGGTGGTAGCTACCTTCAACACTCTTCTCAAGAGCAAAAGAATCAAACTGTCGAAAATCACCAAGCTTGAAGAAGTAAGCAAGATTGATGACCCAAGTTGCTGTGCATACCACAGGTTCCTCGGCCATCATACCTCTAAATGCTATATCCACAAGGATAAGCTTCAAGCCCTCTACGACGCAGGGGTCCTAAAAAAGGAAAATGTGCAAAAGAAGGTGACTACGAACATGATCACCCTGAGTTTCAGGACGAGTCTCCTAGAAGTTCATGCGCCAGCGGGGGTGGTTCCTATCCCCAAGGTAGTACTAAAGATCACTAACACCGATCCTCACAGCCAACGAGAGAAAAGCCTAGTATCGCAGATCTTACCATCAGGCAAGTGATGTGGGTCCACCTGGACCTTCTCCACGATGAATAATGGACTTCAAGGCCTTCGAAAAAACCCAAAGGCAAACCCTGTAATGTCATTTTTGCTATTCCGGATGGGGCCAAGCAGAGATGACCACCCTCACTGACTCTGACGATGAGGCAGATGCGTTGGCCACTAGAGTAGGCATGGAGTTTGCTAAGAACTACCCCCTGAGGGCAGAAGATCCGGTAGGACTCTCTTCGGGACCACGGGCAGTAGCCCACCTGAATCCCAATGGGCTAAGTTCGAGCAGTCAACCCTTCTGGTTCAATGTGCTTACACAGCTGAAGAACATTCCGGCCAGGATTACCTTATATGAGCTCCTGCGGTTGTCCAAATCTACCCGAGAAGCTCTACAAAAGGCGCTAGCCGACTCAGAAGCTTTCTCCATGCACTTATCACCCACGATAGAAGAGGATGCGGAAAGGGGGTGTTCACAATGCTGCCGGGTGGCTAAACAGCAAGTCCTCTGCATCACCTTTACCCATGATAACATGCTAATCAAGAGCACGTCTCATGACCAACCCCTGTACTTCACAGGGTATATCGGTTCTTCCAAGGTGGATAGAATCCAAATCAACCCCTGAAGCTCATCAAGCACTTGGGGGTGCCTCAGAAACATCTATCCGCGACAACTACCACCATCTTTGGCTTTAACGCCACTGGAACTCGGCCGCTCGGCAATATTCGTCTCAAGTGTCGTTTGGGCAATATGAAGATGGAGGTGACTTGCTACATCATCGACACCGAGCCTTCCTATAACATGCTGTTAGGATGACCATAGATCCATAACAACCGCATAGTCCCGTCTATGTTGCATCAGTTCTTGAAGTACATGGATGACTATGATCAAGTGAAGACGGTGTTTGCTGACAAACAACCCTTCAAGGGAGTCGAGAATTACTTCACAGATTCCTTGCTCTACCAAGACCTCGACAAGCCATCGACTGAGGAACTCGGAAGCCGTAATGAGGCGGATAGTGAACCTGAGTATAGCGACGGCCTTATTTTGGACAACTTTGAACCAATTGTAATCGGCTATGAAAGTCATGATGTAACCAACGCTGAACAAGTGGACGGGATTATCCTGAATGAAAATTTTAACTTTGCTTACTTGTCGTCTCGTCCGAAGTCTGATGGTGACAAGCCCGTCGATTCAATTGTAGGGTTGTATGATGACTCCTCCTTACACTTGCCTATGTACTAATCGTATGTCACGAAAGGACAAACGATCGACTCCTCGCAGGCTGTATTTATCATGCCCGCCCAGGATAATTATCAGAAGGATATTATCTTTGAGAGAATAGACCACCCCTTGCGTACGATGTGGGACAAGTCAGAAGAAGAGGAACTCACACATCAGTTTTCACAATGCAGTCAAATTGCGAAACACATGATGAAGGACATGAGTTACGACTTCACTTGTCAACAAGGCCTAAACTACGACAAAGGGCGGAAGACGGTCATTTGACCCGCCTACGTGCCTAAGGGAAGGCCCCCAAACTAATTCAGCAAGACTCGAAGAGGCTTGGGTTACGCCTCCTCTTCATCAGAGTTATGCTGCAACTTTAACGAGGACTCCGATGATGCCCGTTCTAACGATCGATCGTCAACATCCTCAGCATGGGACTCAGACGTTAGCATAAGAGATTTGTTCAAGGACCTCACAACCAACATGACTACGGCTGATCCCACTAAAATCACGGAGGATAAGCAAATCCCGCTTTATGATGAAGCATGGGATCGCCATGTCAGTGCTAAATGGAATGGTCACTTCGAATAGCGTGAACTACCTACAGAGGAAAAGATACTCTAGATAAATGTAGGCGATGAGGCCAACCCCAAGATCATATTCATCAGTGATAGTCTGCCTCCCCAGGAGAAGGAGGACCTCATATCCCTCATACGGTAATATGTTAACGTCTTCGCATGGAGCTATGAGGACATGCCCGGTCTGGATCCCCAGATCACCATGCATCGCCTCAACATCGGTTCAGACACTAAACCCGTCAAACAATACGAGAGACGGTTTCATCTGCAAATCATGGAGGCAATCGAAGCCGAGGTAAAGAAGCTGATTGAGTCCGGCTTCATCAGAGAGGAACAATACCCCGATTGGGTGACCAACATTATTCCGGTCCTGAAGAAAAATGGTAAGATCCATATCTGCATCGACTTCAGGGACCTCAACATCGCTTGTCCAAAGGATGAGTTTCCTCTACCCATCACAGATGTCATCATCGACAACACGGGTGGGTTTGAAAGAATGTCTTTTATGGATAGATTCTCAGGGTATAACCAGATAAAAACGCACCCTAATGATGAGAAGAACACCTCATTCAGAAATCCGGTAGGGGTGTACTGCTATACAGTTATGCCTTTTGGACTCAAAAATGCTGGCGCAACCTATCAACACTCCATGAGCATGATTTTTCGAGACCATCTACGGAAGACAGTCGAGGGCTACGTAGACGACTTGGTTGTAAAAAGTCGTAGCAAAGACGACCACCTCCGAGACCTGAGAGTGATGTTCGAACTCATACGATCTCATCAATTGAAGATGAATCCTACGAAATCATTCTTGGGGATGTCCAGCGGTAAATTCCTCGGATTCTTCATCACGACGAAGGGAATTCGTATCGACCCCGATAAGGTGCGAACTATCTAGGAGCTTCAGTCGCCCCAGAATCTCAAAGAATTAAGAGGACTCCAGGGACGATTGGCTTACATTCGGAGGTTCATCTCAAACCTTTCGGGCAAATGACAACCCTTCTCCAAGCTGATGAAGAAATGCTGATGAAGAAATGCGTCTTCTTCGTATGGGACGAGCCCTACCAACAAGCGTTAAAGGAAGTCAAAACTTATTTCTCAAACCTACCTGTCTTGGAAGCTCCAGTCTCAGAAAAACCATTCCTCATTTATGTGCGAGTCATGGAGTATTCTCTTGGCGCTCTTTTGGCACAAAACAACGATGTTGGCCATGAGAAAGGCATCTATTCTCTGAGTAGAACTCTGCAGGGAGCCGAGCGACGGTACCCTATGGTCGAAAAGGAATGCATACCCTTAGTGTTCGCCATCCAAAAGATACGACACTACCTAGTTGGCCAAACCATACATGTCATTTCCCGGATGAACCCCATCTGAGTCTTTATGATACAACCCGGGGCCTTAAATTGGTGCCTGGCCAGATGGGCACTCCTGTTGTCTCAATACGACATCCACTTCATGCCGCAGAAGTCAGTCAAAGGACAAGTCATCTGCGATCTCATGACCAGTCATCCACTAGAGATGAAGACTGACTTATTTAAAGACCTAACGGATGAGACCCCCGAAGTTAACACAACCTCCCCAGGGGAGGTTTGGCAGTTGTTCTTCGATGGTGCATCTCGTGTCGGCACGAGCGAGTCTATCATTGCAAGAGTGGGGGTGGTCTTGATTTCCCCACAAAACCACGTATTACCCTGGGCCTTATCTCTAACAGAGTCATGCACCAATAACGTGGCTAAGTATAATGCACTTGTAAGGACCATGAACTTTAGATACTAAAAATAAATTTTTGGTATTTTAAAATATTTAATTATTATTTTTAAAAGAGTATTTATATTTTTCTTAATTTTCTAGAATTTTGTACTATTTAAAAATATGATTTTATATTTATTTAAATGATTTGATATTTATAAATTAATTGAGTGCAGTAACAACTTTTGAATTAATCCGTTGTGTTGTTATTACTATTACGTGTTATTTTGTATAATACGTTATATTATTATTACTATTACGTATCTTTTTGTATAATCCATTGTATTATTATTAATATTATGTATCATTTTGTATAAATCGTTGGGTTATTACTACTATTGCGTATAATCTGTTGCATTTGTACAACTAGTATGTATTATTTTGTAGATAATTTTTCCATAATTATTTAATTTTATACGTAATTAATTATATTTTATATATATATATATAGGGAAAACTGATCCAGCGCTTGAGCTCAGGAGTTTCCTGCGCTGTTAATCTACGTGGCCATCGCTGATTGGGGATAGCAGAGGCGTGGGTTTTTTTGAAAAAATTCCAGCGGTTTTCTCTCTCTCCCAGCTTGAAGAATCCCCAAATCTCAATCCCAAGCCTCAGATCCCCAATTCGCTCTTCCTTCTCTCTCCTCTAGCTTGAAGAATCCCCAAATCTCAATCCCAAGCCTCAGATCCCCAATTCGCTCTTCCTTCTCTCTCCTCTACGCCTCGTCAAAAATCCAAACTCGCTGGATTGACTTACCCTAATCGACGCCACAGCCCCTGGAGGTCACGGCAGGGGCGGTAGCGCCACAACTCCAATTCGCTGTTCATCTAAGCTCCGACGTCGACGCGGCCCTCTAAGACCCTCCCTCTCTCTCGTCCGACATTGTCTCCAACGCAGTTTACCCGTCGAAGACCCTCCCCTTCCCCAACTTTTGGCGCTCACTCGTGACCCCCATCGAAGCTCCGACGCTGACTATCCCCGTCAAAGGGCTTCGCCGGACCCTGAGCTCTGCCTCCCTGTAATCAGGCCAAGTTGTTATCTTTTGCTGTTCTAGTCATTGGATTGCCTGATAATGCCTCATGCTGTCAATGATACAAGAGTTGCATTTCAATTTACTTATTGAACATCTCAACATATGGATCAGCATGATAATGGCTCATGCTCTCAATAATAGAATAATTGATTTTCAATTTGCTTTGAATATCTCAACATATGGATCAGCATGATAATGACTCACGCTGAGCTTTGATATATTGGTCATGCTAGCTTCAGCATAAGAGAAAATCAAACAGTGTTTAATATATCCTAGGTCATTTAGACTTGCTTTTAGACAACTACGGATACCATAAAATATTATAATATTTGGAATTTCTTTGCAGGTTTTAGAAGACAAATGGCTGAATCTGGTGATAGTAGCGAAGATGTTCCTGTTGATAGTAACAACAACAACGATTTCATGCCTTTTCCAACAACGATGCCTATTGCAAGGTACCTCAGTAATATCATGAATTTCGCTAACATTAAATATGTTGTTTGAAATAGTAACATTATATATTTTTGAACAATTATCTTTATTTCAGAATGCAAATTGGTGAAAAACCGTGTTTATGAATGAAGTTTAATAGTCATGAGGAGGCCTATGACTATTATAACTCGAATGCATTGATGATGGGATTTGGAATCAGAAAAAGCTCAGTGAATTACTCTCAGAAAGATAAACAAGTGTTGAATAGAAAATTTATTTGTGACAAAGAAGGTTACAGATCTAATAAAGACAAGAGAGATATAGGAAAAAATATTAATCATCGGCGAGAGACTAGAGTTGGCTGTAAAGCAATGATGAGAATAAAATTAATGGAGGATAAAACATGGAAAGTTATAGGTTTTATTGAAGATCATACAAACCACATGCTCAGTAGTCCAGATAAAGCAAAGATGCACAGGTCACATCAACAATTTCATAGAAGTAAAAGGTGTAAAAAAATGATTCAATGTTTGCAAGAAGAAGGTATTACTCCTTCTACTATTTCTCGTGTTATTAACGCGACAAGTGGAAGAGAAGATGAATCAGTGACACCACAACAGTGCATTGACTATATGAAGACTCAAAGGCACAACAATATTGGTAATGAATGTATATCTGTTATCCAACATTTTCAAAGAAAGGCGGCTAATGATGCAGATTTTTATTTTGCATTGGAAGTAGATTGTACTGGACAAATGAGAAGTGTTTTTTGGGCAGATGGAAAATCAAGAGCAACTTATTTGAAGTTTAATGATGTTATTGTGTTTGATGTGACTTATAAAACCAACAAGTTTAGTCTTCCATTTGCACCATTTACTGGGGTGAATCATCATAGACAATCTACTTTATTTGGTTGTGCATTGCTAGCTGATGAACAAGAAGAAACATTTGTTTGGTTGTTTCAGGAATGGTTAAACTGCATGCATGGAATTGAACCAGGTGCTATCATCACAGACCAAGACCGAGCAATGTGTAATACCATTCATAAAGTCTTTCCAAACACAAGGCATCGTTATTGTTATTAGCATCTACAGCGACATATTGCCGATCATTTGCATACTTTGAATTCTGTTTATGGTGAAGAATTTCAAAAATATTGGGACTTGTGGTGTAATAGTGGTAACATTGAGAACTTTAATTTGCATTGGCTCGAGATGAAAGAGAAGTTTAAGATAATAGAAGAAGAAGATGGATAGCTGCAAACTATGTACATGTATCGAGACCATTGGGTGCCATGCTTCTTAAAAGGTATTTTTTTTCAGGAATGAGATCAACTCAAAGGAGTGAAAGCATCAACTCATTCTTTGATGGATATGTGAATTCACAAACACATTTAAAATAATTTGTAACTCAATATGAAAAGGCCGTGACACATCGACGATTGAGTGAAGCACATGAAGATTTTAGAACTCTTAATACAAAACCGCAGTTTCACCTTGGGCATCCAATTGAAAGACAAGCTGGAAGTAGTTATACTCGCGCTATGTTTAATGTATTTCAGAATGAGATCAAAGGGTGTGGTGTTCTTGGCCTTCAAGAGGTGACTAAAGAAGAATAGTTTGTTTTATGGCGAGTTGGTGACTTAGATGAAAGCAATGAAAAGTGGAGGTTTGTTACTTATGATGAATGTAGAGAATTACAATATATTTGCAGCTGTGGTATGTTTGAGAATAGTGGTGTTTTATGCAAGCATATATTGTACACTCTAATGTTCAACAGACAATGTTGTTCATTGCCCAGTGTATATATTGTACACCATTGGACTATAGATGCTCGACATCGTAACATAGGAGTTAGTAATGTTGTGTTTGGAAAAACATTGCAGGCGGTGTAGAAAAAATAAATTTGTTGAAAACTTGGGCTTTGAAAGCAAAAACCAACAATGCACTGGAGCTTGCCTTTGAGTCAGATAAGAGAATGCATGAGCTTGATTCTTTGTTAACAAGTTTCATAGAGAGGGTTGAAGAAGAAGTCAGATTCATCTACAACTTGGGCATTATAGGACTAGCTGTACAGTTAACAAGCCCAGGTATGTTTAATTACATTGACAAGTTAAAATATTTTATTACTTAAATCATATTATTAATTTTATCTTTGATATTTTATGCAGCGAAACTGACAAACAAGACTAACAAAGTTTATGGAGATCACTTTTTAAGGATTGGTGAGGAAACTTCATTTTGCCTTTGATTATATTAAAGTAATGCAATAGTTTCAAATCTGTTACAATATTTGTTAAAATTTTGTTTTAGGTTGATGGACTTCACAATTTAGCTACTCACAAATTCTGCAGCATATTAACTGAATTTTAGTTAGGTTATCTTAATCATATTTTACTTGAACGTAGATTTGTTTCATCAAATTAATTGTTTTTCTTCATGTTAGTTAGGTTATCTTCCTTACAGGTATGAAGTGACAATGAACCATGCAAGGAAGAGGAAGAGGTCAACCAGTAATAGGGGTTGGGATTGATGCCACTACAGCTTCTACAGGTTAAAAAAAGAAATATATGCTGATGGGTTTTGGATGAGGAAGTTATGACGAAGCTTCGAGAATTCAAAAGTTGTTGTATTAAGACTTTGTTAATTTCAAAAGTTGATGAAGCTTCTACAGTTTCTTGAGTTTTTATGTGATATGAGATGTTGTATTATGTTAATTTCAAAAGTTGATGAAGCTTCTACAGTTTCTTGAGTTTTTATGTGATATGAGATGTTGTATTAAGACTCTGTTAATTTTGTGCTTTAGTATTACAGTTTCTTGAGTTTTTATGTGATATGAGATGTTGTATTAAGACTCTGTTAATTTTGTGCTTTAGTATTGGGTATATGACATGTTAGTTTGCCATTTTTTATTTCGACTTATATATGTTTGTATTGGGAAAACAGAAACTTAATTTGATTTGACATCAGATTCGGGTATTTTCTTTTTGCATACTATTGTGGAGGCTCAGCCTTTGAACGATTTCTTCTTGATTTTCATTTTTGGATCGGATTCCTTTAGTTTTTTCACCTATGTCTCGCTCATAGCATGTGTTGCAGATGTCATGGCAATAATGGTTTCATACATTGCAGATATTAGGAAATGTCAACAGCTACCACGGTGCATTATCATGCAAATGTATCTCATTTTTTCATCTTGAAAATGAGCTTAATATGTACCATCATTGTGATGTATTAATTTTTCTTAAGTGAACATTTTGTGTACTGTTATATCTCTGCTATCATGCTTTGTTCAGATTAGAAACACTTTTAAGATGTTTTGTTCAGGTTAGAAACATGTATCATATGTCATCTTGGAATTCTATAACTTGAGCGATGGAAGTTACCCAAACCCAAGACCTTTGTTGGTCTCCATATACTAGTCGTTTACAGGAAAGCGTCGCTCGGTGTTGGGTATCATTTGTGTACCATGAGAAATATATTTTGATTTTCCAGCAGAAACAGCTTAAAAGGTTTCATTATGTTGCCTGGTGTTCACAAACAAGCCTAAAATAATTAACTTCGCATAAATATGGACAGTCTGACTATTACCTGTGAATTTTATGCTAAAGTAGGTTAATTTGACAGACACTCAAGAGTTTATCTTCCGAAATAAGTACTTGTGAACTGGTCTTGAGTTTATCTTAAGACAATAGAGTTGCACATATTAACAGTTTTGGTTGTCTGGTGTCTCCTCATGTTTTGGAGTATGACACAACCTGTAATAGTTCTTGACACAACCCACGCACATATTAAGAGTTAAAGTGCAAGAAACATGTTCAATCAGAGTCTGTCAAAAGATTTATATACCACACAATTTATATCCCACACAAACATGCTGACATGTGCAGAGAATCACAAACATAACAACTGAACCATGCTGACAGTCGTTTACAATAGGATACTTGGATACATCAGTCATTCACTGATATGATGCTCAGTCATTTGACTATAACGCAAAGCAACAATATCAGTACAACGATACTTATAAATTTTAAATATAAAATTACACCATTCTGCATTTTTTTCAAAACCTCAACATTTTTTTCCAGCCTTTCCAGCCTTTTTGTGATGTTCTTATCATCACCCACCCATTCAAAGAAGTTGCAACCCTTTCAATTAGGTCCCTTGTATCTCGGGCATCCATAAAATTCCAAGCCCTTATTGTGTCCCTGCTTGCACATCCATATTCTGCAAATTAAACCACAATAACATCTTCTTTTAACCAAACCCTCATCTTCTTCTTCACTAAACTCTTCCGAAAATTTCTTCATCTTTTATCTGCAAAAAACATACCACGAACAAGATATAATTTCTTCCGAAAATTTCACTGAACTCAAAGGAGCACTGGATTCATTCTGTTGAAAGATTTACAGCCAGGGAGGGTGGAAAATTAAGTGGATTTTGTATCAAGTTATCGTCTATGCTCTGTAGTTAAACCGACTGAGAAGATCATTGAACACTAAGCACAAGAATTTAATAGCTGACCATGCATCATACAAGGCATCACCTACACAATGAGGTTCATTAACAACATTTTGCAACCAGTTCTTATACCAGTGACCAAAAATTCACAAAAAGTAAAAAAGAAACCAAATGTTACGAGTCGTGCCAGAGCTTCACACAAAATGTTAACAACAGAGAATCACAAACATTTGCTGCTGTTTTCAACTAGAATAAACGGGGTCAAACATTAGTCTACCGCACGTAATAATATCCACTGATTTTGTCAATTTGTGCTAATGATCACAGTATCGGCTGGACTTTTGAATGATCTGAACTGTTAATAAAAAGAGCTTACACGCATAGCAAGAACAATTTAGAAGCACACCTAGATGTCATATATCACATTTCACAGAACTGACTAACTAGTTATGCCAGCTGATAGATCTATAGTTTGATCTACAAACGCTAATAATACGAAATCGACACTCATAGAATAAAATCATGAAGAAACTAAATCCTAATCACTCACTAAATTTTAGCATCAGTTAAATTTTACCAAATTGCTAAAAACAAATTTTAACAATTTTACCATATATTAACTTTTGATACAGGTTTTAACCCCAAAATTGAGATATTATCCCCAAAATGAATTTAAAAAAAATCAAATAAACAAAATTGAGAAACTTCACTGGTTCCTGCGCCGGCTAGGGAGGCAGAGCTCAGGGTAGAGTTGTGGCGCTGCCGCCGCCGTGACCTCCAGGGGCTGTGGCGTCGATTAGGGTAAGTCAATCCAGCGAGTTTGGATTTTTGACGAGGCGAAGAGGAGAGAGAAGGAAGAGCGAATTGGGGATCTGAGGCTTGGGATTGAGATTTTGGGATTCTTCAAGCTCGGAGAGAGAGAAAACCGCTAGAATTTTTTCAAAAAAACCCACGCCTCCGCTATCCCCAATCAACGATGGCCACGTAGATTGAGGCCCAGAAAATTATTTCAGAGATGAATGCAAGACTATCGTTGTTTAATTTTTATCAATTTATGATCCTGGACACATGGAAAAAAAATGTATTGATCAAATTTATAGATCTAATAGTTGAAAAGGTCCAATTAAACTTGAGAAGTAATTTCCTAAATATGAATAATAGACACTTTTCTTACATCATTATTTACATTTAAAAAAATTGACAAATGAGAAGAAAAAACATGAAAGAGGTGGTTAGTTATTACTCACAAAATTTAGATAGAGTTTATTGTTTTTGTTGCCCAATATTATACTTTAAAAATCTAGTACAGTCAGGGAGTTAACGAAGGTACTAGGGATGGGAAAAATCTTAGAATTAAAATTAAAAATATGAAACAACTTCCATGACAACTATCACTAATATGTGTAAATGGCGTAGATTTAGAAGTAAAGATGTACAAAAAATAAGGACAAATAGATAAAAACATTCAAGAACAAATTAATAAGAAAAAACACTGGAAAAAAAGTTTTGCTAAGACTTATTGCTATAATACAAACATCTATCAAAAAATATCTTGCATTTCGAAGGACAAAGAAAAGATATATGAAAAAAATAATGGAAACTTTTTAAGCTTACGTTGAAATGATAGCGGATTTGATCCCATAATACAAGAACATGTAAACGTACTCAAGAAGGTGAATTCACAAATCATTATCTTAGTCATAAAATCGCAATAATGAACCTAATAGAGTTGCAGCTTCTGAAATTAAAAATGATCATTAAAAACAATAAAAAGAAGCCAATATCTTTCCAATTATCTTTATTGTCTCCAGATAGAGCCAGTCATCAAGAACAAATGACGCTTAGTTTTAAGATGTGTTGATACTTCAAACAAGTTCAATAAAGATTGAAGATGTTTTTTAGAGTTCTAAAAGTAAATGATACTTCGGGAAAGCGGCCTTTTTGATCGAACTCTTTAAATATTTTGAAAAATTGAACTTGATGTTAAAGAAAATAAGGAGGCCAGTTATGATATGGATCTTAATATGAAAGGAAAACAATGAAGCTACAAAAGAGGCTATTAGATATAAATCTAGAGGCATTCTACACACCATTGTGTTGTCATATTTAAATTTAGTTATATGTTGATATAGCTAATTCTGTCCTAGAGCTATTTCTTTTTTGAAGGTTACAACGTATATACTCATGGTTTGCTTCCTCCTACTAAACGATGGAAAATTTTAGAATAATGGAATCAAGTTATCTATCAAATCTTATTCTCAACTAGATGCCGAAAGTCGGCATTGAAAGTGATTAAGCAATCAAAATTTCAGCCTCAAATATAAGAGTGTTTTGATGTCAGATTAGCAGAAGTTAGTGAAGATCCAGATAAAAGTGAGCCTAATGTTAGCAACCTTATGCGATTCGAAAATTTGAATTCTTATTAGTTATGAATATTTGGTAATGACATTGTTTGCCTGTAATTCACGTTCAGTAAAATCTTACAATCTAAGATTGACATATTGATATTGTCATAGATCAATCTAAATGGTTCTTATGTATCATTAGAAACATTTATAGACAAAATTGTTTTATGTCAGTTTGAATTCAACTAAAGACTTGCTAATGAAATGAACGTACAGCCTTATATTTCGTAAAAAACGCTAAATTCATAAGAAAAACATATTTGATTGAAAATATTTAGTAATGAAACAAGTATGTTAAACTAAAGAATCTTCTTCGTATTGATATTTCTTATACATCACATCGATAATCGCTTGCCTCAAGGAAAGTAGGTATTGAACAATTTAAAAAACCATATGAAAAACATGGTTTTTTGTTCAATTTGAAAAATTAAAGCTTTAGATGTAATTGATTGACAAGAATATTGTGCTCAATCTCGAAAATGCACTAAAAACATGTGAACATTTACGAATATTAATGGCACATGATTTTGTTTTCAAATGAGACGTTGCTTAGGGAAATTTTTAAAATTGATTTAATAGCCATTGAAGTGTTACTATATAAAGTGAGTTAGATTCTTTCTAAATACTTGTATTGCTATCGGTACTATTTGATACACGTAACAGTTGCTTCCAGCTGAAAGACTTTTCAAATAAAATTACTAAAATCTTATTTAAGATCGACCATGTTCAAGATAGTTTGAATGCGTTAGCAATATTATCTTACTCGAAATAATATGTTAGAAAATATTTAAATAAACTTATAATTAGTAATTTTGCTGCCAGCTCAAAAATGATAAAGAGGAATGAGATAAAAATTACTATAGTCTGTTACACTTAGGCCTTCATCTAATATTTCGCTTAGCGCTCCCAAATTCCTAGAGTACGGTTTATATTTATTATATATATACTTATATATACTATATATATATATCATATATATATATTATATATATATATTATATATGCAGAATATGGGATGACTTGCGTACCAAGCACAATTTATGCTTCGTACAAGCCACAATCCTCTCACTCATTCAACATGAGGGAATCAATTCACAGGGTTGGCGATGTCGCATGGAGATATGCAATATGAGAGCTGGAAGAGAATTATGTCACCTCACTACCAAGCCACAACTTTTTTTGTTTCAGCGTTACCAAACATAACTTCATTTCTCTTCTCTCTCTCTTTGTATATATATATATGATGATATATATATTATATATATATATATAATATCATAGTTATTATATATATATTATATTATATATATATATATATAATATATAATATAATATAGTATATATATATATTTATACACACACCACACACACACACTCTACTTGTACAAAGCATAAAGTTAGTGTTTGGTAGTTATGTGGTCACTTTTAATCTACCCATTTCAAGTTGTCCACTTGAAATTGGTCCCCACATAATTACCCACTCATTGAATAAGTGGATTAAAATTGATCACATCACTATTGAGCACCAAACTTTGTGCTTGCATGTATACTACACACATACATGCGCGTGCGTACACACACACAGAGCGAGAGAGAGAGAGCGCAATATGGAGGAACTTGGTACCAAGCATAAGTTTTTGTGCTCGGTAGTTAGATAACACATTCACATCTACTCATTCAAATAGAGGACCACATTCATTCAGGTTAGAGAGTTGATAAGAATGTGTCACCTCACTCTTAAGCACAAATTTTGTGCTTGGTACCAAGTTCCTATATATATAAATATATATAGCGCACACATACAGAACCATATGTATATATATGTGTGTGTGTACAATTAGCTGAACAATTTTTTATATTAATATGTTAGTTAGTTTGTAAAAAAGGTTTCCAAAATTTGGGTAAAGTTTCAAACTATATATATATATATAGAGAAAACTGTAGGAGCGCTGGGCAGTTCTCCTGATCGTGCGCTGCCTGGGCTTTTTTGAAAAAAAGCCAACGCGATATCATCTCCCATCTCGTGACCCAGCGCTCTCTTCCCCAAAAAATCAAAACTATCCCCAATTTCCTCAATCTCTCTCAGATCGGTCTCTCTTCTATCTCTCAAATCTCTCAATCCCTCCTCCTCCCCCTCTCAGATCCCATAAATCCCTTGCAACCACGAGATCCTACACCCCAAAAACCGCTCCGCCACGACCGATCTCTCTCGCGCCGCCACCAGATCCGCTTCCTCCCCACAGCGCTCGCGACCCCAGACCGACGGCACCGCCACGAGCAGCGCACCCCCCGAGCACCGAACCACCACGAATCCCACGATCTCCAGCCCTCTCCGTCGCTCGTGACCCCAGACCGAGCAGCGCACCCCCCGAGCACTGCCCCCTCTCTCACTCCATCCGTCGTGACGCCATCCACAACCGCCACTGACCGAGCACCGCACCGCCACGAGATTCAGGTAATTATTCTATAGCTTATGTTTGAAATCTCCTGATTCTGTGATTTTAATAATGAAAGTGGAATTAAGGAGTATCCTATAATTTTGGTCTTTTGATTGGAATTAAGGAGCAAAGAGTGACAATTTATTAACATATATTCCTAATGATGAGCTAGAATGAATTTTGTTTCTGGGTTGTTGATTATGGGTTTAGTTCATGTAATTCACTAGTTTGCTTGTGATTAGATACAAAATGTAAGTATACTGTATATTCAAGGAAAAAACAGAATCACCTATAGTTTAAAAACTGTACTCAATTTTGTACGTAGTTTGTACTCAATTTTGAGCGTTTTTGTGGTCAGTTTGTATCATGAGTTGTGCGCAGTTTGTACGCAGAACAGCTTCAGAAAAAACCCTTTATATTGTATTATTTTAACAGATGTATGATGGTTTTCAGAGATTTTTTACAGATGGTCTGTTGGAATATCTATTACTTAGAGTGGATTCAATTCCTTGAAAGAATTGGGAAATGGGTGAACCCCAGAACATTATTACACGCCTTTTTTGCCTTACTTCTCTGACATTATAATCGAAAGCAATATATGAGTAAACTGGCAATGAAGAAAGATGCATGACATTGCCGCAATCCATTCTTTCGTTCCGATTCTTTCTACTATAAGTAGATATGATCATCGAAATTGTATGAACGCATGAAACGATTGATTGGCTACTCCAGGGGGGGAAGGCCTTGTTTCTGTTAAGTTTCAGAATGAAACAAGTGTTTATATTTTGTTTTCCATAAATTCATGGAGCATGAATGGAGTTCGTTCAACTTGTACAAAACAAATGGTACACACTTTTTATTTTGTTGTGTTATGTGAACTTTGTTTTTTTCTCTCAGTCTGGGGTCATTGTTATTTAGAAGCATCTCTCTTATACAATTTTACTGGTGGTGTCAAGTATGGATTACTTGCTAAAGTTACATATTTCACTGTTCGTGAAGCTTACTGTTTTCTGATAAAATGTTCTCTACGTCCTCTTGATGTCCCAAATCGGCAAGCAGCTAACTGAGCAGCACCAGGCACAAATCTTTCTACAGACAAATAATCAAAAAGAAGCTTGTACCATTTCATTTCTTCAAAATCGGTCATATTATAAAGAGGGTCCCATTTCAGAAGCTCCAATCTCACAACATGCTAAAAAAACCCTTTATCTCATCTGCTGAGTTTAACCTGTGACTTCATATCACAACATGCTGCAAATTCATATCAACAGAAAGAACAAAATACAAAGTATAATCAAAGTGCTCAACAAACAAAATGCACTTCATACAGAGTACAATCTACCCATCTTCAAACATACACAATAACAATACGCAGATGAGATCAAAATGAGAAGCAAATTCATACATAAAATTTGCACAAAATGCTCAACAAATTAAAAAGTCACCAATGTGAACTTCATACATAGTACTATAACAAAGGGAAGCATAATCAAAGTGCTCAACACTTCATACAGAGTACAATCTACCCATCTTCAAACATACACAATAACAATACGCAGATGAGATCAAAATGAGAAGCAAATTCATACATAAAATTTGCACAAAATGCTCAACAAATTAAAAAGTCACCAATGTGAACTTCATACATAGTACTATAACAAAGGGAAGCATAATCAAAGTGCTCAACACTTCATACAGAGTACAATCTACCCATCTTCTTCCAACAACTTGATTCTCCCATAAAATACCAATTTGGCTCAACAAAAGCCCAGCTTGCAATCTACCCAGCTTGCAGATTTCTTTTTGCTCTTACCTACAAAAAAGAAAATAGAACGTCAAGACAGTAGGATAACCAACTCAATATGCTATTATGAATGTCAGAGGGCAAGTTCAAAATATGAAATCTGGAAGATAATGCGACTAAAAACAAAAACTGTGACTTCTATATACCTTGGCAAATTCGACTAAAAACTAATCTAATAAGAAATTCACAAAAAAGCTAAATATGAAAAATAAAGAAATTGTACCTTGGCAAATTGACTTTACAGCTAGTTCTATAATGCCCGAGTTCACCACATCTGCTACATATACGCTTCTTCCTCTCTCTCTTTTCTTGTGCTTGTTCTAATCCTGACTGAATTCTAGTAGCATTGCGTGGCCGACCTTTAGTCCTTGCAGATTTTTCAGGATCACGAACTGTAATCTGAGGAATGTGCTCCATTGTATGTGAAATGGGTGCTGAAATCTGAGGATTATCTTCTGTTTCTCTAACTTCTTCTTCAAGTGATTCTATGAATTTTGTTAACACGTTATCTAATTTCTGCATCCTCTCTTCTGAATCAAATGCAAGCTCGAGCGCATTATTGAATTTTGCTCTTAAAGCCCAAGATTTCAACAAATTAATCTTCTCTTCACAGCTTGTGAGGTTTCTTCCAAATACGATATTGCCAACCCCAATGTTACGATGTCGAGCATGTATAGTCCAACGATGTAGGATGTAATGATCGGGTAATGAAGAAATTTGGCTAGCCATCATTAGCGACAATATATGTCTACATACAACACCATTAGTTTCAAACAAAGCACAAGAACAAATGAATTGCATCTTACTGGATTCTTCATAAGTAACCACCTCCCATTTTTCTCTATCTGCAAACTTACAAATCTTGTATTCAATAATATCCCCATCTTTGCTTAATTCTTCACAAAACTCTGTAGCAAATCCTTTGAATTCGGTTTGGAACACATCAAACATGTTGCGTGTATACATTTCTCCAGCTTGGACCTCAATCGGATGTCCAAGGAGCATGACAGGCTTTGTGTTAAGACTCTTAAAATCTTCATGAGCTTCACTTAAGCGACGATGAGTTAATGCTTTTTCATATTGTAATACAAACTCGTGTAATTGAGTCTGTGAGTTAACATACCCATCAAAAAATGCATTAATACTTTCACTTCTTTGGCTCGATCTCATTCCAGCAAAAAAAGTGTCCTTCAAATAACATGACACCCAATGTTCTCGATATTTGTAAA
This sequence comes from Asparagus officinalis, assembly GCF_001876935.1. Classification (NCBI taxonomy): domain Eukaryota; kingdom Viridiplantae; phylum Streptophyta; class Magnoliopsida; order Asparagales; family Asparagaceae; genus Asparagus; species Asparagus officinalis. The sequence goes on along the minus strand of NC_033801.1, from coordinate 93,668,454 downwards.
CAGTTTGCAACCATCCATCCTCTTCTTCATTTATATCAAACTTCTCCTTCATCTCAAGCCAATATCCTTCACACTGTTCAATTGAAGAACTATTACACCATAAGCCCCAATACCTTTGAAACTGTTCACCATAACGAGAAACCAAAGTAGGCAAATGATCAGTAATGTGCTTTTGCATGTGCCAAAAGCAATAACGATGTCTTGTCATTGGAAACACAGAGTGAATAGCATTACACATGGCTCTATCCTGATCTGTTATAATAGCACCTGGTTCAACCCCATGCATGCATTTCAGCCATTCTTCAAATAACCACACAAAGGTATCTTCTTGTTCATCAGCTAATAATGCACAACCAAGTAAAGTGGACTGTCTATGATGATTCACACCAGTAAATGGAGCAAATGGAAGACTGAACTTATTAGTTCTGTATGTCACATCAAACACAACAACATCACTGAATTGCAAATAAGACGCTCTTGATCTTCCATCAGCCCAGAAAACACTCCTCATTTGTCCACTACTGTCAACTTCTATTGCAAAATAGAATTCTGGATCATTCGCTGTCAAACTCTGAAAATGTTTTATGATAGATATGCATTCATGGCCAATATTGTTGACTCTCTGGTATCTGATGTGATCAATACACTGTTGTGGTGTCACTAATTCGCCTTCTCTTCCAGTGGTTGCGTTAATGACGCGAGAAATAGTGGATGGAGGCATACCTTCTTCTTGCAGACTCTCAATAAGTTTTTTACAACTTTGAGATTTATGGAATTGTTGGTGTGATCTGTGCATCTTTGCTTTGTCTGGACTACTCAACACATGATTTGTATGTTCTTCAACAAACCCCGTGACCTCCCACGATTTGTCCTCCAATACTTTAACTCTCATCATTGCCTTACATCCCACTCGGGTCTCTCGCCGAAAAGGCATCTCCATCTTGTCTCTATTAGATCTATAACCCTCCTTATCACAAACAAACTTTCTGTCCAGCACGTCTCTTGTCTTCTTTGAGTAATTTACCGTGCTCTTCCTTATTCCAAAACCCATCAACAATGCGTAATGTTATAATAGTTATAAGCTCTTCATAAGTATTAAATTTCATTCCGAGTAGTGGCTTAGGAGCATTTTCTGTACTGTCAAGAATTTCAATTCCACTAGCACTTGATTCTTCCATTTTTGAACACTTTTTTTTGCCTGTAAAAGAGATGCATGATTCATTAAGAAACAAATGATGATATCACGAATGTGAGCTTGGTTAAAGGAGCACATTAACTTGAATGTTCTCTAATTATACGTAGTATTGATGTTGTCCAGTTTTAACTAGAGCCTGCCATCTTTGCTAAAAAATGAATCACATTGATCTTAAAAGGAAAAAGAATAAGATTGTTATAAAATATAAATATGTTTTAAACAGTTTTTAAACTATAGGTGATTCTGTTTTTCCTTTTATTACAGTATACTTACATTTTGTATCTTAATCACAAGCAAACTAGTGAATTACATGAACTAACCCAGAATCAACAACCCAGAATCAACAACCCAGAAACAAAATTCATTCTAGCTCTCATTAGGAATATATGTTAATAAATTGTCACTCTTTGCTCCTTAATTCCAATCAAAAGCACAAAATTAATAGGATACTCCTATTCCACGTTTCATTATTAAAATTCACAGAATCAGGAAGATTGGTTCAAACATAAGCGTATAGAATAATTACCTGAATACTCGTGGCGTGCTGCGGTGGCTCGGTCAGTGCGCGGCTTGTGGATGCGGCGTCACGAAGCGATGGAGTGAGACGAGGCGGGGACAGGTGCCGGCGGCAGTGCGCTGGTCGGATCTGGGTCACGAGCGACGGAGGCGGCTGGAGCATCGTGGGATTCGTGGTTGGTTTCGGTGCTCGGCGGGGTGCTGCTGCTCGTGCGCGGCGTGCCGTCGGTCTGCGGTCGCGAGGCTGTTGGGAGACGGATCGGGATCTGTGGCGGCGCGAGAGAGATGGTCGTGGCCGGAGCGTGTTTGGGTGTAGGATCTCGTACTGGTGCAAGGGATTTATGGGATCTGAGAGGGGGAGGAGGAGGGATTGCAGAGTTTGAGAGATAAGAAGAGAGACCGATCTGGAGAGAGATTGAGGAAATTGGCGGCATAGTTTTGCATTTTTTGGGAAGAGCGCCTGGCGCTCACGAGATGGATGAGCATGTATCGCCGTTAGGCTTTTTTTTCAAAAAAGCCCAGGCAGCGCACGATCAGGAGAACTGCCCAGCCGCTCCTACAGTTTTCTCATTAATTATATAATATATATATATATAGAGAGAGTATACACTGTACACATATGATAAGAGAGAGCATACATCTATACATATATATAATTATATAAGAGTTATACATATGATAAGAGAGAATATACCTACTATATATACTTATATTTAAGAGAGACATACTTATATATATTTATACATATTCATACATATATAAGGAGAAGTATACTTATATATACTTATACATTATATTAAGAGCAGAGCATTACTTAATACTTATACTATACTTATATAAAAGAAAGTTGATATTTATACATACTTATACATATATATATTTATATAAGAGAGAGTATCACTTATATATACTTATACATATTTTATAACTATATATAATAGATGGTATACTTATTAAATTATATTCTAAGAGAGAGAGTATATTATTATATATATATATATATATATATATATATTATATACTATATATATATATATAACTTATACTATACTTATATATATAATTATATTCTAAGAGAGAGCATACTTAATCCTCTCTCTT
>NC_033801.1:93660927-93665617 GCF_001876935.1 Asparagus officinalis | reverse complement strand
TTCCCCCCAATGGTCTCAACAATTGGCCAGAAAGACCGATCATAATCAAATGCCACACTTGTGGTTGATGAGTTTGAAGCGACATGATGATGACTAGGGCCTTACGATGTTCCTCAAGTGGTCCTCAGTCATCACGACCGGGACTAGAGCTCTCTCTTGTGGCCTCCACAAACTGCGGATAATGCCAGTGAGGATCCGTAAATCGAGCTTGCTGGCATGGCTGAGGAGACACGTACTCAATGTAGTCTATGATGACCTATTAATGCGGCGTACGCAGGGGTTGGAGGGACCAACTGCTACTTCGCTGGTGGTGGAGTTGCCGAGGGTTGGCCTGTTGAAGGTGGCGGATCCAGTGATGAGGAAGGTTGTTGGGGATGAAGTCGGTTGAGAAGTTCATTGGTGAACGTGCAAACTGCTGCTAGAACGACAGAGAGATCCGCTGGGCGGATTCCTCCAGCTGGGCTTGAGTAACGTAGCCCGCACGTCGTTCTTCAGGGACTAGGTAGACATCGTGCTTGAAGAAGAAAGAAGGCCCCAAGGTAGGCTCCAAACTGTTGATGTTAGTTATCAAATAGGGGGTTTGTGTGAGGATTATGAGTGTGTTAGATCCTCAAACTCCTTCAGATGGCATGTTCTGGGGTTTACCGTTCTTCCTTGCACATAAAGAGCTTGTAAGAGGATGTAGTTGGGATCTCCGGTTGTTCCTCTGACGATCAAGTCAGTAATTGATCTTGAGTGGGAAATACAGAGATAGGGTAATTTAAAGTTACATGAAAAAACTCACATTTACCCCATGCAATGCTGCTCCCTTTTATAATGGATTGGAAGGGTAAAGAGGTAACTTGGGCCGTGCCCATCTAGGCACCTGAGTCGACAATTATCTTCCAGTTGTCGGCCACAAAAGAGGGTGAGTCATCTGGTCATATAATGAGGGAATGACAGCAGGTACTTGACGCTGACTGGGTCCGATGAGTCATAAAGACTATGGAGGCTAGAGTAATGACGATTTGTCAGAGTAGTTAATGCAATGGCAGTCGGCTAGCGATGATTTTGAGATAACTATTGTTTCTTTATTTGTTTGGTCAAGGACCGATTAGCACCGCCTTTTGACTCGGCTACGCGAGTTGTCAGCTGAACAGTAAGCCAAGTACAAGTCGATTTGGTGGGTTGGCCAACAAGTACCGTCTTTTGACTTGGCTACTTAAGTTGTTGGCCAATTGAATTGGCTGTCGAAATGGTTTGAGTCGTCTCAGTTAAGGATTTATTTAATTATGTGTAGGAACACATGTCAACGCCTTAATAGAGATTAATACTAAGTGATTTTTGAGTCGTGATAGGATTGCTTGTGGAAGCGTCCTCTAAAACTTTGATGTTAGGTCAAAGAATGAAGGTGAAAGTAACAAGCACTACGGTAATTTTTATATCACAGGATTTGAAGTGGGAATATCTTAAAAACTAAATGACAACCTCATTTTGAACAAAGACCATTTTGGCAAATTCAAGCTGATGGGTCATTTCATCAACAAATGTTTGTCTCAAATTTAACAACTCCAAGTTGGTACGTGACTTTGTTATTCAATATTAATGAGAATGCAAAAAGGAGAAGCATCAGTGTCAACAGAAATTAGCAAAGGCTAGTGGCGGTAAAAGGTGGACATGACATGAATTTCTTTCGCTTTTTTTATTGTTCTTGTCATCAACAGTTACTCATGGTGCTTTCGTTGCTTTCGTCCCTTTTTTTTTGTTTTATCGGTGATTATTTCTAAGTACTATCTCATTTTCACCATTTTCTCATCAAGTTGTTGCTACGCTATTAATATAAAAATAAGCCTTTTCAACTTAGGGTCGACATCTGCATCCATCCGTGTTATGTGATAATAAACGTTGCCAAACCAGGGCGTACCTAGGAATTTTGGGGCCTAAGGCGAAATATTAGATGAGGCCTAAGTGATACAACTTATAGTAGATTTTATCTCATTCTTCTTACATTTTGAGCTGCAAAATTACTAATTAAAGTTTTATATTCAATATTTTCTAACATATTATTTTCGATAGATAATATTGCTAAACCATTCAAACTATCTTGTAACATGGTCGATCTTAAATAAGATTTTAGTAATTTTAATTTTGAAAAACTTCTTTCAGCGGAAGCAACTGTTACGGGTATAGTCAATAGTACACGATAAGCAATACAAGTATTTAGAAAAGAATCTAACCACTTTATATAGTTCAACACTTCAATTGGACTATTAATCTAAATTTTTAAAATTTCCCTAAGCACTCTCAATTCTGAAAACAAATCAAGTCCATTAATATCTAAATGTTCATCATGTTTTAGTGCATTTTCGAGATTGAGACAATATTCTTTCAATTCAATATCATCTAAAGCTTTTAATTTTTTCAAATTGAACAAAAAACCATTTTTTTCATATGTTTTAAATTGTTCAAACCTACTTTCAATTGAGGCAAGCGATTTATCGACTATGTATAAGAAATATTCAATACGAAAAGATTCTTTAGTGTTAAATATTGTTTCATTACTAATATTTTCATCAAATTGTTTTTCTATGAATTTTACGTTTTTTACGAAATATAGGCTGTACGTTCATTTCATTAGCAAGTTCTTTAGTTGAATTCAAAGCTGACATAAAACCATTTTGTCTATAATTTTCTAAATATACAATAAGACCATTTAATTGATCTATGACAATATCAATATGCATATCTTTAGATTGTAAGATTTTACTAACTGAATTAACAGCAAACAATGTCATACCAAATATTCATAACTAATAAGAATTCAAAATTTTCAATCCCATAAGTTGCTAAACTATTAGCTTCACTTTTTATCTTTGGATCTTCACTAACTTCTGCTAATTGAATCAAAACATCTCTTATATTTGGAGCTTGAAATTTTATTGCTTTAACACTTTCAATCCGACTTTCGCATCTAGTTTGAGATAAAGATTTAATAGATAACTTGCATCCATTATCTTCTAAAATTTTCCATCGTTTAGTAGAGGAAGCAAACAATGAGTATATACGTTGTAACACTTCAAAAAAAGAAATAGCTCTAGGACATGAATTAGCTATATCATATAAGACTAAATTTAAATTATGACAACCACATGGTGTGTAGAATGCTCTAGGATTTATATCTAATAGCCTCTTTTGTACTTCATTGTGTTTTCCTTTCATATTAGATCCATTATCATAACCTTGCCCTCTTATTTCTTTAACATCAAGTTCATATTTTTTCAAAATATTTAAAAGTTCATCAAAAAGGCCCTTTCCCGAAGTATCATCTACTTTTAGAAACTCTAAAAAATATTCTTCAATCTTTATTGGACTTGTTGAAGTATCAACACATCTTAAAATAAGAGTCATTTGTTCTTGATGACTTGCATCTGGAGTACAATTAAAGATAATTGAAAAATATTTTGCTTCTTTTATTTTTTTAATGATCATTTTTTTAATTTCAGAAGCTAGCAACTCTATTAGTTCATTTTGCATTTTATGACTAAGATAATGATTTTGAATTTCACCTTCTTGAATACGTTTAACATGTTCTTGTATTATGGGATCAAATTCCGCTATCATTTCAACTAAGCTTAAAAAGTTTCCATTATTTTTTTCATATATCTTTTCTTTTGTTCCTCGAAATGCAAGATTATTTTTTGATAGATGTTTTATTATAGCAATAAGTCTTAGCAAAACTTTTTTCCAGTGTTTTTTTCTTAATTAATTTGTTCTTGAATGTTTTTATCTATTGTCTTATTTTTTGTAATCTTACTTCTAAATCTACCCATTTACACATATTAGTGATATGTTCATGACTTGTTTCATGATTTTTAATTTTATATCTAAGATTTTTCCAATCCCTAGTACCTTCGTTAACTAACTGACTTGTACTAGATTTTAAAGTAAATAATTTGCAACAAAAACAATAAACTCTATCTAAATATTTTGAGTAAACTAACCACCTTCTTTCATGTTTTTCTCCATTTGTCAATTTTTTAATGTAATATGATGTAGAAAAGTGTCTATTATTTTCATCTTTAGGAAAATCTACTTCTTCAAGTTTAATTGGACCCTTTTCAACTATTAGATCTATAAAATTTTGATCAATACATTTCCATTGTCCAGGATCATAAATTGATAAAAATTAAAAACGATATCTCATTCATCTCTAAATTATTTTCTTGGCCCTCATCCTCATGTGAATCTTCATTATATTCTTCATTAAAATTAGGAGTACTAGCTTTTTCTTCTTGAATATTATTATCGTTAATATCATTATTTTGTCCTAAATTCTCAACATATTCTTCTAATTCATTGTCAAGTAAAAAATCTAAAGGTTCATCTATTCTTTCTTCTTCTATTGAAGTTGATGTAACATTATCTTTATTACTAAAAACAAATTTATCAAGAGCTCCTTGTTGAGATCGAATTAATTTTTTAACTCTTTTTCTTTTTTTTTTTCAATTTTTGACAACCACTTTCATATTTTTTATTAGACATTCTTTCAAAATATAAAATAGCAAATAAAAAGCTTTCAATGTATATCTAATATCTATTGATCTACAGCCTACAATATCTCTAATTAAACATAAAAGTAATATGAATAAATGAAAAAAAAAATTTAAATAGGTTAGAAATGTGTCACTGTGGGAACTGAGAGCTGGGCCTG
>NC_033801.1:93653607-93660796 GCF_001876935.1 Asparagus officinalis | reverse complement strand
GGTACTCGGTCCGTCGCCGAGTAAAAACAAGAATTAGAGGAGGCTGAGCCTGGGTGGGCTGTTGGGGAAGATGAGAGAGAGGATCAGAGTTCAGAGATTCAGATTTTAGAGGAGGCGGCGGCTAGGAGTGGGAGATTGATTTGGATGTAGGGTTAGGGTTTAGCTTATAAATGGTGGGTGTCTGGGTGGGCCTTATCCAACTTGAGGCCCAAGGCAGAGGCCTTAGTTGCATTATGCTAGGGCCGACCCTGATATATATATTTATATAAGCACCAACTTTGTTTAAAATACAATATCAATGCAGTCACATTTTGATTAGTACAATATACAATGTCAATGCAATCTTTGAATATCAATGCAAACCATTAAGATACAAGTGCAACTAGAGTATACTATTGATACGATTAACTAATTTTTTTAAATTGTATGAGAATCAAGCCCAAACCGTAGGATGATATCAATGCAATCTAGATCACACACAGTTCCCATACAATTACTTTTAAGACATAAAATATTTCTCTTGTGCTCTTCAATTTTCTATTATCCTTTATCAAGAGCCCTCATAAGATTTTAAAAGAAGGGAGCAACACGAGGATTTCCAGGAGGTCACCCATCCTAATAGTCCACCCAAACACACTTAACTATAGAGTTTTGATGTGATTTGGTACATGTCTGCTGGGATGATCGAACCTCATATGATTTTAATTTTTGTATTTTTAATTCTGACCCCTATTTTAGATTATACCTTTCTCACTATATTAATCAAGAAGTACAACATAAAGACGGATGAGCAATCGAGTTAGACATCAGTACCAAATTTGATGCTCTCCAACTCCGTACCCACTATAATCGTATTCAATCTAAAAGGTAGACAACAGTACTTAAAATTGCATATCTTTTTCTGATGTACTAGTCCTTAAATTAGATGCTCAAATAGTAAATCAAAACGACGTGCGTTTTCGTGTGTGTAAATAGCCTATAAAATGGAATTGCGAGACCAGAGATTGCACAACATATTTTACAGAAATCAATAACATCGAAGAATACCTATAAGTATCTAGTGAGTTAGTGAGCTGCCTAAGAATAGTATTTTAAGATTTTTAGATTCGACTTCTCTGAAAATCATCTACATGAATTTAATTTACTCTAATACTTGAAGTCGAAGTCGTGCGATGCGGACGCCCAAAATTTCTTAAGTCTGTCTATATTCTCATTCGATATATAAAATAAAATTTTTATTACAATATAATACATAAAGATATATATATAGCCTCTTTTCATGAGCTGCGATAAGAACTCACGAGTGTTATGTCAGTGAGCCCAACATGGCAACATCCATAACTACATGGCATCCCCAGTAATTTCCCCAAACTTTAGTAACCTTTTTTTCCATCCCAAAAAGAACAACAAAAACTTGTCCAAATCCTAACCCCATCCGGTCCACGTCACCAATCCGAGTGACCGTCGCCTCAATACCCGCAACCATCAGATCCACAGGTCACTACTCAATCCCATCCGTCCATTCACAGTCCCAGAGAAACACTCCCTTCTCCTCACCTCCTCTTCTCTTTTCGCTTATCGCCTCAATAAAAAAAAGACAGAAAGGGAAAAAAAAAATCCAATTCCTGCCTATTTATTCCCAATTTCTTCATCGTTAATTCCATCTCTCTCTCTCACCCCCTCTCTCTCAACTTCTCTTTTCTCTCACTTCAGCCATGGCCACTGAAGATGAAGCTAGCAAGCCCTCAACTCTCCCCTCTTACTCCGAGGTACGAACCCTAACCTCACCCAACCTTCAAATTTTGATTTTTTTTTCAGCTAATTTGATGCTGATTTTTTTAATGGGCAGATGATTTTGGGCGCAATCGAGGCTTTAGACGAGAAAGCGGGCTCAAACAAGACGGCGATATCGAAATACCTGGAATCGAAGTACGCTGAGAAGTTGCCGGAGGCCCATTCGTCGCTTCTGACGGCCCATTTGGAGAGGATGAAGGAGAGCGGGGAGATCTTGATGGTGAAGAACAACTACCTGAAGCCCGGCGACGTCCCGGTGAAGGCGCGGCCGCGGCCGGCCTCCCGACAGCCGCAAGGACGCGCGCTCGCACGCCGCCGTGGCGAAGCGTCGGAGGGGATCCCGCGGCCACGTGGCAGGCCCGCCGAAGAAAGCTAGGTTAGAGGCGAGAACCCGAGCCGAGGGGCGGAGGAGAAGGGACGAAGGCTCGCGGCGGCGCCGTGCGCCGGCGGGAGTGAAGCAGGGGAGGGGGGCGGCGCCGAGGAAGAATTGAAGGGGGGTTTGATGATGCTAATTGAATTTGGGTTTTTTTTCCCTCTTCTAATTGTTGTGGAGTAAGGACTAGGGTTAGGGATACGGTTTGAGGATTTGGGGGGTTTGGGGGTTTTTGGTTTTAGTTTATTAAATTAGTCTGTATGTAAAAATTGTGGGAGCTGTTTGGATGGAAAAATTTGTGGAGGTGTGAAATTGACCGTTGGTGGTGTTTCTTGATTATATGTTGGCTTTTATCTTTTTTTTTTTCGTTCAACTTTGCGCTTGTTTAATTCAAACTCGTGCGTATTAAATTCTTGAGTTTGAGATGAGATCGCAAACTTTCGTGAGTGCAAATTGCGGCGATTGTTGAGAATTGCAGTTCTTTTGGGGTAAATTTCAATAAAAGTGAAAAGTTCGGGCATTGGACGCCATTTTTAAAACTTAGGTAAACTTTCGCTAAACTCCCATTAACTTTGGGAATTTCAGAAATCATTACATTGTTAACGCGTATTTTGAGTTTGAGAATGAAGTTCATAACATATGAACATTAGTCAATGGGGATTTAATGAAAAAAATTATAATATTTTGCTGAGTATTGGAACTCTCAAAGTTATTAGAGCTTTAATGAGAGTTTCAAATAGGGTTAAATACCAAATTAAAAATTTCAAAACTATTGGAGTTAATTAAAAATTATTTTATTGAAATTTACTCTAATTTTAAGGCTAAAAGACCAATTTGATCCTTGTACTGGGGCCTCATATCAAAATTGATCTTTGCAATTTCTCTCTCTTAATGTAGTCCCTATTTGAACAAAGCAATGAGTTTGGTTCTTAATCTAGTACACAAGGATATATGTTAATTAGTCCCTATAATTAAGAGATCTATGTTAATTAGTCCCTATAATTAACATATGACAAAGCAATGAGTTTGGTTCTTAAGGCCTGTTTGGTTCACCAGTTTATAGAATAGGATTAGTATTTGGGGTCTGACAGTGGCAATTTGGTAATTTTTGGATTCTCTGTGAATCCTATTCTGGGGTTTGGCTCAGCCAGAAGTTTGGGATTACCATATCCATAAAGTAGCTACAGTCTCGCTTTTTTATAGAAACCCAAATCGGATGAAAATGAGCGGATTTGGGCGAGATTTCTGACAGGGCGTTTCAACGTCGATTCCGATTCCTATCTCACAAATTCGATCCCTAGATCTGGAATCGCTGTTCGTCTCCCGCCTGCACGCCCTCTTCTTCGCGCCTCTTCTCCCGCGCTTCGTCTTCTTCTACTTAGGGTCGGGGCTCCAAATCGAAACCCTAGCTTTGTTTTCCCCGAGCTTGTGTTACGTTTCTTGCCTTCGATTCTTGGTGATCCCTTATCGATCTTGTTCTGCTTCGAGTGTGATTGTTGGCTACGGTTGTAGGCATATAAAATTGCTTATAGGTCCCCTAGCATAGCTCGGCACAAACCGACGAGCCAACGATTGCCTTCGATTCTTGGTGATCCCTTCTCGATCTTGTTCTGCTTCGACAAAATTGTTGGCTACGGTGTTGTGATTGACTTCGGTGGGTTTTTTGGTTGGACGTCGGCATTCTGGAACTTCATCAGACAGGTACGAATCAAGATCAATTTCGGACTCGAACTCAGAAGCGGATTTACTGCCAAATCAGGAATCCAACTTACTGCCAAATCAGATCATCAAATCAAAGTCTCAGGTCAACCGAAACACGGACAAACGAGACAACGGAAAACGACTCGAAAAAGTCGGAAAACACCGCCCGCGGGGGCTCGGCCAAAGCCAAGCCACCTCAAGGTGGCTCGGCCAATGCCGAGCCACCTTGGGGTGGCTCGGCCATGAGCCGAGCCACCCCAAGGTGGCTAGGCACAGTGTCGGCCACCCCGAGGTGGCCGACAGTGGCCCGAGGGCAAATAGAGTGACTGTAATAATGACTTAAATAGATCCTTGGTACCATCATGAGAGTCTATTAATTTTTAGCTTCACATATAATTTCTGAGAAAGAAGTGCCATGGGATACAAATACAGCACAGATGAGCTTCAACTCAAGAGATGGATACAAATACTCAACAGATGAGCTTCACATATAACTTGTGCTGTATTTTTGGTATATACTACGTGCAATAATAGCAAAGCTTTAACCCCAACTCATTCGGTGTTAAATACATAAGAGATTAATTTCATAATATTACAGTAAAACAATTCATGCGGGTGTTTGTGTACTGGATTTTGTTGTTAATGTGCAAGAATTAGGTTGTTAGATAGATAAACGACATGAAAATAGAATAGAAGTTATTTTTCTATTTTTGCTTTCTTGCACAAATCTTTCTAAAATCTAAATAAGGCCCTCAAATAATTAGTTAAAATTGCTGTGTACTGAACTTGCTGTTTTTTTCCCTTTTATTTCCTTATTTTTTGTGTGTGTGTAAATTATTAGCAATCTAACCATATAGTTTGTTTGTTTTTGGGTCTATATTGCTTCTTGATAATTATGTGAGATGGAATGCAACACTAGTTAAAATAATTTTCATTTTAATTAGATTACTTGCTTTAAAAGAAATAAATATTTGTATCAATTATCTACTTAATTTTGATATGAAATACGTAGTCATCTTAAGCTGTAACTGTATGATAATTTTAAAACGGATGTAGATGGATATGGAAGATGAGGAAGAATTGAAGAGATGTGTGCTAATACAGCTGTCTGCGCCGTGGTCACTTTGGTAACATGTATTTTGAGAATGCGTGCTAAGCGCAAGAGAATATCAACTTGTACGACGCAAGAAAATATCAGAAAAATATATTGTAGAGAGGCTCACTTCAGACGTGTACTGGAGGGCTATCAAGATAGCTGCCAATCTTATATTAGAATGAGACCGAGGGCATTTTTTAAACTTGTTGAAGTAATGAAAGCAAACGGGTTATTAAAAGATACGAGACACGTTCAAGTTGAAGAACAACTTGCTATGTTCCTGAGTATTGTTGGGCACAAAACTAAAAATAGAATAATAAGAACTGAGTTCATAAGATCAGGGGAAACAGTTAGCAGGTATTTCAATAAAGTCTTGCAAGCAATGAATGGATTACGTGATCGGTACATGAAGCAAGCCCCAAAAGAAGTTCCCGAGGAGATTGCAAACAACTCAAATTATTTTCCGTACTTTAAGGTAAATTAAATACATACAACTTAATAATTTTCCAAATAAACTTTTTTTTATTTAACTATGTATAATTTATAATTTTTTATAGGACTGCATTGGTTTGATAGATGGCACACACGTCGACGCGGTGTTACCCAGTGACCTAGTTGCACGGTTTAGAGGGCGAAAAGGGGTCACCCAAAACATCTTAGCAGCCTGCACCCCCAATAAACTATTTACTTATGTCTTGGCTGGCTGGGAGGGGGCAGCAAATGATTATAGGGTATTACAAGACGCCCTGTCTAGGCCACAGCCTTACGGTCTCCGAGTTTACGATGGTATTCATTCTCACTTGTGCATATTATGAATAATATATTAAATACTTGGCAATATTTGAGATTTTAAAATACTGTTTAATTAATGTAGGTAAATATTACCTATGTGACGCTGGATACACCACAATGCCAGGTTTCATATCCCCGTATCGCGGTGTCCGATATCATTTAAAAGAGCACACCGGTAGGACACCAAAGAATAGGAAGGAGTTGTTCAATTTAAGGCATTCATCTTTAAGATCAAAAATTGAGTGCACATTTGGGATACTGAAGAATCGGTTTAAAATTCTTGCGGGGAAGCCGAATTATCCATTTCCCACTCAAGTGGACATTGTACTAGCGTGTACTGTGTTGCACAACTTTATTGCCTTGGAGGATCCGGATGATGATATTTTAAATGAAAATGTTGAAATTGATGAAGATACTGGGGAAGAGACAAATGAGGACGAATCAAATGTGATGGACTATACTCAAAGTAGGACACAAAGAGAGGATCAAGATGTAAGAAATGAATGAAAGGAGATGCGAGATCAAATTGCTTGGGCGATGTGGGTGGATTATTGTGCAAAGTACAATGGTGGTAACACAATGGAGAGCGGTTTAACTTAGTGTAGTATTTGTCCTATGGCTATGTAATAACTTGGTGAATTTTAAAATACTGTTCGCATCGATATTGTTTATTGTTTTTTTGCTTGTACCAAAACATTACTACTTTTATCGGTTGCTCTTTTTTTATGTTGTTTGAACCAGAAATATCATCGTTTCGTATATTCCTTGATAAATGCATACATATCCCATATTGTTTTATATTTCTTTATTGTTAATATGGCTATGCTTACAAAATATATTAGGTATGGCTAACAATCCGGCAGATAAGCAAAGCGTGCCTTCTCATTCGAATGCAATGCCAAGTCCTACATCAGGGATTAACATGAACTACATGCCTGTTCGACCACAGCCATTCACCTCACCTCCGCATACTTTCTCACCATTCCCACCATGGGATGGTAATTATGGTGGGATGACACAGCCGCCAATGTCATACATGAGCATGTTAGGCAGTCCACAAGGTTTGATGTTTCCCACAGCCAGTTCTCAAAGTAGTGGACCTAATCAATTTTCACCAAACACCGGTGATTCAGTTGGAAAGGATATTCATGACGTTGATGGTGCGTGTTTGTTGGAAATTTACAGTAAAAAGACAATGAAAGAAAAATTTGACTTGTATTCCTCTCAAAATCGATTACAATTTGGATTCCGATTACAAAAGAGAGGAGAATGAATTTGATTCTCCCCTTTGTTTAAAACCGGGTTCTTCCTGGTAGCGGTGGAGTGCTTCCTTCGATTGATCGCGTCGAACTTGCTCTCCGTTGACGATCCGAACGTCTTGATTCACTGGAACGATGTCTTCTCCTCACGATTTGACGCTGTGGAGAACTTGC
>NC_033801.1:93638139-93652607 GCF_001876935.1 Asparagus officinalis | reverse complement strand
CAGATCCGGTCGACCGCGTGCACTGCAGGAAACTGAGAAGTTTCTGTCGCTCTGGCCGGTCGACCGGCGTGGCCGCTGCGGTCGACCGCAAAGTGCACAGGACCCTGTAAACACTTTTTTCTCTGGTCGGTCGACCGGCCTTGGCACGGCGGTTGACCGCGAATCGTCCAGACAGTTTCCTAAACTGTTTGGGAATCTGTTTTGTTTCAGGATTCTATATATATCCCAAACGTTTTTAGGGTTTTAGAGACATCAAAAAGGAGAGCTTTTTGGCTGCAAAGAGAGAGAGAATCTCAGAGAGATTAACCCCTTGTTTGAGAGCTTGTATTTTCTTCTTCAATTAATAAAGAGATTGTGTGGTGTGGCTCCCGAGGACGTAGGCACGTTGCCGAACCTCGTTAAATCTGTGTGTTCATCTCCCTTACTATTTTTTGCAAGTTAGATCTTTATTTGTGGTTTTATTCCTACTTTCCTACTTTCAACACAAGGTCCGGAAGGGCAAGGGTTCGATTGATTGTTTCGAATTCCCAACAACTCAAGCAATGTTCTATTTTAGCTGCCATGATACTCGATCTCTTATTGCTATACTTGAATGTCATGTCATGTTGTTAACGTTTGATTTATATTTGCAGGCCGGGACTTTTAGGCAAGGTGGAGCTGGTGATGATGATGATGATGATGATCAGGAGGACTGATTTATTTTTTTACCTTTGAAAACAATGAATGATTGTGTTGTATAAACAATATTTATCATGGTGTGTACTGTATAAACAACGTTTATTATATCGTTGTTTATTATGTTGGGATATTTTAATTAAATTATATATGTTATATATGCATGAGAATGAATATTATACTACTGATTAAATAGGGTTTTAAATTTATTATATTATTGTACAGGTTTTTTCAATTTTAAAATTATTTTTAAAAAAATATTGGAAATATTTAGCAACGGATTTACCGTCGCTAAATAGACTTTTAGCGACGGAATACATATACGGGCGACAAATGGATTTTTCGTCGCTAATGTAAATGGCGACGGAAAATTAGTTTATTTATTTTTAATTTTTTTAAAAAATAGGTATAGTAACGGAAAATCCGTCGCTAATACACTTTAGCGAAGTATTTTCCGTTGCTAAAAATTGTTATAGCTACGGAAAATCCGTAGCTAATATTTTTATTTTTTTAAAAAAATAATGCGACAGAAAATCCGTCGCTAAAATATATTAGCAACGAAAAATCCGTTACTAAAATTAGTTATAGCTACGAAAAATCCATCGCTAATGTTTTTTATTTTTATTTTTAAAAATAATGAGACGGATTACCCGTCGCTAATGTTCCGTCGTTAAAATTTAGCGACGGAATATCCGTCGCTAAAAACAGTTTTAGCTACCCTCATTGTACTGACGGTTTTTTAGCGACAGAATTATATTCATTCCGTCGCTAAAGGTTTTAGCGACGGATTTTTGACTTTTAGCGACGGATTTGTCCGTCGCTAAGTCCTGTTTCTAGTAGTGAAAGAATTTACTGTGTGGCTCCCGAGGACGTAGGCAGTTGCCGAACCTCGTTAAATCTTAGTGTATTTTTTCTATACTGTGTTTCTACTATTTTAGGGGTTTTGCGTAGCCCCGACGGGTAAATTCTCAACAACTGGTATCAGAGCGTGAAACGATCTAGAGGAAGTCAGATTCAAGTAGGAGCCATGGCCGCAGATGAAGGAAACTTGAAAAGTTTGATGGAACAGATTTCAGATTCTAGAAAATACAGATAGAGGATTATCTATATTAGAAAAATCTGTATCAACCACTCTCAGGGAAGAATCCGGAGGGTATGAAGGAAGAAGATTAGAATCTTCAAGATAGAAAAGCACTCGGGGTTATTCGTTTGACATTAACCCGCAATGTTGCTTTTAACATTGCAAAGGAGAAGACCACTAAGGGTCTTATGACAACACTCTTAAATATCTATGAGAAGCCATCAGCCTCAAATAAAGTCCATTTGTTGAGGCGACTGTTCAATCTGCGAATGTCGGAAGGTGCATCGGTACAACATCATCTCAATGAACTCAATACAGTCACGATCCAATTGAGTTCAGTTGATATTAAGTTTGATGAGGAAGTTCGAGCGTTGATCCTTTTGTCTTCCCTACCAGAGAGTTGGAATGCTACAGTCACAACTATGAGTAGTTCGTCGGGAAGCAACAAGTTGAAGTTCGACAACATTCGTGATCTGGTTCTTAGTGAGGAGATCCGACGGAGAGAGTCGAGTGAAGCTATAACATCTTC
Source organism: Asparagus officinalis (assembly GCF_001876935.1). Lineage (NCBI taxonomy): Eukaryota > Viridiplantae > Streptophyta > Magnoliopsida > Asparagales > Asparagaceae > Asparagus > Asparagus officinalis. Next base: position 93,650,322 of record NC_033801.1, on the reverse strand, counting down.
AGTATTACATATAGAGTTAAGTGGTAGAAATTCAACCAGAGGAAATGAATCAGAGAACATGAGGTCTAAATCTAGGAATCCTAGCAACTCGAAGGCTGTTGAGTGTTGGAAGTGAGGGAAAACCGGGCACTACAAGAATCAGTGCAAGAGTGCACAGAAGGAGTGGGAGGCAAAGATAGATGCAAATGTTGCTTCCACCTCAGGAGGAGATGATGCATTGATATGCTCTTTGGAGAGCAAGGAGGAGTCTTGAGTGTTTGACTCTGGAGCATCATTCCATGCTACTTCTCAAAAAGAATTCCTCAAGAAGTATATCCCAAAAAACCTTGGAAATGTATACATTGGTGATGATCAACCATGTGCCATTATTGGCAAAAGAGTAGTGAAGATTAAGTTGAATAGTTCAGTATGAGAGCTGAAGGATGTCAGGTATATTCCCGACCTGAAAAGAAACTTAAGCTCAATAATCCAGTTAGCTAGTGAATGCTACACGATGACTTTCCATGATGATGATTAGAGGATTTCAAAAGGCGCAATGACAATTGCCAGAGGCAGAAAGACTGGTACCCTGTATATGATAGCAGGTGCATGTTGTTTGATCTCAGTTGTAACAGGTAATGAGACTTCAAAGCTGTGACACCAGAGACTCGGTCATATGAGTGAAAAGGGGATGAAGATTATACACACAAAGAGAAAACTCTCAGGTTTACAATCAGTAGAGATTGATATGTGTGAAGAATACATACTTGGAAAGCAGAAGAGAGTTAGCTTTCAGACAAGTAGCAAAACCCCCAGGAAGCAGAACCTAGAGCTCGTTCCCTCAGATGTTTGGGGACCAACCACCACCGCGTCCATTGGTGATAAACACTACTTCATAACTTTTATTGATGATTACTCTCGGAAAGTATGGGTCTACTTTCTTAAGCATAAGTCAGAAGTATTTGAAGCTTTCAGGAGATGTAAAGCTATGGTCGAGAATAAGACTGGTCCGAGAATAAAGAAACTCAGGACTGACAATGGCGGTGAGTATGAAGATACCGGATTCAAGAAGTTTTGCTATGAGCACGAGATTAGAATGGAGAGAACCGTGTCCGGCTCGCCTCAACACAATGGTGAAGCTGAGCGGATGAACAGAACATTGACAGAGAGAGCCAGAAACATCCGTATATAGTCAGATCTACCGAAGTAGTTCTGGGTAGAAGCAGTCAACACAGTAGCTTACTTGATCAACCGAGGTCCATCGGTTCCATTGGAGAACAGAATACTAGAGGAGGTATGGTGCGAAAAAGAGGTAACCCTCTCACATCTTAAAGTTTTCGGTTGTGTAGTTTATGTGTATATTAGTGATCAAGGCAGGAATGAGCCTGATCCTAAGTTCAGAAATGCACATTCATCGGGTATGGTGAAGATGAGTTTAGCTACCGCATTTGGAATAACAAAAATAAGAAGGTGATCAAGATCAGAGATGTGATATTTAATGAGAAGGTGGTGTATAAGGACGTGCACAAGGTAGATGTCAGTGACTCAGAGAGAGATTTAACATTTGTAGATACAGATGATATCCCAGATAACCTCTCGGAAGAACCCAATGGCCAAGATCCTCAGCCAGAAGAGCCTGTTGGACAGAACACTACACAGAAGCTCGACGCACCAGCTCTGATATTCAGGAGAACTACTCGTCCTCCTGTGCCTAACAACAGATACATGAATTATATGTTGCTGACAGATGGAGGGGAGTCTAAAAGCTTTGATGAAGCTTGTCAGAGTGGAGATGCGAGCAAGTGGGAGTTTGCTATGAAAGAAGAGATGAAATCTCTATTCTCCAAGCAGACATGGGAACTAGCTGAGTTGCCCATGGGGAAGAAGGCACATCACAAAAAGTGGGTGTATCGAGTGAAAAAGGAACATGATAGTTCCAGAAGATACAGAACCCGATGAGTTATCAAAAGATTTCAACAAAATATCTAAGGAAGTAAGAATCCAGCGGATATGTTGACAAGGCAGTGACCTTTTAGAAACTAGAGTTTTGTGCAACTTCAGTTGACCTTCATGCATAGGTGATAAGGGTGGAGCCACACATGAAAAGTAGCTTGATGAGATAGCTTGCTAATGACGGTTTGATCTCTAAGTGGGAGATTGTTGGAATTAGGGTGTAGATCAAACCTCGATTCAGGCGAGAAGCTCCAGCGAGCTTAAGATCCATGCAAGCGAGCATGGGCGTCAACTCAGGCAAGATCGACGTCACCCCTCAGGTGAGGCGAGCTCCAGTTAGCGAGCTCGAGATCTCCACAGGCGCATGAGAGCTCGGGGTTTGACATCAGGCAAGCTCGAGTCCTTGCAGTCGAGTTGGGGGGCGTTGCAGGCGAGCTCGAGATCCCCTTTTTACAGGCGAGCTTCTATCGGGTGAGATTCACCCAAGAAAACTTGAGCGCTAGTGACAGGCAAGCTCGTGGTGGAAATCCAGGTGTTTGTGGGAAAAATTTGGAGTAAAAGAAACGAAAGAAAATTTTAATTTGTATTCCTTTGACCTCAATTATAATTGGATTTCCGGATTACAAAAGAGAGGAGAATTAATCTGGATTCTCTCATTTGTTTAATTCTGGGTTCTTCACGGTGGCGATGGAGTGCCTCCCTCAAATGCTCGGGTCGAGTTTGCTCTCCGTTGACGATCCGACGTTTTGCTTCACTGAAACGATGTCTTCTCCTCATGGTTTGACGCTGTGGAGAACTTGCAAAGCAAGTTTTAGAACTCTGAACAAGTTTAGAAGAACTCTGTAAAAGAGTTGATTTGAACCAAAAATTAGTTAATAAGCCAAGGCCAGAATAAAGCTCCAGTGGTCGATCTCCAGATCCGAGAATGCTCCAAAGATCCTCTCTTTGCCGCAAAGCTCCAAGGTCAATCCGAGCCAAGAAGTTCCAACCTTTAACTCAGTTGAGTTTCTTCTTATTTATAGGGGATTAAGGGGGTGTAACCGCCCCTTAAATCACTCCTAAGTGGGGTGTAACCGCCCCCAAATCGTGGGAAATAGTTTTGAAACTGTTCAAGAGTTTAAGGGGTGCAATCACCCCTAAAATCTCTCCATAATGGGGTGTAACCGACCCCATTAAGTGGAGATACATTTTTAAAACCGTATAGGTTCTGTTTAAACCAGTCAAATACAAAAAACGTAGGTCTAACCCCCGCGTTTTGATGTTGCAACGTAGGTCCGACTCCGGCGTTTTGATGTTGACACGCGGGGAGGACCTCTGCGTTTTGGTGTTGACACACAGGGAGGACCTCCGTGTTTTGTTCTTGGAGTTTGGAACGAGGCCACGAGATATGCGTTTTGAATCTGGAACGCATAGGTGAGCTCCGCATCTGAATTTGAAGAGACCGTCGATTTGTAGTCTCTTTTGCTAGAGAGTTGCAAAGATCACCATCTTGTAATCTTCATCTTGGCTCCTTGAAAATATGAGAGTCTTTAAATTATAACTCTCAATATTGATTGTGAAGGCTGTTGATTAGAGCTTTCATCAGTTGTCGTGAAGGTCGTCAGATTGTAACCTTTATCGATCTACGTAAAAATCTTTAAATTGTAACCTTCTGGAAGTCGTCAGATTGTAACCTCCATCATCGACATTTGATGGGGGATCATCTATCTATTATGATTTTTAGACAGCCTACACCAGGCTATCAACAGCCTGTCGACAGCTTAACTAGGGTTTCCCTATAAAAGGGAAACCCCTGGGTGCAGATCCGATGCTTCCTCCCTCTCTCTCTCTCTCGTTGTGCGATCCTCACCCCTGGCGGTGGCCATTTCTCTGTTCCTCTCTCTCTCGTTCTCTTCAGCACTCTGATTTTGAGGGGAGATTAATGAGGGTTAAGGAGAGAAATTAAAAGGGGTGGTTTGTGATTTTTCCCAGCACTCATAGTTTTGAGGGGGAATAAAGAGAGAATTGTAGAAAGGGATTTTCACCATAGCTATAGTGATCATCTGCATTTATTGAGAGATCTCAGTTTGAGATTTACTTTTGTACTTAATTTCATGTTGATTAATTAAGAATTTATTGTGTGTCTCCTGAGGATGTAGGCAGTTGCCGAACCTCGTTAAATATTGGTGTATTTTCTCTATACTGCGTTTCTGCTGATTTAGGGGTTTTGAGTAACCCCGACGGGTAAATTCCCAACAAAGACTCCCTTACACTGTTCACGACCCATACAACAACCTCTACTTAATTCCTCTCAAGCACGTCACCAATTTGAGCATGTGGAGTTGTGTATCATGAGATGAAACATCATCCCTACTTATGGGGAGAGCTTTAACCAAAGGATAAGACCAACCAGTTAATAGCCAAATCTCCATTTATAAGTGTAAATCACAATGAGATATTTGACCAAATCAATATTAACTAACTGGCAGTTAACCCCAAGATATAATCTCAACCAATCATATTTAATTAGATATCACTGCCCACTAAGGCCGCCAATATCCAATATACTCCCACACTACCAAAAAGTGGGCAACAACATTCTTAATCGATCATAAGGTCTATAAGGCTGCTGTGTCGTGCGACCATTAAGAGAACCTACAATTGCTGAGCTCTATACTACAAACCTTGAAAAGAGTGAGCAAAGAGATGTTGAACCCTTTGAGAAAAGAAAATAAAGTAGAGTCTCGTATACCCCATATCAAATTGTAAACACATATTTAGTTCGAGTGTCTTCTAGTCCCTCTTAGGAGAAGCACACTCCACTATCGCGAAACTATTTTGTAAGATCCATACTTCATCAAAAACGAAGCTTCGGATGCAGACTCATTACCAAAGTAAATGTGTTAGTGATCTACCTCTCGTAATACTACTGATTCAAGATAAGAATAGATGCTTTCCTTATCACCTTGCCTTAGACCAAATCTATCATAGCCATAAGTGAGGAGCCAACTGCTCCCAAACCTTCACAACATAGTTGAATGTCACTGAGGGTATAAGTGAAATAAATTATATTCTCCATATAATTTTGGTTTCACACAGTAGCGAAGAAGGGATCCATTCGCCTATCGCAAAATTACGTAAGTCGCTCAGCACACATGCTAGGATCACATGCCACAATAGAGTAATGCTCCACTAGAGAGTATATATTCATCTTTACATCATGTAAATCTTGACCTAATCAGCGAGCCCATCATGCTTATGCATGTCTGCCTCCCACTTACCAAGTTTGCCATCGCGCATAAGTAGAGCCCAAACACATCTGGCTTTGAATAGGTTGCAATGAACCTCAGACATTCGTTGAGTCAATTATTCTCAAGAATGATCTCATTTAGATTCTTAATCAACGTGATACAATTAGTCCACTAATGCAGCTCCATATCAGCACAATTCATAATGCCGCTTATTATCAATGTAATTCATGAGTTCTCATAGCCATCTCATCTTTCCTTGCTCGGCCATAGCGCTAAAGGCGAACGCTCGTGTGTGTGAGCTAGTATTTTTAACCTGTTTCAACATCTTCAGTTATTTTGCTCATTATTTATCAAAATAACATTTTATAATATTTCATAGCATCCATAGATAAGTGCAGAGAAAAATAAATATCATAAAAGCAAACTATAAAATCATTCAGAATACAAGAAAAAATTATCAAGTGTGTGTAACTAAAATGTATACTCTATCACCACAAACAGACCTAAAGACCTTCCTCTAAAATTCCTTTAAATTATTCCTTATAAAGTTGAATTTTATATCTATGTATTTTGCCTTAGCATGGTACTTAGCATTCTTGGCATGATCTATTGCCACAATGCTATCACATTATAGTGTAACTAGATTTGATGCATGTGGCACAAACTCAAGATCTTGTAAGAACTGTCATAACCAAATCACTTCTTTTGTTGTCGCTAAACAACAACATACTCATCCTCCATCGTGGAAAGCATGACGATCATCTATTTCTTGCTACGCTAGAAAATAGTACCACCTCTAAGCAAGAAAATATATGTCGAAGTTAACTTGTGCTCATCACAATCACCCACATAGTCATCATATGTATATCCTCTAAGCCGCAGATCCAATTGTCCACAGCACAACACATAATCTTGTGTACCCTTCAGGTATCGAATAACCTTCTTCACTTGTTCAGTGCATAGATCCAAGGTTAAATTGGAACTGACAGAGCAACCCAATAGAAGGGAGATATCATGGAAAATACACACCATTACATACATCAAGCACGCAATGTTGTTTGAATATGAGATATTTGTCATGTGCTTTTATTCTTTACTTGATTTTGGACAACATTCAAAGATTAATTGATGATTCTTTTGAATAGGAGTGTTAATAGATTTTTGAGTTATGCATCCAGAATCATTTCAAGACATTCCTTATGTAAGTCTCTTGCGAGAGGCAAAGGATCTTCTTAGAGTGATTTCTATGGATCCTTACTCCAAGCACATCACTCTCATCACCCATGTCTTTCATATTAAAAGTTGAGGACTACCAACCCTTGATAGAGCCTATCATCTCTTTATTAATGGAAACCATCAGTATGTCATCAACATATAAGGTTTGGATTAGAAAGTTGTTCAAATATTGTTTTATATACATGTAGTGATCCTTCTTAACCATTGTAAACCCAAGTTGAAGAATGTCTTAATAAAATCTCAGATACTACTGCTTGGATGATTATTTTAGCCCATATATGAACTTTTTGAGCTTGCAGACGTTAAACTCAAGACCTTTAGATACAAACTCCTTGGACTGATATATAAAGATCTCCTACTCTAGTTCTCCAAGAAGAAATTTAGCTTTTACATCTATCTTGAGAAGTTCCAAATCCGTGTGAGCAGCTAACGCCAGAATTGTGCGAATCAAGGTAGACCTCTCCATAGGGTAGTTTCCTTATAGTCTACCCCTTCTCTCTAGTGTATCCTTTTATTGTAAGTCACACTTTAAATTTATCAATAAAACCATCTGCTTTTGCCTAGCTTTCAGAACCCATTGGTTTTCTATAGCCTTGCATCCAGTTGGAAGATCCGCCAAATCCCAAACTTGGTTTGTCCTCATGAACTCTATCTCATCTTTCATAACATCCATCTGTTTCTCTGCATTGGGACCAGAGAGAGCCTCATACAAAGACTTTAGATATGCAACATTATACAATACCACCATACATGCTTCCCCCTCAATCTCAAAATGACGATGAGAGATTGGTTGCATATTGCTTCATCTCAGTTCTTGAGATTCTTATGATGGTGGTACAAGATAAATTATGAAAATACCACTCCTGCTAGTAGCACAGGAAATTAGTCCTTTTGCTCTCAACTAGGCTACTTGGTGCGCTTTTCTCTATCTTAAATAAGTCAAAGTCTTGGCTCATCTCCCCCTTGTGGGAAAAATCCTCCTTGAGGAGCTTTGCATTTCATGACTCGATCTCAGGGGTTATTCTAACTTCTTGTGCTCTAATGAACATGTAACTCTTTGAATTTTTTGAATAGTGAATAAATATGCACTTCTTCGCTCTTGGGATTAACTTCTCTTATGGATGGGATGTGGCGTCTACATAAGCTACCAAGCTCCATGACCACAAATTGTCTAAGTCAAAAATTTCACCAGTCAAAATCTCATAAGGTGTGGAATAAGTAGCCTTAGAAGGCATATGGTTTAGCACATGGGCTGCAATCAATAGTGCATTTTGCCTAATGGGTAAGAGTAAATTTTCTTGCGCTATCATGAACCTAATCATGTAAAGTAATATTCTACTCCTTCTCTTCACCATGCTATTTTGTTGTAGAGTGTAGGAAGTAGTTATTTTCCCAACAATATCTTTCTTCTCACATAGTTCTTTGGATTGTTCAAATAGATATTCTCAACCATGATCAGTTCATAATGCTTCTACACATTTCTCAAACCGATTTTCAACCTCATTCAAGTAACACCGAAAGCAACCCAGGAACCTAGAACTTTAGACTTGTGGGTGATCATGTAGACATGACAAATCGTGAATAATCATCCATGAAGGTAATGATGTAAAGGGCTTCTGTCCTAGCCTTCACACTTAGTAGTTCGCATATATTAGAGTGGATTAGTTGCAATGATACATATGCACATTTAACTATTCCAAATAGTTTTCTTGTAGCCTTGCCTTACAGGCAAAGCTCACTAATGGGCAAGATGATCTTAGCATGTGAACCAAGAACTTTTCATAAGGCTAAACAGGTCATCCATCAATGCCCTATGTATCCCAATCTAGCATATCACCTCATAGAATCATTCAAAGAACCAGAGTTCATAGAGTAGCTATAAGGTTTATTGGCAATTGCAGCAGAATTGTCCACATCAATAAAATACAAACCATTTGAATTTTGCCTAAAAATATGGCAATCATATTCCATAATAAAATTATTATTTTTATTAAAATGAACATCATAACCAAAATGACATATCCTACACACTGAAAGTAGATTTCGCCAAATCTTTAGGACATGCAAGACTTTAGGGAGGAGCCAAGTGCTTCCACCTTCCAGATCCAGCTGGAGTTTGTTGATACTGATAACTTTCATGCCTAGACTATTTCCCATGAAAAGTTATTTTCCATTGAAAAGTGATGAAACTTTACAAACTGTTCTTGTCCCATGCTACATGGTCTATGGCCCCTGAGTTTACAACCACATCTGAGGAGATTCAACAAGAGCCGAGAAGGACTGATTGCAAACTTGAGAACTCACTAGTAAAAAATGAGGCATCCTAGATAGATTATCTTAGATAGAAAATTTTTCATCTAGGATGCTCGTATTATAGATGAAATTATTCCGTCTGAAATATTCCATCTAGGATGTACGTATTATAGACAAAAAACTATATATGAAGTTTTTCCTAAACGGTTTTATATAATAATATTATTTTTTCAATAGGGGTCCACTATCCTAGATGAACATTTCCAACTAGGATAGTGGGTCCCACTTAATAAATAATTTTCTAGTATCCTAGATAAAAAATTTCATCTAGGATTATTCTAGACGAAAATTTTCGTCTAGCATAGTTGGACCCACTTAAAAAAAATAAACCAAAGCCAAACTTGAGAAAACCTTAGCAGCACTTTCACACCAAAACACGAAAATCTGATGTCGTCCATGAAATTCTTCACTATGAATTCCACCGATACGAGCTCCTCAAAATCATCTGCAGGTTAGCTACGCTAACGAGGCACCCGCCGCCGCTCCTCCTCACAGCCACTATGACCACAACCACCATTGACACTCGTAATTGCTGCTACCACTCCTTGACTACAGCTACCACCAATGCTCACAACCACCACCGCTCCTTGACCGTGACAAGCTTGAGCGATCATAGCCACCATGTCGTTGCTCTTCCTTTGCTCGATTGTTGAAGTCATTGATTAGGGTTTTTAAAATTTAATTTTGAGGTAAAATTTTAGATCTTTAGAGCTTGTAGAAGCTAACATTTTCATTCTTATGGAGATTGTGAATCTATCAGTTCCTCTGTAGCCTCGACATTCGCTGCCCGTGATGTCGTTGTTTGAATCACATATCCTCTTGGCACTGCAGATCTGATAGCGCCTCTGTAGCCTTGATAATCGATATCCATGACGTCGTTGTTGCGCCTCAAAGTACCACCCCATATCGTCCTCTCACTCATTTAAGGTGTGCTTTATGAAAAATATTATTATTTATAGTTTTTGCAATTTATTATTGAATTTTATTTGACTCACTCAAATAACCCCTAATCAAGCTATATTCTACGCAAACATCCTTAATCCTAGCCCTAATTAGTAAATGCCTTTGATTATTAAAACCCTAATTTAAACCATATAACATTAATTGAACTACATTTAGCCCTAATAATCCTAACCCTAAGTGAATAATTTTTAGAAATTAACCCTAATTGGAAACCTTGATCCTAACTTTAACCATATTTCTAACTTTATCCTTAATGCATGTGCTATATGTGTGGTTGTATAAGTTTGTTTGTATTGTGATAATGTTTGATTTATGGAACAATTATGTTTTTTTAAAAAATAGTGTGATATATAACACGATAATGTGTTATATATATCTAATTTAGGTGAACAAAGAATAATTAACATTATCCTTAGACCCCCGTCCCATAATTATTGTCATTTCATTGGACTTCTAATATAAGATAGACGACTCAGTTTAGATATGAAAGAAAGTTTTCATCCAAAAAGGGATCACATAACTTATGTTATAAGTAGAAAGAATTAACATTAATTATTGGATCTATCTAGTTTGGACGGGTTAGGAATATAGTGGTGCATCATCTAACTTTGTATATTTGTGCGTTTTCATTTCTAAAAAATTTTGACAACACATACTCATTGTTCTCTGTGTGCAATAAGTGTATGTTGCTATGCGTTTCAGTCCTTTGTTGATACGCATAATAACATCTGCATAGTATACTAGGAGAATAGTGGATAGGTGCTGCCAAAATTTTCAAGAAATGAGAAATTACAATGTATATAAAGTTAGATGTATGCACTATTATATTCCTAATATGATAGAAGCCTTCCTATGCCACCGGTAGAGTGTTCAAATCAACCTACGATAAGTTTGAATTTAGAAGGAAAATTTTTTTTTTGTGTTGTTAAACGATACAAGTGTATAAGGATGATATGTGTACGTATATATATTGTCTTGAAGAGTTCAAAAATTACTACTAGTAGTGAGATTAATTGGTGTATCTAATTATATATTATCTACAGATGAGAACAATTCCCAAAATGTCATGGATAAATATTCCTAGGATTGAACGATATTGTGATCGACAATATAAGGACGGATGCAAAGCCTTCCTAAAGTATGCCAAAATGAACCCAAATAATTTAAGTAGTGGTGCGATGTATTTCCCCTATTATAGGTGTAAAAATATAAAGTTGAAAATAACAAGGAAATACTAAGTCACTTAATAAATTTCGGTTTTATGAGGGATATAAATACTAGTCATATCACAGGGAAGGTTGCAATGAAGATGAAGTATCAGAAGTGTGTGTGTGGATACGACTAATGGTTTAAGAATAGATGATACAGAAAATTAATAAAATGATATTGCACCTGGCTATACCAAATATGAAATCAACAATGATAGTGAAGATGGTACCTAAGATGATGTCCAAGATGCAGCTGAGGTCAAAAATATTGATGGACCAGGAGGTTTTGCAGATGTTCATGCTTCTGAGGACCTAGATAGAATAATGAAATTGTTAGAGGATAGTGAAAAATATCTGTATGAGTGTTGCACTTCGTACTCTAGATTTCAATTTATGTTGGAACTCTTGCATGCCTTAATGGAATGTCAAATACTTATTTCGAAATGTTTCATGATTTGCTGCCAAGGTAATTCCAGGAGGACAGCGTAGTATTTCCAAAACAACTTATGTGGCTAAGTAGATAATTTTTTATTTGGGTCTTAATTATAATAAGATTAGTGTGTGTCCCAATGATTGTATCATCTACTACAAGGATAACAAAGACCTTCAGGAATGTCTAATATGTGGAGTATGTTGGTGGAAAGAACACGCCCGCTCTTTAACAAGGTAGACAACGGAGATAGTGGAGATGCAGAGCAAGATTCTAGCAAAGGTGATTCATCATTTCCCATTTTTTTCTAGATTGTATTGGCTATATATGAACAAAGATAACGATAATAACATGAGGTGGCACAAGGAAGATCGTATAGATGATGGTAAACAAAGACATCCCGCTGATGCAAAGACTTAGAAGCATATTGATAAAACTTTTCTCAATTTCACCCATGAGTGCAAAAATGTCAGTATTGGGCTATCTAGCAACAAATTAATCCATTCAGGGCTACGAGCTTAGGTTGCTCTACATGGCCAGTTGGATTAATGCCTTATAATTTACCTCCGTCACTTTGTATGAAACAACCATATATGATACTCTTATTGCTGATACTTGGCAAGCATGCACCAGGTAATAACATTGATATCTATTTAGTGATCCTAATTGATGAGCTAAAATAGTTATGGTCAGAGGGTGTGTTGATCTATTATGCCCATATAAAGAGTCGTTTAGACTGCATGCAATTCTAATATGGACAATTAATGATTTTTTAGTTTATGCTAAATCTGTCTGATGGTCTACAAAAGGAAAGATTTCGTGTCCAGTATGTGGTCCAGAATTTGAAGGCATTCACTTACCATATAGCCGA